>NC_083341.1:15172871-15515059 GCF_019175385.1 Lycium barbarum
AGGTAGGCAGGGAGGTGAGATTGATCCAGATTCATAGTAGTTGTCAGCTGATTCGAGAGCACTCCTTTGTTCTGGAGGTGCTTATGAATATTCTTTTGTGTATATTCGTGTATATGTATTTTGGGCATGACAGGGTCTTGTCCCGTCCTATGTCTAGCATTCCAGTAGAGGCTCGTAGATACGCAGTATGGGTTAGATGGTCTCACGAGATTGCTACCATATATAGATATATATATATATATATATATATATATTATTTTGATAGCCTAAAGGCTTATGTGTATGAAAGTATTATGTTTTGAAATGAAAGATGATTTTCTTATGAGTTGAGTATAAAATTGATAAAAGAGCATTAAATGAGTATGATAAGTAATAGAATGAGTGGTGCTCGGTGGTTAGCCCCGGGTACTCGTCGCGGCCCCTAGCCGGGTCGTGAAAATAACATACAAAAAGACACATATAAAGTGATTTTTTGTGATCACTGTTCTACTATGATTGAAGTGGTCAAGAGATTAAACCAGCAGAAAGAGACATTGGTTCAAGAAAAATGAAACTCTTGGATCAAATGAAGATACTAGAACAAAAGACTACAAGCGGTTAAGTTCGAGTTAGTGCAATCTCAGAGTTCTCCATCTCAGACAAAAATGGATGAGACGGGTGTGCATTCCCCAATGAATGCAGTTAGACCCACTGTATCGGGTAAAAATACAGCTAGTCTGGTTCAAACGGTAGCCGGTAAAGACTCATCAAATCCGTTGATGGCTGTCACTTTGCCAAAAAGTGAAGATGAGGGATGTTCATCTCTCCAAATAAGACGGAGACTACCAAACACACTTTTGCAAGGAGCAACTTCTACAAAGAAAAGCATACTTGTAAAAAAGAAAAAAGAACGAAAAAATATAAATATAGTAGAAGAGACACTAGAAAAATTCTTTCAGGCAAAAAAACAAGATAAATATATAGTTAAAAATCCTGGTCCAGAATTATCTCCAAGTCAAGGGATGTCACCAGTCCATAGTTCAGATTTCGAAGGAAATGATATTAATTTTCAGGACAGTGCATTTCAAGACTCTCAAGACCCAAATGATGTAGACTCACGCATGAGTTTTGATTCGGTTGCTCTACACAATCTAGACACATAGATCAATTAATGGATAAAAATAATGATAGAACAATATCAAAAGAGACGGCTGAAGACATTTCAGAGAAAGACTTTAGTAGAAACTATAATGATAGCAAGAAGACAAAATAAAAAAGGAGAAGTCTCAGAAAGAGAAGACTCTAGTGAAAGCAATAAAGAGAGCACTAGACAAAGACATTTCAGAATCTCAAGACAATGACATTTCAGCAAAGAAAAAGAAGACTTTATTAAAGTAGCTTTAATAAAGTAACGGGACAGCTCAGTAAACAGACAAAAATATAAAGTATCTTTTGAAAAGTTTCACGTGATGATGGGGCCCCAAGAGCACCCGGCTGAACTCAAAAGATTCTTTAAAAATTTGAAATCCGGAGTTGAAGTCCGTGAGTCACCTATAAATAGCAGCATTTGAGGAGAAGCAAAGACATCGAGCAAACAAGGATCCACCACATCTCTCAGGAAAAACACTCCATATTCCCCCCCTTTGTTTTTCAAATGCCTCAATCCCTTTCCCAGTCCAAAACCTTTGTAATATAACCCCCTTGTAAAAATAATATTAAGCTTTCAATAATTTTCTCTTAGTGTGAAGTAGTTTTTGGGTTCCCCGAAAGGGAAACCTCTCTCCATCTTCAAGTTATGTAAGTTTTTATCTATGTTTTTTGTACTAATCTCCCTACTATGTAAATTATTCCATGTTTAATTGATATATTATGTTTGAGTACTTACTTACTTATTATTATGAATCTATTACTCTTAGTATATGGTTATTCTTTTAATTTCTTAATATACTCGATGGATTAACCTGTAAATTCCTAGGTGTTTGAAAGGCCGTTTTAATGTCCAAATGATAAGGGACGATGTTGGCCGTGGTAACCGGGTGTGGTTAAAGAAGAAGGATATTAAGAACAAAGATTAAGAGAAAGAGATGAACAATGTAATAAGATTCATAACTGGACAGAGTGCAGATTATTAACTAAAAAAAAGGAGATAGACAGAATACATATATATATATATATATATATATATATATATATATATATATGAATCGGGTTGTGATACGCTCAAATTACACCTATTAATGGTATAACGCGGATGTTGTCAAATATAGTAACCCAACGAGGTTGGGGTCGAATCCCACAGGGAATATGGTGTGAAAAGGTTACTAAAGTCGTAGATGCTAGGCTCTAGGTCTAATGTCTTAATCCGATAATTTGTGTAAAAGTTGGTTGTTTCTATGACTAATTGCTAAAATATTGCTTTGGTGGAAATTTATGGTAAAAGAAACTAAGGTTGTGTCCCCGCTCGATAGGGTGTATGATCATGGGTATTGATCTTGATATACTTATAATGGATCATTATATGAATGCACTGAATCTCTACTATTTCCCAATAAATAAAGATTATATCTTTCTATGATTTTCCCAAATATAAGAAAGTGATAATGACGAACGATTAATCATGCCAAGTAAATTCTTCTTATTCCTAAGTGAATTTATTAAACAAAGTTTAAAGCTTTGAGTTCTTGTTAATTATTCTTACCAACCCTAGTTATTTTCCCAAATAAATTAGGGTTTATGGCTTTAATCAATGTTTGCAACCATTAATTATGAATGAAGAATGAAGAATAATTAAACCCTAATAATCCATTATTTGTATATCAATCACAAACCCAATCACCAAACACCCATCATTGGGTTCACAACCCTAGTAAGGGAATTTAGCTACTCATGACAAAGAACAAGAAATAAGAAGTGGAAGAATTCGTAATTGCTTACTTTGGAATGAAAAAGGAATTGGTAATACTTGAATTGATGTTTGAATCTTCAAAAACTAGAAAGAATTTAATATTCTAAGTCAAGAGACAAAAATATAATTAATGATATCTATTAAAACCCTACAATGACTATTTATAAGTTTTGAAAATACATAAGTTACAGATTTTGCACTTCAGTCCCGTCATGATGAAATACGGTCCGTAAATCACTTTACGGACCATAAAAATGGTTTACGCCCACGTCGTTCTCTCAGTTGTGTGCAACTTAACCTTCCAAAATACGGACCGTAAAGTGGTTTACGGTCCGTAAACTGCTTGGTCGTCTTTCACTTTGCTAATCTTAGACTTTCTGCCAGATGCTTGAATGACTAAACACGAGATGGAATACGGTCCGTAAACTCAGCTCGTAAATCACCATCTTCTCAGCTAGACTTTTTGTTTCTAGGATCCTTTAACACGACCATGGAATACGGCCCGTATTGTAGAATACGGGCCGTAAACTTCAATTTACGACCTGGTTCTGCCTTCAACTGTGATTGTGCCGAATCTGTTCCTTTACCTGAAAAACACTAAAAACCACGTAAAATCACATAAGCTTGCTTAAAAACAAGTAAAACTTAGAGTCAAAAAGCATCGATTGTGGCGTAAAATCACGCCACATCAACACCCCCAACTTAAAGTATTTGCTTGTCCTCAAGCAGGCCATACCATGCAACGACTCAATCTAACACCTAGATATCACAGAATAACAATGTCTACATCGGTTTTGACTCGGAACTTCTGGCATGCATGTTTCCCTTCAAATGACCACCCCGACTGTCTATTGTAAAGCAATATTACATAACTTAAGAACGTTATGACTAACCATGAAGCTTCAATACATGACATTATATTATGGAACATATTATCATGCACACAAACGCTACTTTTGGTGGTCACGTTATTTTGTTTAATTCTCATCCTTATGCCCTCACATAGACCAAAGAATGTCCCAACACACATATATATGACAAGAATGGGACGAAGATAAAAGACAAGAGAAAAACACTCAACACTCACAAAGAATTCATATTTACACATGCAAATACCATAGGCTTGCCCTTATTTTCTATGTTCTCATCCTAGGATTGTTCGGTTGTGATCATATTAGGACTTGTTTCGGTTTGTAATGTAGGATTATGGGCGGGTAGGATACTTTTTCGGATATTAGTGACTCACCCTCCTTGATACTACAACATCTCTTCACCTTTATTCGCCTCTTTTCTTTCCAACCCCTTTATTTCCTTTAAAGTTTTCGACCTCGATGTGGTCTTACTCCTAACCAACTTACAAATCTTTTTTTTATTTTTATTTATATATATATATATATATATATATATATATATATATATATATATACATGCAATTACCACATCGAATCTCCACTAGCAAACTCCACCACCCCCAACTCATGTTTTTAACATCTACTCCACATTTAATTCACACCCAACTTAGGCATTTTGCCTCTTCTAACTAGTAGCATCAAGGCGGGCACGGGTGCGAAGATGGATTATTTGCACAAAAGGTAAGGTTTCATAATTGGCTAGCCAAGAAAAAGGTCAAAAGGCTCAAAAAAGGGAAAACTAATGATATTTTCAGATTTTGGTGAGGCTTATTTAGGCAAAGTGACTTATTAACACAAAGAAAGCCTAAGATCGTTTCACAACAAAACTAACTTTCGGATTTCAAACAAGACCAACCAGGCAAGTTCTAGATTATACATGCGTAAACAGAATTAAACTAACAACTCACACACACATCGGCATAAGGACAATCATTTTTACACTTGTGACCTCCTAAGTAGTCATTCATCACACACAACACCCCAATAATCACAATGTCATATAAAGAATCAATCATGTTAGACAATAACTGTTCTAAGTATGCATTTTTCCAAAACTTCTGAGGGGTCCAAAAATTCTCAACAAACCACAACACATGCCATCAGTTACGAAGTAACACCAAGTAAGTCAAAATTATTCTATTCAACCTAAGCAACATCCTCAACATGCCAGTTTCAACAGAATAAAAACCCCCCTCAGGAAAAGAACTCTGGCAAAGAAAAGCCGAGGGGGTTCCTAAACACATATTTACAATCAATTGGTCCCACCCCCAACTAAAAATCAAGCACTGTCTCAGTGCTTCAAGAATAAAAACAAGGGAGCAAGTAAATGGTACCTGGATGCTGTGAACATCTCATGGCTGACTCGCCGCATCCGGTGGGTGACTCGAGGACTCTCCTGGTTGGCGTTGTGGTTCAACTAATGACTGAAGGGTTGCCTGCTGGAAGTCCTTCTTTTCAGTCTTCCTTAATCTCATGGCCAACTCATCCGGGTCCTCAGATGACTCAAGGACCCTCTTTCTAGTACCGCGGACAGAGGGTTCGGCATCCTCCGTCTCCTCCTCAGAATCAAGCAAATCCAGCACCTTAAACGTAGTAGCAGAATGGCCCGTGGTGCTGGGGCTGGTGCGGCTATCATCCCGTGCCCTTTGAGTGTTTCAAGCACCTTTTTCAGCTTCTCCAACTCACTCCTCAGAGAACCAGACTCCCCACCGGGTGCGGTCTGCTCTCAAGTCAACAATCTCGCCTCAAATCTATCAAGTCTAGCTTGATACACCTCGTGATTTTTCTCAAAATCTGCACGGATCTCTGTGGTTGCCTCAGTAACCAGCTGTTGCACTATTTTCACCACATTCGGCTTGAATTATTGCAAGATTTTGGCGACTTGCCTTTCGGTCCGCACCGCTTTGATTGCAATCTGGCTATAGTTAGCCGGGCTGAAGTGCAGCAACCCCAGCTCTGGATCAGCAGGCTCGGCTGTCGCAGCAGCAGTGGCGGACCCCGAAGGAGGATCCTGTGTGGCCGGAAGTGGTGGTGGAGGTCTTGCCTCAGAAATACCAAGTGTAGCTGCGGCATCCTGTGCATGGACAGTATCCGAAACACCTGTCGTGGGAACCTCAGGCCCAGTAGTAGCAGCAACAAACTCGGACCCTACTGGATCAATCCCATAAGCACGGCTCGGACTCAACTCTAGCTGAGTGTCGTCGTCATTACCGGACTGATCTGCCTCCCGGTCCTTTTTGCTTACCGGCTTGTTTTTCCTCCAATCCCCTACATGTGCAGCTGTAATGGTACCGTCCCAATTTGGAAGCGGAATTATCCTTTCCCATCGACACAATGCCGTGATAAGGCACGGAAATACCATGTTCTGGTTGGGCTTGTGTGCCCGGACATGCAGCTCCTCAGCTATCAGTTCCCCAATATCCATCGGGTACCTTGACATGAAGGAGGCAATAGTGACTGCCTGATTGGTGGAAAGGGTATTATCTGCCTGTGTTGGAGTGATCCTGTACCGCAGCAAGGTCCACCAAAATTTGGCCTCTGTGGACAAACAGCTTTTAGTGATCTTGACCTTCCCATCGTTAGTCCATTTCTTCTCATGTGGCTCAGATATGATAAGTGCTGCAGTTCATTCCCTGACGGATTTGTTGTCCTTCCTGTCTCGTTTGTCTAAGAACAGGCTCAGATCAGTAGGAGCCATAAAATCATCACCAAACAGGACCCTGTTGATGGCTTTGGAGGAGATATCAACCAGGGAGTTCCAGACCGTCACATTTTCCAGCATTGGGATCTGATGCCAGGCAAGACTCGGCTTTTTCATCGACCTCAAGACGGCCCCATAAGATGCATAGAACTCCCGCACAATATGCGGAGCATACTCTCCCGGCTCATGAGTGAATGCATCTAATTTGTATCCTTTGATGGTATCATTCAGCTGTGGGTGAGCTGAAATACCATCGAAAATCAGCCGCCGTTCTTCAAATATTTTCCTCGACGGCTTCCCACCAGTCTCAGACCCGGCCATCCCTTGGTCATACAATTCCTTTGACCCCTTTACCGAGAACCGCAGCTTTTCTTCATCCAATTGTTTGGTCCTGACGACCAGCTTACGACCCTTAGGCGGCGTACCATCAACCGGATCACTGCCCTCACTAGGCCCTGCTGAGTCACTCTCTGGTGGAGTCTGGGTGGCAGCCCCCCTACTTGATGCTTCCGCGTCAGAATCCCCCTCTTCAGACTGGGAGGCTTCCGACACACACTTTGATGGAGTCATGGGTGAGGGCAGGGATGATGTGGTTGCCATTGTGTCTTGGGTGGGGCCCCCCGGACTTTTGGTGGCGGTATAACCTCGGCGTACTCGGATCCTGATTGTTCCCCTTCCGAAGTGGAAGGTTCATCTATCAACCTTGAATCTGAGCGCGCTCTCTTTTTCTTGCCCGTGCTGTGGGCCCCCGCTCTCGTTGCTTTTCTTTTCTGACCCATTCCTGCAAAAGACACCACATATTAGTTACCATGGACAATCAACCAAAGATAAGAATATATGGTTGTGCACAGAATACATGTGCTGTCTGTGGTCGTAAATACAAAATACGGACCGTAAACTGGTTTACGGTCCGTAAAGTACGATCGTAAACTGAGCTCTTGTAGTGGATAACATTATGTCCCATTCTATAAGCTTAAATACGGACCGTAAACTGAAATACGGTCCGTAAACTCAACACTAAACTGGGATTCCTTTTGGATAACAACCTGTTCACTCATACATGCTTAAATACGGACCACAAATTGAAATACGGTCCGTAAAGTGAAGTTGTGTTACGCACCACAGATAGACACACTTTTTGATTTCAAAATTTCATTGCACATCGTGGTTTCACATTGTGTTCGGGGCTTAGGTTACTCAGACTTCACCCATATTCTACTAATTTTCATAATTCCCGCAGAGTCAAGCCATTGGTGGGCAGACCAAAACTTCAAATTTTGAATTTTGAAGTATGGAATGCCCTCCAACCCATTTGGGTTTAATTAACAATGACCCACCAGAATTTGAAAGAATTAAACATATTTATCCCCCACTAGATCATTAACCATGGTATCAGCACTTAACTTCACAGACCCAGCCTAATTACACTTACCACTAAATTCAAACTCACAGATGTACAAGAATAAGGAAAACCAATCATACCTTTTTTTGATGAAGAACTAACTGATCACAGGCAACAGGGAATTGAAGAGAAACACAGCTTGAAGCACAAACGATTTCAACCCTAGGGCAGAGATTTTTGGTGAGATGAATAAGTTAGTGGGTGTGAGTTGAGTATTTATGGTGGTTTAGGACGATGGAAGATGAAGGGTTTTGGATTGGAGTTCGTGAGGTGTAGAGAGGTGAAGAGGAAAACGTGAAGATGGAGGGGGAATTAATGGAGGGAAATCGTGGGGGTGCTGTTTTAATGGAGGGAATTATCTTGACTGGTCTCTACCCTTTTGTTTCAATCGCTCGTTATATTTAAATTGCTGCGATATATATATATATATTTTTAATTGTTCTAAATACGGTTCGTAAATTGATTTACGACCCGTATTTAGAGATGTTATAGCGGGCAGTACACTGTATTGTCTCATGTTAGTTTACGTTCAGGTTTACGGACCGTATTGTGAAATACGGTCCGTCCTACGTGGTCGTAAACCAGCATGTTACATTACAGTGCTCACTGTTTTGCAGCAGTGTTAAATATGCCCTGTGTTACGAGTCGTATTGTGAAATACGGTTCGTAAACTTTAGGCTTCTTTTGCAATGTTGCAGAACAGTGTTTGACAACTGAACTTACCTGCATCTCAGCAGAATTTTTCTGTCATACTTCCCTGCACCAAAACAACCATTACCCTATATGTACGAAGAACAACAAAGAAAAATAAACATTACACTTGGGTTGCCTCCCAAGAAGCGCTTGATTTAACATCGCGGCACGACGGTGGTGACCAATCACTCCTTATCTTGGTATACCAGATCATTGTTCGTTCCGAGGTGTTTCAACCTGTAGCGATCAACAACCCTCTCCTCCGAAACCATTTTGTGGTAGTGCTTCAATCTCTGCCCATTCACCTTAAATGTCCGAGTACCATCTCCCGACTTCAATTCAACCGCGCCATGGGGTGAGGCACCTACCACCTCAAACGGACCAGACCACCTGGATTTAAGCTTACCCGGTAGCAACTTCAGCCGAGAGTTAAACAATAATACAGAGTCGCCCTTGTAGAACTCTCGCTTCAGAATCTTCTTGTCGTGGTATTGCTTCATCCTTTCTTTATAGAGGGTTGCACTCTCATACGCCTGGTACCGAAATTTATCCATCTCATTTAATTGGAACAACCGCATCTTGGTTTCTTCCTCCCAATCCATGTTCAGCTTCTTCAGCGCCCACATAGCTTTGTGTTCAAGTTCAACCGGCAAGTGACAAGCTTTCCCGAATACAAGCTTGAAGGGTGAAGTCCCAATTGGAGTCTTGAAAGCAGTCCGGTATGCCCATAGAGCATCATTGAGCTTGCGGGCCCAATCAGTTCTATTGGCATTCACTGTCTTTGCTAGAATACTTTTGATCTCCCTATTGGACACTTCAACCTGTCCACTTGTCTGAGGGTGATAAGGCGTTGCCACCCTATGCTTTACACCATATTTCTCCATTAGTCCCGCGAACGCTTTATTGCAAAAGGGGGATCCACCATCGCTGATTATCGCCCTCGTAGTACCAAAACGAGTAAATATGTTCTTCTTAAGGAACCCCATAACACTCTTGGTCTCATTTTTGGGTAAAGCCACCGCTTCTACCCATTTTGACACATAATCCACAGCTACCAAGATGTATTTCATTCCACCAGAACTCACAAAAGGTCCCATAAAGTCAATCCCCCAGACATCAAACACTTCCACCTCCATAACAAAATTTATAGGCATCTCTTGCCTTCTGCCGATATTCCCTTGCCTTTGACATTGATCACAGGACCGCACCAAAAGATTAGCATCATGAAAAATAGTCGGCCAGTAATAGCCGCACTCAAGTACCTTGGCTGCAGTCCGGTTTCCACTATGATGACCCCCAACAGGAGAGTCATGGCATGCCTTTAGAATTGCCATCACTTCACTTTCCGGAACACAACGCCGAATGATGTTATCAGCGCATGTTCGGAACAAATAAGGCTCGTCCCAATAGTACTGCCGAGCATCCCATAAGAATTTCTTCTTTTGATAAGTTTTGATATCATCGGGTACTATACCTGTTACCAAATAATTGGCAATATCGGCATACCATGGTGCTACCTCCATCGACACGGCCAACACCCTTTCATCTGGAAAAGCATTATCGATATCAAGCTCATCAGAAGGTCTCCTAGCTTCTTCAAGCCGAGAGAGATGGTCAGCCACCTGGTTTTCAGTGCCCTTTCGGTCTTTCACCTCGAAGTCAAACTCTTGCAGCAAGAGCACCCATCTAATCAGTCGCGACTTTACTTCCTTCTTTGCCATGAGGTATCTCAAGGCTGCATGATCAGTATACACCACAACTTTGGACCCCAACAAGTAGGCCCGAAATTTTTCGAAGGCAAACACAATGGCAAGCAGCTCTTGCTCCGTCACTGTGTAATTCATTTGTGCAGCATTCAGCGTTCTGCTAGCATAATAGATCGGGTGCATAATTTTATTGTGCCTCTGCCCAAGCACATCACCTATTGCAAAGCCACTAGCATCACACATCAGTTCAAATGGTAGGGACCAGTCAGGAGCAACAATAATAGGAGCAGTAGTGAGACGCTCTTTTAATTCCTCAAACGCCTTCTGGCACTTCTCATCAAACACAAATTTAGCCTCTTTTTCAAGAAGCTTGCACAAAGGATTGGCAACTTTGGAGAAATCTTTGATGAAGCGCCTGTAGAACCCAACATGCCCCAAGAAACTTCGGACACCTTTGACTGAGATAGGTGGAGGAAGTTTGGAGATCACATCAATTTTTGCTTGATCGACCTCGATTCCCTTTTCAGAGATTTTGTGACCGAGGACGATTCCTTCCTTCACCATAAAATGGCATTTCTCCCAGTTTAGCACCAGATTGGTCTCCTCACACCTTTTTAGCACTTGACCCAGATAACCAAGACAGTCTTCAAATGAATCACCCACTACAGAAAAATCATCCATGAACACCTCCAAGAAGTCCTCTACCATGTCAGAGAAGATTGACATCATGCACCTCTGAAAAGTGGTTGGTGCATTACACAAACCAAATGGCATCCGGCTGAATGCAAATGTCCTATAAGGACAAGTAAAGGTGGTCTTCTCCTGATCCTCCAAAGCGATGTTGATCTGGTTGTAGCCCGAATAACCATCAAGGAAACAATAGTAAGAACGCCCTGCTAACCTGTCAAGCATCTGATCAATGAAGGGCATAGGAAAATGGTCCTTGCAAGTGGCTGTATTGAGCTTGCGATAATCCATCCAAACTCTCCATCCGATGACCGTTCTGGTCGGGATCAACTCATTCTTTGCATTCGGCACAACAGTGATGTCGCCCTTCTTAGGAACACATTGGACCGGGCTCACCCATTTACTATCAGCAATCCGGTAAACCACGCTTGCATCTAGCCATTTGATGATCTCTTTCTTGACGACCTCTTGCATATTCTCATTTTGTCGCCTCTGATGTTCTACACTAGGTTTGCTGCCTTCCTCCAACTGAATTTTGTGCTCACAGATCCCAGATGGGATACCTCGAATATCTGCTATAGTCCAACCAATAGCACGCCTATACTCCCTCAATACCTCCAAAAGCTGCACAATCTGCTCTTCAGTCAATAAGGCTGAAACAATCACCGGTAATGTATCGTCTGGACCAAGGAACTCATATTTCAGGTGTGATGGGAGCTGCTTAAGCTCCAACTTTGGTGGCTCAATGATCGAAGGCTTTGCTGGAGGAGTTATTCTATTTTCCAGATCAAGGCTCAGCTTCTTTGGGTGGTATGTGTATGAGCCCAACCCAACAAGTGAATTTACTGTCTCCTCATAGCCTTCCATGTCTTCAGCATCGAAATTCATCAGAATACCCGCCAAAGCCTCACCCAAGCTCTCTTCTTCCATCTTGTACTCCACTGTTTCATCAACAGCATCGTATGAATCAATTACCGAAATACTCTCATAAGCACTTGGTAACTTCATCCCTTTACTGGCTTGAAAGGTCACTTCTTCATTGTTGACTCGGAACTTTATTTCATTTTTCTCAGAATCCATCAAAGCCCTTCCTGTAGCAAGGAAAGGTCGCCCCAGAATGATAGGAATATCCCGATCAACAGCACAGTCAAGAATAACAAAATCAGCGGGCAACATAAAATCACCAACCCGCACGATTACATCATCAACCACCCCAACAGGTCTTTTGATAGACCTATCAGCCATCTGCAATCTCATTGTAGTCGACCTTGGCATCCCCAAACCTGATTGTTTATATATAGCAAGGGGCATCAAATTTATACTCGCCCCATTATCACACAACGCGCGAGCAAAATCATGGTGCCCAATAGAACAAGGAATGGTGAACGCCCCAGGATCTCCATTTTTCTACACAGTTGTAGTTGAAATGATGGAACTCACGGTGTGAATCAAACTCACGGTGGCATGCTGCACCATTTTCTTCTTGGTCAGCAATTCCTTCAAATATTTCGCAAAACCCGACATCTCCTTGATAGCTTCCAAGAAAGGAAAATTCAGAGATAACTGCTTTAGCTGATCATAAAACTTCTCAAACTTAGCATCTTCCTGCTTCTTTACCAACCTCTGAGGAAAGGGAGGTTTAGATTTGAAAAGTTGTGTCAAAGGGCGGAGAGCCCCTTTTACAGCCTGCTTGCTCGTGTCATCAGCTTCCCTAATCATCTCTGGAATATCAGCCACCTTCCTGTCAGTAGGAATCTCATCAGTAATAGTGGGTGCTTCAGACTGCACCCCATTCTCTTCATCTATCTGCTCAAGATCAATCACCTTCTCAGCAGCTCCCTGTATTGTTTTACCACTTCTAGTAGTAATGGCAAACACATTATTCAAACCGCCTCCCCCATTCTTCGGATTTGGGATGGTGTCACTTGGAAGTCCTCCCTTTTTATGAGGGTGTTGCTCTCTAGAAATATCCCTCATTTGCGACTCAAGCTTCTGAATAGCCGCTGTATAAGAACCCACTGTTTCTGTCAGCCCAGATAAAGTCCTTTCAGACTTCGATTGATTTGCCAGAATCTTCTCAAGCATTGCTTCAACTTTCGAACTACCCTGCTCTGATGACTGACCTTTCGGTGGTATATAAGGATTGGAACTCTTGTTCCCAAAATTGCTGCTGTTGTTGTAGCTCCCTTGGTTCGCACCACCATAGTTATTGTTGTAGTTCCCAGAGTTGTTGTAAGCACCTTGACCTTGCTGAGGTCTCCATTGATTCTGATTTTGATAGCCACCTTGGTAATTCTGTCTTTGATAACCCCCTTGAGAGTTATTAACATAATTGGCATCTTCAACCTGCATGGGTGGCCCATCAAGGAATAGACCATCTTGAGCATGGTACATCCCTTTTGGCAAAACTACATTATCCTCACAAACATTTACTTTTTTGATCTGAGATTCATCGAACTTCTTCGTCAGCAAGGAAATATTTGTTGCAAGCTCTGCCAATGTTTGCTGGGTATCCTGATTCTCCTTCACTATATTCTGGAGCATAGCACTACCATATGGTACCACATCAGCATTGTTTGAGTGCCAAGCCTGATTATGAGTTGTCATCTTGTTAAGTATGGTGGTCACTCGTCTAAAGGTCTTGTTCATAAAACACCCATCAGCTGCATTGTTAGCTACTGACTGTGTCACTGGATCTAACCCTATGTAGAACTTCTCCATCAATATATTTTCCGGAAAACCATGATTCGGGCTCTTCTGCAAATACTCTTTGAACCTCTCCCAGGCTTCATATAGTTGTTCCCCCGGTCGCTGCTTGAATTCATATATCTTGTCGCGAATCTCAGCCTTCTTGCTAGGGGGTACCACTTTGTAAGAAAAACAGCTACCATTTCTGCCCATGAAGTAATCGAATTTCGGGGCAGCTTCTCGAACCATGTTCTTGCCTCCCCAGCTAAGGAATATTTGAATAACCTCAACCGAATAGCATCTTGTGGAACATTGTTCTGGATGTGATTAGCACACACATCCATAAAATTCTGCAAATGACGTTGAGGGTCATTCTCGGTAGAGTTCCGAAAGTATCCCTCAAGTTTCAACAGCTGGTATAAAGATGAGTCAATTTTCACTGTAGCAGCTCCAACTCGAGGTTGAACAATAGCAGATGCATAGTCCTCCTCTTGAACAAGTTCAGCAAAAATATTCTCATCATCAGATTCATTCGCCTGATTGTTCAACCGATTCACCTGATTACCAGCACGCTGATTCTGCTGATTTTGATTCATGTTCACCTAGTTTACATAGAGTAGAAAACAAGGTGTGATGGAATAAGCAAAAGACTTTAATCAAAGCAAACACTATTTAGTAATTTCAAAACCGTATTCCCCGGCAACGGCGCCAAAATTTGATACGCTCAAATTACACCTATTGATGGTATAACGCGGACGTTGTCAAATATAGTAACCCAACGAGGTTGGGGTCGAATCCCACAGGGAATATGGTGTGAAAAGGTTACTAAAGTCGTAGATGCTAGGCTCTAGGTCTAATGTCTTAATCCGATAATTTGTGTAAAAGTTGGTTGTTTCTATGACTAATTGCTAAAATATTGCTTTGGTGGAAATTTATGGTAAAAGAAACTAAGGTTGTGTCCCCGCTCGATAGGGTGTATGATCATGGGTATTGATCTTGATATACTTATAATGGATCATTATATGAATGCACTGAATCTCTACTATTTCCCAATAAATAAAGATTATATCTTTCTATGATTTTCCCAAATATAAGAAAGTGATAATGACGAACGATTAATCATGCCAAGTAAATTCTTCTTATTCCTAAGTGAATTTATTAAACAAAGTTTAAAGCTTTGAGTTCTTGTTAATTATTCTTACCAACCCTAGTTATTTTCCCAAATAAATTAGGGTTTATGGCTTTAATCAATGTTTGCAACCATTAATTATGAATGAAGAATGAAGAATAATTAAACCCTAATAATCCATTATTTG
Organism: Lycium barbarum; assembly: GCF_019175385.1. NCBI lineage: Eukaryota > Viridiplantae > Streptophyta > Magnoliopsida > Solanales > Solanaceae > Lycium > Lycium barbarum. The sequence continues at coordinate 15,187,860 of NC_083341.1, forward strand.
TATATCAATCACAAACCCAATCACCAAACACCCATCATTGGGTTCACAACCCTAGTAAGGGAATTTAGCTACTCATGACAAAGAACAAGAAATAAGAAGTGGAAGAATTCGTAATTGCTTACTTTGGAATGAAAAAGGAATTGGTAATACTTGAATTGATGTTTGAATCTTCAAAAACTAGAAAGAATTTAATATTCTAAGTCAAGAGACAAAAATATAATTAATGATATCTATTAAAACCCTACAATGACTATTTATAAGTTTTGAAAATACATAAGTTACAGATTTTGCACTTCAGTCCCGTCATGATGAAATACGGTCCGTAAATCACTTTACGGACCATAAAAATGGTTTACGCCCACGTCGTTCTCTCAGTTGTGTGCAACTTAACCTTCCAAAATACGGACCGTAAAGTGGTTTACGGTCCGTAAACTGCTTGGTCGTCTTTCACTTTGCTAATCTTAGACTTTCTGCCAGATGCTTGAATGACTAAACACGAGATGGAATACGGTCCGTAAACTCAGCTCGTAAATCACCATCTTCTCAGCTAGACTTTTTGTTTCTAGGATCCTTTAACACGACCATGGAATACGGCCCGTATTGTAGAATACGGGCCGTAAACTTCAATTTACGACCTGGTTCTGCCTTCAACTGTGATTGTGCCGAATCTGTTCCTTTACCTGAAAAACACTAAAAACCACGTAAAATCACATAGGCTTGCTTAAAAACAAGTAAAACTTAGAGTAAAAAAGCATCGATTGTGGCGTAAAATCACGCCACATCAGGTTGCACGTTTTGCAACACCGACTTGGATCAGGCTATGCGCCGCAGCAGGTACATAAACTTCGCGGGTCCCCCATGGATCATGACTGTCGGAGTGTAGACATTGTCTGCCCGAACCGTGCGTGTATCATTGCATTGCATTCATATGTCATTCACTAATACATCCAATTTCTGGTTGTGGTTATTTATTGTATTTTCACGGTGTTTCTGAACATTGACTTCCTGTTTGGTTACTGAGTTGAGATTGCCATGTGTATGATTAAATTATATACTTGGGAATTAACGAATTCGAGGATTAGATACTTTCTCCTAGGGTAAGACTTGAGGCTTCGGATAACATTGTTGGTAGTACTAAAGCTTTTGGTTATTCTGAGGAATTATGGAAAACTTGGTAAGATTTGGGTTTAGATGCTTCGCCATAGGTTTTATCAATATATAATTCATTGAGGGTTTCTTGGATATTTCGGTACTTGAGCTATTATTCTTGGATATGTGTTTATGCCTTATACTTGATTGTGAGAATGTTTATTCTTCAGTCTCTTCCTTTATATATGTTAACTAACTGTTGTCGGCCTATGACGCCTACTCAGTACGTGTTGTTTATACTGATGCTACCTTCCTACACTCCTTTTCGGGATATAGAGTTTGAGACAGGTTCCGTTTCTACTTTCGAGACTGATTTCCAAAGCCTGGCTTACGAGTATCGAGGGTGAGCATCTGACGAGTCGCGGCCCGGAGATTCCTCTATCCCTGTCTTTATTTTCTTCCATTTAGACAGTTGTTTTAGCATTTGAGACTTGTATTTCCTAGACATTTACTTAGTTCCTCTTGTACTAGTCAGACCAGTTCCTTGGGAGTGTATTAATATTCCGCACTTATGATTATATGTGATTCAGGATTTTACTTATTCTGCTCTATTTATTTTATTGTGGTCGAATTGATGCGTTGGGAAAAGGGTTTGCTTACCGAGGTGGGGAATGGTAGGTGCCCGCACGACTTAGTGAAATTGGATCGTGACATAATTTAACTATCAAATGGCATAAAATCGTTCAATATTTAAAGGATATTTTGGTCAGTCAAAATTTAAATTCATTCTTTTAAAATAATATAGATATATATAGATATAGATGTATACGTATATATCCTTTTGATAGCTTGATAGTCTAAAGATATTCATTCATACTCTTAGTGCATAGAAGTTTGAATGATTTTTCCACCCCCTCCTTAACCCTCCATAAGAATATACTATCCCCATCTCATATTACTTGTCTACATTACTAAACATATATGTTACGAATTATTTGTCAGTCTCATATTACTTGTCTACATTACTAAAAATAGATTTTACGAATTATTTGTCAATTTATAAAATCAAGATAGAATTAATTAAATTTTTCCATTTTACCTTTAATATGAAGTGTTCTTGAAAATAATCATATTTATTATAGTGCAATTTATTGGAGAGAGATAACAGTAAAGTAGTAAAAATACATCTTTTATTTATGATTTCTTAAAAATTGTGTACAAGGGAAAGCGAACAAGTAATATGAGACAGATGGCGTACGCCCTAGGTATTGAACATGTTGAAGAAGGGATAACTTGATGACTTATCAAGTGAAAGATAATTTACGACTAATTACTATATGGTTAGTTAGAGGAGAAATTAATAATTAATTATTGAATTAATTAGTTAGTTAGTTAAAGTAGTAGGAGATTAAATGGGTTGTATAAATAGCATGTATTTGAATATGAGTAAAGTAATAAGACATTTTTTATTTCTGGAAATCCCCCTTCTCGATGTTTTCTCTCTGTGGTAATTTGTATAGTTCTTCATTCCCTCAGCATAGAGATTCTAACTAGTATCAGATCATCTGACCTAGAGATTCTAGATTCAATGAGTTCCAAATCTTCATTTATGAGCTACAAATATGAAATTAGTTTCGAATTTCTAGTTAGAATTATTTTTAAAGCTTTTAAAGTCGAATAATACGTAATACATATGAATTTGAAAAACAACTGTGGATTATAATCATCCACTATTATGGCTGTTAAAAAATAAACGATGTTAAGATTAAAGACTAAAGTGTGGGGAATTTTAGTAGCTATGTTGGTTGATTATCCGAACTTTTACCTTGTTGATAAGAGTTTGATTCCCACCTTGTAATTTCCTCTCACATTTACCCTTCCCTTACCCTAGGATTGTGCATATTAACGGTTAAACCAATAATCCGAACCGATTATTGAATTATTGGTTAATGGTTCGGGGTTAATGGATTACTAGTTTGGGTATCGGGTGGTGCCCTGTGGTTATTGACTTATTGGTTCGGGTCACGATTTGACCATTTTTATTAACGGGTGAACCGATACAATTCTACCCTTTTATATACAAAGTCACTAGTTTTAGGGTTACTTGATTTCCACTTCATAAACAACATCTCAAGTCTCAAGCAGCGATTTCACTTGACTAGTAAACATTGCTTGTGAGAAAAAAGGGTACTAAATTAGCAAAAGAGTTTTATGTTTTGCATTTCATCACTTTCTGGTTCTGCTTGAGTGCTTTTCTTGCCTCTTCTTTGGCAACCGCAAACAGGTACTACTAACATATAAAGTTTATTTTAAAAATTTACCTTTAATGTTAAAACTTCCAAAGTTTCATGGTCTTTTGCTTTACCTTGGAAAGAAAAGAAGTGGGTCTCTTTTACATCTTCTATATTGCTTTCAATTCTCACTCTTGTTTCTGTGTTTTTATATTTTCTTTCATTCAAAATCGTGCATGGTTCTTTGTTCTTGAAAACTTTTTGTGTGAAATCTTAACGGTTAAACCGATAACCAATTGATAACAAACAACAACTGATTAACCGACTTTAACAGTTTAATATGTCTATAAACCGATAATCAATAAGTTAAACCGATAACTTTGAAACCCGAACCAAATCGACCGATATGCAACCCCACCTTACCCCATTTGTTTTAAACAAAAAGAAAGAAAAGTACCATTTTGTTAAAGAATGTGGACTATTAATGCTCCATGAGAAAGATATAGGATCATTTTGAGCCCAACTTCAAAGATAATGGACTATTTTGAGCCCTTTTGTCCTCGATTCAAAATCAAATTGTTACCCAAATCGGTGCACGTGATTTTCTACTCTCTTTCTGGAAAGTTAAAAAGAATCAACTAATTACCCCCCTTCTTTTCCATATATCCTCACCCAGATACACAGAGTCACCTATCTCACGTACAATCCTTCCTCTTCTCTGAGATTCTAGGGTTTCCATTTCCTTTTGTTTTTTTGCCAAACACAGCCTAAGTCCAATCAATAGGAGTTGTTTTGCCGCTTCAATGGAGTTGGGTGGTGGTAGAAAAAGAGGAAGGCCACATGGTCCTATGAATGGTAATGCTGGTGGTTTCAAGAAATCTAAGCAAGGTAACCTTTTATTTTATTTTATTCTGCTATGCTTTTCCTCTGCATTTCATCCTCCTTTTCTAGTCTTTGTTTGGTTGCTTCGTTATTTGTTATCTGTATGTGCTGTCAAATCTAGGGTTTTGCTACTTTTTCTTCTCCTGGTTTTTTTTGAATTCAATAATATATCACTTTTTCTTGACGTTTTTGAATTTAATAGTTTATTCATCATTTTGTTCGGTGCAGCAAGGTTATTCTCCCTTGATCCCAAATTTAGTGTCTTACTTTCCTTTTTGGTCTGTGCTTCTCTTTCTATATTTAGCAAGACACTCAAATTGGGACGGAGGGAGTAATGCTTATGATATAGTTATTTGGTGGGTTTTTCATTGCTGTCATGTGTTGGTTATTTCTTTTTTCTGAAACGCATATTGGTTTGTATTAATAGGGCTTTTTTCGGCTTATATATTTTGTTATCAGTTGTGCTGGATGACAATATCTAAGTGGATATAAGTTGGTAGAGAGATACGCCACACACCAAAGTGTAAAGTTTGAATACTTCAAAGTATGATGCTAAAACTTGTTACAGAAAAACTTGCAAAGTCAAATTTGAAACAAATGTAGTAAAATATTTTATCGTGATTGAGCTATCAAAATTTTGATTTCTTGCAAGCAAGAGAGGAGAAGAACTTAGTTCTTTCTTGCCCTTTTTGTTTTTTATACCTACCAGAAGATAGGTTTTAGCATTTGCTTCTGTCTCTTCGGGAACGTTGTTGAAGTTATTTATAAAACGTGGTCTGGTAGATGGAACTCGGCCAAGTTTGTGTTGGTAAATTGCCTTGAAATATGTTCTGTGTACACCTTGAAATGAATTACAGTTTGAAGAGTTCATTTTTTATTTTTTTCCCCGCGAGTTTGAAGAGTTAAAACCTATAAAAAAGTGCAAGTTCTTGTTTCTGGAGAAGATAAAATCTGGTTATACTTCCCGCGAATTTGTTTATTAACTCAATGGTTTTATATTGGTCACAAAAAGTAGAACATAGCTGATAATGTAAATGAGTGATAAATGGCTTTTAGATGTCTTTCAAATAGAAGGTTAATAACACAAATTTATCTGTAAAACAATTGATTAATGTTATGCAACAGAACTGGAGTCAACTCCAACTGGTATAGGAAGCAAATTGAAGCCGTGCACAAAGTTTTTCGGGTTCTAATCTTAATTCATCTAAAATAAGTACTTAAGTGTAATTTATTGTTTATTTCTAACTTCTTAAATTCTAATCAAGATTTATGTTGTAGTTATTCCAATAATTCAAATCCTTTTTGGACTAATGGATTGTTCATCCAAAGCTGTGTTACATGGATAATAGTTGTTAAGTTGAAAACAGTTGTTGAAAGGAAATGAGATGATTTTGAGAAACGTTGAATTGAAAACTTGGTCAGGTTATGTAATGAAAGAATTGATTTGTGGGGGAAAACTTTTTTTTTTTTTTTTGATGACATGGGAACCCGCAGCCGCTACCCTTCGGGTGCGCACAGGGTAAACCCAGCGCCTGTGCAATAGCTCGCAAACCACATAGGAGAGGTAAGCCGCACTAGGCAAGCCCCGTGCGACAAGCTCGGCCCAGAAGGCAAATCCCCTACTATCGTAAGCAGGTGGTTTCGAACCTGAGACCTCCATTATGAAAGCCCCATGCTCAACCAACTGAGCCACCCTTGCGGGTAGTGGGGGAAAACTTTTACCTATACTGCATTTACATAAACCAGTATAATGCTACACCCAGTCATGTTGGCAAGTAAATGCCGTGCAAATGTTGCTATATAATTTGTGACTTACTTTGGTGAAAATATTTAGACGAAGTGGCAGATAGATGAATTGGTGAGGAACTTTGGTGAGCCACCATCACGATAATTGTTCTATTCATTAAAATCATACGTGTATATGAACTGATTTTAAGAATATGATGTTTTATTATTGACCAAAGTGATACTTATGGGTTCTTCCAGTTTCAAGATGGTGATTTGTCATCCAACATTTCTTCCTTTTATCTTTGCCTCCATTTACATTGTTATTCAAAGGTTTTTCGAATATAACTTTGTTCATTGCATCCTCGAGGGAACACAAAGAAACATTGTCAGGAAAAATGTTCATTCTTGGACAATTAGACATGTTATGAATATTTAAAGAATACTTTTCTGCCATTGTCAAATAAGTGAGGAAGTGTTTAGATCTGGTCAATAATGTATCAGGCATACATTTCTGTAAGTGTTGTATGGGATTCAAAGTTTGATATGGTCAAGACAAGAAAATCTTTTTAAAGTATCTGTGCGACAGGGTTCAGTGAGAAAGGTATTTTAGGATGTATGCATAATTGTCTAACTTTGATATCTTTATGCAGTAACACATTATTTTCTGTGTGTGCATAGAAATTGTTCTTGAAGTTCCAAAATATGGATTTTCAAGTTTATTTTATGTAAGATTGGACTCTTTGGTTTTGTACGTCAATATTAACTAGAGAGAGATATTTATACTTAGGATAACTAAGCTAATGTAGGTTAAATAAAGAAGTTAAGTTGATGTAGTGGAATAAATGCCTTTTATGGTGAAGAATTATACAGGAATTCACTTATAGGAAAAAGAAGGGATTACACAAGAAATTCGCCATCATAAAGTAAGGAGCTTTTTATTGTAGAGATACCTTTTAACGTGTGTAGCACAGTCATCTTCTAAAGGATGATTCCAGTTTTCAATTTGGTGCTCATCTTACAATTTTAGTACATGTTTGACCCATGTTTAATCAAGTTTAGAATTTTCAGTGATTTCAACACGAGCTTCTTTTTTGACACGTCTCAAGCGATTCTGTTTCATTACATGCTCTCTCTTTGGTTCTTCGGATCTTAGTCTAGTATCATAAATCCTTCAGTGCGTCTTGGTTGAAGCACAATAAAGATAAAAAGGTGTGGCGCTAATTATGTATTGTGAGAATACAATAGTTAGATTTGTTCTTCACTGCTTTGCCCTCAAGTTGGACACAAAACTCGTGTATTGTGATAAGTTAGTTACGAGCCACTTCTATCGCGTCTCAAGAATCACTAATCTTGTGAGCTAACATGTTTAAGCTATGTTTAGAAATAGCATGTTATTAAAAAGCCATCTCTTTGTTGCTTAAAGCGAGGGGCCGTCGCTTCATTGGCGAAGCCGTTGCACTTCAAACAATGAGTTGCAAAGTGACTCCTTCGAGAAACATGCTATTCTTTGGATATATTGAGGAGTTTGATTAATATCAGTATCATTATATGTAAAATGTTGAAATTAGTTATTTTAATTGAGTTTAATTATTCTAGAACTAAACCCTCAGGGGTTGGCCTGGTGGCAATTGACTTGAGCCTTGGGGTGCTCCCCTTCAAGGTCTCAAGTTCGAAACCCGCTGGGTGCAAACAATTTCTGGGGGCCATCGGACTGGGGAAACCCTGAATTAACCGTGGTGCACTTGCGGGAAACTCCTTGCCGAGGGCCTGTGCACCCCCGGGATTAGTCGGGGCTCAAAGAGACTCGGACACCCGGTGCTAGTCAAAAAAAAATTATTCTAGAACTAAATCATGTATGTATGGTACTTTTAGTTTTCCGTAAATGTGTGCTTCACGGTAAAGAAGTGTGTGCTTTACTTCTCCCTTTTCGCTTTTCGTGCTTCACTTTTAAAATCAATGAGAAATAGTGCGTTTGAAGTCTCCCGGAGTTACCAAAGTTGGAGAGATATGGTGCTTAGTTCATCCTATAGAATGTCAAAATGTTTGATGTAGCTTTCATGTCTGGTTAAAAGCGTCTCAAGCATGTTCAAGGTGACAAAATCTTGAAACGTCTCAGAAGTGATCATGCTTCTGGGGCGACTTCACTAGCTGCCTCCCGCTTCTTTGCATTAATGTGTTCATTCCACACCTTCTCCTCTTGGCGTTCTAAGTCTCAATTGGTTAAGTGATATCGTTTCTTGAGGTGTTTCTGGCTAACTAATTAAGAGAACAACTTGTTCAAAGGGTTTGATGAATGGATGGGGACATGGGGTTTTATGATATTAACATGTACCATCCCAAGTAATGTGATCCTTACCCGTTGGTTGGAAAGCAGTGAATTCATTTATTAAGTTGATTCTTTTGATGCACCTATTTTTCTCTATAAGATTAGGCGTGATATATCACTGCTTGTGGTATTAGACATCATTAAGTTTTTGGCCTACGCGTCAAGCCGTCAACTGACACAAGGACGTTAATTCTTAATACGTCAGTTATCTTTAAGATGGAGAGGTACAAAAAATTAATGGGTTCACTATATGCATATTAATATCTAGTTCGATAATTACGTCAATATAAGATAGCCAAACTACAAGTACAAATGTTGGATCATATGTTCAGTTCTTCTTGATGAGTCAGGTTATAGAAGAATTTATTTGGAAGTTTGAAGATTAGGATTATGATGTTGCTCTGTGGTTTTTGTGCTCTCTTTGGTTTCTGTTAAGAGGCACCAAAGTTAATTGTGCAAGATGATTGTGAGGTCAGACATATTTATATGGTCAACCCATGTAACAGGAGTATGAGGTTAAAATAGTTATCAAGGATTTTATTGGTCAAGGCCTCAAAGGTGAATTTTTTGTTGGAGGCTATGTTCACATTGGATCACATATGGCCTTTTTGATGGGGGCTGAAATTGTTCTATTTTGATTTTTTGAAGAGTGCGATCGATATGATCATGCTGGTAATTCACCTTACAACAACAACAACCACCCAGTGACATGCTGGTAATTCAACTTATGTAACAAAAAAGATTATAATATCTCTGATAAAATTTTTGGTGCTCTCTTCTTTATCAAAAGATAGAAAAGAGCCCTAAACTAGGTGGAATATTATGAAGTTATCCATAATTGGGTTATGTTGTGCCATGATTGCAAGTTTGTAGCAGTTTTATGAGCTTAAAGTTGCTGTTTGAAGATGCAATTAATCTGACAAGATGTTTAGGCTGGAAAGATTGAGTAGTATACTGGTAAGTTTAGCTGGTTACTTGTCAACAAAACTTTGATCAACAATTTAAGATTCTGCTTTTGCTATGGAGCTGGTTAAAGCTTAGATGAACATAGAACAACCCAAAAAAAAGAGAAAAAAAAAGGATAGACGAACATGGATGTAATAGTTGGATTTACTTGTATTTTAGAGAGTGGTCTAAAAAGCTGCAGAAATGTCCCTAGTTTATCGGTGACTACATTGAGACAGAAGTAATAAGCTTTCGCTTTTTCTGTCTACAGGCACCAAATTTGCGAGAAGAATTTACTGGTGCCTTGTTTTTGACCTATTGAAGAGTACATGCTTGACATGAACCAGGTACCATGTTTTGATATATTTCTTCTGTGGCTGTCTTGGTGAATTATGCTATGTGCAGAAAATAGCCCTTCAAGTCATTTGATTAGAAAATCACCTGATGCATATTTTTTGAAAAGGAGAATGTTACCAAATTCTTCTGGTTAGATGATTGTTATACTCATGGGTAAATTCTGAAGGGTAGGACATTCAAACTTGAAGTTGTACGTATATAAAAAATAAATAATTTGAAATTTGTCCGTATAGGTGTGCATGGTTGGTATCTTTCAAAAGATAGAAAAGACTTTAGTTTCTTCTAGTCAGCTGATTGTGTACAAGCAGTGGTGGCAAATGGGTGGGATTGGTCGGATTTGGGCGGGTTGAAAATGGGTTGAACAAAAATGGGTTGGGTTTCAACTTGCCCGTATTCCAAGTGGCTAAAATATGTGTTATGTGATAAATGGGTGGGTTGGTTAAGGGTTGGCCTATATTATATAAGTGTAATATTATTTCAAGTGTTATGTTTATAATTTTTTAGTGTAATATTATTTCAAGTGTTATGTTTATAATTTTTTTCTTTTGTCAAATTAAATTAATTTTTTCATGCTTAGTTGGATGAATAATCAGTATAATATCTGTTGATATCGGATATTGAGATGTGGATCTGTGGAGAAAGGTGCAAGATTGATTGTTAAGTTTTTCTTGGATATTTGTAAACCAGCTTCTGAAGGTTACAAAAATAGTATGCATCTGGTTTGCTGTTCTATTACATTCATGCTCCAGATATTACACTTGTCTTGCCACAGTCAGACTATTATTATGGGTGATGAAATCTGTGTAGTTATTTCATGTGGTAATACATTTACTAGAGGTTTGGAATGAGGATGCATTACTAGAGACTTCGGATGAGGATGCCTTCATAGAGACTTGGAAGGGGGATACATTCATAGGTACCATCTGAAAATCTGACGTTTATGTGATTGGTGAAAATGACCATAGACGTGGTGATTGACATTTTGCTATAAAGGTGTCAATGAATCGCTGTTGCTTTTGGTTCATGGGTAGAGATTTGTCTCAATGAATAAAGTTTGGATTTTGGCTCTTGAGTCTCTTTTTTTGTTTGAGGTGATATGAGCAGAGGACTTTTCAAGGAGATGAAATGTCAATGAGAAAACTTCAATCCCTGTTGTTTGCAAAGTTTTTTCTTTTCTTCTGCAGGGGACTAACCTAGAGCCACTTAATTTATACCAAGAGGTTATTGTTCTGATTTCTTGCTGCCTGTGGATGTTGATGGTCGTTTTCGGTTATGTGAAAAGAGAGAAATCCCTATCCATTTGAGTAAAGTTCCCAAAAGGAAACACAAAACTCTTTTTTCCCTTTTTTTTTTTTTTAATTTTGTTTGGGTTGTGGTGGTTTATATTAGATCTAGTTGTGCTTTTCGAGTATATATCTGAGAATTGTCCTTTTTTCATTCTTTATTGTAAAATATTTTAAATAGGCCAAATTGCTAAAATACGGCTGATCTTTAAATGGTGTCATGAGAAAGTGAAATTATGTTTGATAATCAACAGTATCTTGAGAAGTAATTTTTTTTTTTTTTTTTGAGATAGCAAATTGATAGAACATACTTGTTCACTTAATTATATTATTTTGTATTTCTTGTCAAAAGCTTGCAGCAGTGAATACACAATGGGTGGATTTCAAGAAGCATGTGTGCATATCTGGTGCTTGTTTAGTAAAACAATATGCATGATCACGTTTTGGTTAATGTGAAATTATTCTGTTCATTCCTATCTACTCTGTTTTCCTGTTGATAAGCGTGCGTTGTCCAATTTCAAATATTACTTGCATATGAGTTCCAGGACTCGTAATTTGAGTAGTGATGTGCAGTTATCCTTAAAGTAGGTGACCTATTGGGGTTTGACTGATCCTGCATGTGTTGTTCTTTCTGGTTCTTAATGTTTCAGAGCATGAATTTTGGTCGTTTTGGATGGCCATGACAACAAAGGGGTTTTGTGGAATGTTTATGTTTGACGCCTTAATCAAGAATTAAGAAACAGAGCCATATTTATGATATGCGAAGAAACTCTGAACTACTGTTATGATTTAGGCTTTTGCTGTTGTTGATCTTCTTGCTGATAAGCTTGATCCTAATGGTTCATGATGCAACTTTGTTTAGTGTATTAATTAATTCTTCTGCAGTACTACGGGATGCCCATTTGGCGAAGGATGCCACTTCTTGCATTATGTGCCTGGAGGCCTTAAAGCTGTGACTCAAATGCTTGGCAGCAACCCAGCGTTTCCTGCAGCTTCTAGAAATTCAATAGCTCCACCATCTTTCCATGATGGATCATCTCCTCCAGCTGTTAAGACTCGTCTATGCACCAAATACAACACTACTGAAGGTTGCAAATTTGGTGACAAATGTCATTATGCACATGGGGATTGGGAACTTGGCAGGCCAGCAGCTCCATTTCATGAGGAGTCCCATGGTATGTTCCAAATGCATGGAAGGTATGGTAGTTGACCAGAGACAAATCCTGCAGGCCTTGGTGCAGCTGCCAGCTTTGGGTCCTCTGCGACTGCTAAGATTAGTGTAGATGCCTCTCTTGCTGGACGTATTATTGGAAAAGGCGGCGTCAACTCGAAGCAAATCTGTCGTGTCACTGGAGCCAAATTTTCCGTTAGGGATCATGAGTCGGATCCTAACTTGAGGAACATAGAACTTGAAGGTACAATTGATCAGATTGAACCCGCCAGTCGAATGGTCCGTGAGCTTATTCAGAGTGTTACAACATCTGCTGCACCCCTGATGAAGAACCCCAACTCCTCTGCAACAAGTAACTATAAAACCAAAATTTGTGAGAACTTTGCCAAAAGTTCGTGCACTTTTGGAGAAAAGTGCCACTTTGCACATGGAGCAGAAGAACTGCGTCGGTCAGGTCCGTGAGCATTGCAGTATTTACTGTTAGGGAGTATATCCCTGTGGCTTTTATCTCCTTTTCTCTGGGATTGTGGAAATAGTAGATAGGTGGTTTTGCCATTAGAATATCTCGGTACTGAGGCATTTATTTGTTGAGATACTTAATGTGCTTGATTTCTCTTCTGGGTTCGTTGCTTATCTTGTTTGCTGTGCCTTTTCATAACCTAGTTACTGTTATTGATATGGATTTATAGTCTGTTTAGTTGGAACTTTGCCAGTCCGGAACAATATGTGATGTGTGTATGCTTCTTTCTTTTGCCGTACATTAACCCAGAGGGGTCAGACTGCTGGAAAATTGTCTCAGCCACTTGGTCTAGTTTCAAGCTTTTTATTTTACAGATGAAATGTTTGTTTTCTACATTTGGCTTCATCAGCGATCCAGGAATTGACTTTCTGGTATGAAAAGTATACTAAATACGTTTTTTGGGAGCATGTGCAGAGGAGAAATGATATGAGGGTGTTTTGGATGGATAGGAAATGAACGACTGGTGAGGATTTACTTTTTTTGAGCGCGAAGGGGAAACAAGTTGAATACTCCCCGTCCCAAAATACTTGTCGCATTTGTTCCATTTACACGCCCTTAAGAAAGCATTTATGAGTGTGGCATTTTGATTATTTTACCCTCTTAACATATTTTATGGTAATCTCTCAATAAATATTATTACATCAATGATGAGAACTTTTTAACTGTTGCTAATGAGTGCTGGGGTGAAATGAGAAAAAAGCTATTTAATTTTGTCTTGGTTAAATAAAACGACAACTATTTGGAGACAAAGACGACAAGTATTTTGGGACAAGGATGACAAGTATTTTGGAATGGATGGAGTATTATTTATAAAATCGCTTCCAGAACAAGTAAATTTAGGAACTTTGCCAAATGGCCACTATAATCGGGTCTAGCTATTTTGCTGACCATTATTTGACATCGTTTGCGAGGCAACGAAGGCGTTCTAATGAATGCACGTCCTTTGAATGTCGTTATTTTCTTCTAAATACAAGAAATCTAAAAGAGTAAAAGTCACGTTGGTAGTAAGTAGTCATTCCTCAGGAAGAATGACTCTTTTTATATTTAAAAATATTGTAACTCTAAACTTCTTATTATATGCTTAATGAGATGACAATATGTGTTACTCCATCTGTTTCAACTTATGTGCTAAAATGAATGACCTCTTTCTTAATTTGGAAATAAATTTATAACCATACAAATATTCAAGATTTATTTTGAACCACAAGTTTCAAAAGTCTTCACTCATTTTTAAATGTCGTGTCCAGTCAAATGAGTTCACATAAATTGAAACGGAGGGAGTATTTGTTTTAGATCATAAATTTTAAAAAATTACTTACTCTATTGGAATTTTATGCTGTGCACCTTCCCTAGGAACAATGATGTTTCAAGGTACCTTGGTGGAATTTACCAAGAAGTGACAAAACGACTAAAAATATAGGCCTACATAAAGAAAGGAGCAGACTTGACTTTCTTCAATATAGAATTATTGGGTGGCCAGTAGGTTTTTACAAAAAGGGCATATATATTTTATGTTTTTACTATTTTAACAGCTATTTATTTAATGAAGTAAATAGAAAATACATAAAGAAGTAGTAATAACTAAATCTAGGCCTTTGAAATACAATTGCACCCTTGGCATTCATTCAAGTAATCGTTGACAATTACTGGACATTACGTTAGTGGAAAAAAAAGGAACAAAAGAAGGGTTTTTATAGTTGACGTGAGGTGTTTTTGCAAGATGAAATTTGAGAACATTGTACATAGTCTTATGTATATCGGTTTACATTAGATTTGATCACAAATCAAAATTAGACCAAAACCTATGAATCTTAAAACTTACCAAAGACATAATCTTAGTAAGAAAATTAAAATCATAGAGATAACTAAATTATTATTATAATTAGTTCAATATTTAATTTGTTCAGTCAATATTTAAATATCTTTAAATTGAATTCTCATTTCTATACACATTTATAATACTAATCTTGATAGTTTAAATTAAATTGTTTTGATCAACTTTTTAGTTATAACCTAATCATTTCATCGATTTAATATAAGATATACCTCTACTTTAATTAGTTATTATCACCCATAAGATATTAGAGGTTTGTTTAATGTTAATAATTTTTTTATTCTGCTTATTTATTTCATTATAGAATGTCATTAACTTATATTCTCAATTGTTACCTCTCACTTTCTTTTCCGTCTTGAAAATAATATTTATTTATGTTGGAAAATTGCTATTGGGTCGGGTCCACCAATAAGGGGTGCTAACTAACCTGTTAACTTATTAGCTAGTCCTTCTCCTAAAATTCCATTACTAGCCTATAACTACACCATTATGGGTGCAGGAAAACAAATGATTTTTCATATATTGTTGACGGTTAGGGTTTACAATAAATAAATTAAAGAATCTCTACATCATCTGTTAGAGCGATCTTTAGGTTGTGGATAGAGGGGATTTATCTGCTTCATGAGAGTTTTCGACGACAAGTGACACGAGTCATGATTGCTGCAGATCCCCTTCCGCTATGAAGAAACCCGTAAGTTTCCTAACTAGTTACGAATCAAATGCTACATTTTTTCTATAGGAATTTTTATATAGATAAAAAATTGAAGAATATCATGATTTTAAAGAATTAAAAAAAAAAAAAAAAGACGAAGGTTGATAATGTAAGGGAAAATAGGCATTTAAATAAGATAATTAGGATACATGGGGACAATGTCTGTTGTTCAAAGTTGAGGGGAGAGTTTATTTTTTAAAATAAAGTTGAGGGGTTTAAATGATTTTCATCCTATAATAAATTTAACTATACGGTAGCACAACTCGTTTTAAATATGAAATTCACAGCTCGCTTATACGAAGCTATACAAACTTTCTAAATATTTTCATGAACTAAGTAGGCGTTTGGCCATAGAAACCAAATATTTTTCACTTTATATGAAATTTTTGAAGTTGCAGATGGAGTTGTATTTGGTTATATATAGTTTTTGCAAAGAATATTTGATTATTTGAATGTACTAAAGTAAAAAAAGTGAAAAATGGTTTTAGTTGTTTACCAAATTCCAAATACAACTTGAAGTTGTAGTTGAAATTTTCACGGCCAAACATTCATTTTCAAATAAAGTGGAATTTTTTCCGGAAAAAGTGAATAATTCTCATGTCCAAACCTATCCTATCTTTCACGCATTTCACAAATATTCCTTGAATGGATCTACATCTTAACTTACCATGCTTATCTTTCCAACAGCTACCTCAACAATGCTCGACAAGTTCAATTCAACTCAATATAGACTAAGAATAGATTTTCCATTAATTCATACTCACAGAAAATCTAGCTCAACTTCATAGAGTGGTTAAGAACCCTCTTTTCATCCTAAACATCATATCATTACAAGTCGCACTTAATATGTAAATACTTGATGATTATTAAGCTTACAAGACTATTAGGGGACGTTTTGTATGCGAAATGGATAGGCAAAGATATCCTATGCAATTATTTTATCCCACCTTCTATATTAGATATATATAGTATTCCCACCATTTTAGTACAAATGGTGGGATAAAATAATCCCGGAATTAACTTAAAATATCCCAAACCAAAAATAGGATAAAGTTAATTTCAAATTTATCACGGGATGATTATCCTTATCCCACATACCAATGACCCCTTAGGAATAATATTCAACTCATAATTCAACCAAAGATGCTATTCAACTTCTCTTCCATGTGTTCTTCCCATTTCAAGAGCACCCACTATAAGGGTTTGTTCCATAACTTAATAAATACTGCATATGATTTCTATTCCCAAACGTGTTTCAAATACTCATTTCCTCATATATAAGGGAGAAATTAGTATTTTACCTCTTGAAGAAAACCCTAGATTTTGTTCCTCTTTGAGTTCTTAAACAATCCTTGAAGAATCTAAAGATTCCAATGATTTGAATTAAATGAAAGAATTCTAATCCAAAATATCATAAATGACTCACCTTAAAGGGTAGTTATTGTCCTATCCGAGTCTCCACCTCAAGAGCTCAAATTACCTTAAAAACATTTAATTTTCTTTGTATGCAAAATGGCCTTTTTATAACAACAGACCAATTTCAACTCATATATACCACAGCTAAAACGTCTGGTATTTCCCAGATCTTACTTTCTCGTTTCCTTTGGGTCGTTTCTCCTTCTTAGCCTTCCCCAGTGGTTTTTTATGCACGTTCACTCATCCAAACATCCTAGCTACTCTCGTGCAGTCCCGGATACTCCTCGAGGTTATTTTAGCACGTTAATACGGAGCTTTACATTATCCCCACTTAGAAACATTTATCCACGAATATTAGGTTATGGCCATACGTGAAGCTTGAGGTGAATTCTAGGCCACATACTAAATTTGTTTCCAACTTATTGACTCAGACGTTATAGCTAACTCTTCAGATTAATAAATATTTAGTAGAATTTCCTTTGTAAATAAGACTATAATAAGTTTTACAACCTTCTCAAACATATATTTAATCGTAACGACCTGTTAGATCGTTTTGAGGATTTTACTCCTTTTTACCCTAACGACCCTTCTCTTAGCTTTATTATGGCATGTTTGACCTACGGGGATGGGGGACGCGATTACCTAGGCAATCGTATTAGTATCAAAGAAGAAAACCTAAGTTTTGAGTCTTTGAAGATTTTAGTTTGAAAAGTTTGACTAAAAGTTTAGTTTTGGGGAACATGTCTGGAATCGAATTTTGATAGTTCCACTAGGTTCAGAACGTGATTTTGACTTAGTTGAGTGGTTAGTACGTGACCCGAGGGGTTCAGGAAGGTTTCAGACATTTGGTTGCTAAGTTTTGGTTTTTGAGAAAGTTAGGGTAATATTGTGGAAAAACTTGCCTTAATGATGTCAGAGTAGTGTTTTGAGTGCACGAGAAAGTTCGTAGCGTCGTTTATACTTGGGTAGCATGTTTAGTTTGTGTTTGTGGGGTCGGGAATGTGTTTTGGGTGTTGGATCGGAAGTTTTTGGGATTTTTGGGACTAGGCTATTGCTAGTTTTTGTTGCTTCGCCCCTACGTAGAGGGAAGTACACATGCACAAGGTGGGCGGTAGGTGCGAGACTTGGCTGAGGGGTAGGTTTGTGCACTTGCGAAGGGTAGGCCGCAGGAGCGGATGCGTACTTGCGCTTGAATGTCCGCACCTGCGAACCTGTGGCTGTGAGTCATAAGTGAGACTCGCATCTACGAGCTTTTGTGCATAGAAGCAACCTTGCAGGGGAGGAAAATATGTCACACCTACGAGGATCACTGAACAGAACCCATTTAAATTCCCATTTCGAAGCTAGACTTCTTTATTTCACATTTAGGGTTAGAGAGCTTCGCTAGAGGCGATTTGAAGTGCTAGAGCTTTGTTTCTTCGGGGGAGGGGGGGTAAGTTTATAATCTCTATCTTAATTTCTCCCATAAGTTTAATCCGTTATTTAGCCTAGTCTTCATGTTAGGGTTAGTAGAAAAGTGGGAGTTTTATCCCTAAATCTTAAGAGAGGGGTTTCCATGAAACTGAAGGCTCAAATGTGATCAGATTTCCATGATTTCTAGAATTCTTACTATTTAGGTAAGATGAATTTAAGTTGAAATTCCAGTTTTTCCCTTGGGGCTGGTGTTACGTTTGGTTATTTTAGGGTCCGTTTTTGGGTTCCGAATAGATGTATAGCAATATGGGTGTCTATGGACTCGTGTGTTAACGTAGAATTTGTATTTGATAGTCTTTGATCGTTCGAAGGCACTTCAGAAGGAAAAGGCTCAGGTTTGAGTGTTCGCAGCTCGCGCTAAGCTTTCGAGGTAGGTTATGGTTTACTCTTTAGACTCTGATTAGAGGATGTATATAGTTTATAAATACTGAAGGGATATTGGGCGTGAAAGGGAGTCCCAACTTAGTGACCGGGATGAGCACTTAGGTAGGTATAGGTGTATTTGTTCGGATAATTAATGCAAAGAAGTGTATTGTGACGGGATAAGCATGTTGAGCCTACGAGCATTGGTTGTGGTGATAAATTCACTGGTTTGGTGTGGTTGTTGTTTAAGTAGGCTATGATAGCCATGCTTGATTCGTACTTGTAATTATTGATTCATTATACCTTCATCACTCCATATTTCATATAATTCGTGAAAGAGGAATCATTTTTGATATTTGAGTTGATATTATGTAATTTCATGGTATACACATACCCATTTCATACTCTCATGACATTTTTAGCATATGATACCATACATGTGGTACTCATTCATACATACATATGTACTTATTGGAGTGAGACACTGAATGAGGTACGAGGTTGTCCTTTGAGACCGGTAAAGAGGTAAGAATGATGTTCCCACAACCTGTTGGGAAATGGTTCCGAGTGATATAATTCGACATGATATAATGTGATATTATATGATATGATATGGTTCTCACCCCTCCGATGGAAAATCCCGGATGGAAGTGAGGGGTATATGGACCTCGCAAGTCCCCCATGGTTCTTCACTAGACGGAATGACCGCTAGCATATGTGTACCGAAATTTATTATTGGCTAGTGCATTTGTTACACCTTAGAAATTTTCACGTTGTTTGCATCGTAAGTGAACTGGTGTAAACCCAATGAGGCCATGGAACTCTTATAAGATTAGGGAGGACTTTTAACAAGTGTTTAGTATGCACCTTAAGGTTTAGGGGCTAAACGAATTGAAGAGAATACGTTTTGTTGAAAATCAATTTTGAGGGGGGATTGTATGGCCTGTACATGGAAGTATGAACTGTACTTTAGAGGGTTGGATCACGTACATGTTGAGCAAGATTTTGGAAATTTTCATCCAGGTACGGGATCCAAGTACGGGACGTACATGGAGGGCATACATGGGAGGTGGTGGCTGACTTTTCTTGTTTTAAAAGTGTCGGAGAGTTCATTTTTCATAATTTCTCATCCAAACCTCGACCCTAATCTCTCTCTAAGACCCTAAACACTTAATAAACGTTCAAAGGTGAACTCAAGCTTAATCAAGTTAAATCCAATGCAAGAAGTGTGGAAAATATAAGGAAACTATCTCTATGATGTTGTAGTGGCATTAAAGGTGGTTGTAAGCTTGGAAACTCTTGGATTTTGAATTGGAGCTACTGTATGAGGTCGTGAAGCGAATACGAGTTGAGCTCTTGAGACGGTGGGTCAAGATTAGGTATGTTAAGGCAAATCTTTCCTTCTTGGCATGGTTTAAAATGAAATGAAATGTAAACAAACGTTTTTCAAAACACTCCACTCCAAGTAAGCAAGGTCCTCCAAGTCATTCATTTTTTAAGATAGTGTTCAAGCATGTTGTATATCAGCTTTAAAGTCTTATTGAAACTCATGGTCATAATGTTAGTATTCATAATGTAATCAGAGGTGTAACGACCTTACGTTACTCCGAAGGAAGTTATAAAAATCCTAAAGGGTTTCCTAATCCTTATGTACTTTCGTAAGAGTACGACATTATATATGTGTATATATATATAGTACATATACTAGCTTGATTATTACATCTTTATTTACCACCGAGCTAGGGCCGGTCGGGAAGTCATGTATTTACCACCGATCTGCGGCCGGTTAGGTAGTTATGTTATATGCATTTATCACTGGGCGATAGCCGGTCGGGCTGTCATGTATTTACCACCGAGCTACGACCGGTTGAGCTTTTATGCATTGACCACCGTGCTACGGCCGGTTGGGCAGTTATGTCATAATAATGATGTAGTGAAAAGTATGGCATTGTAGATATACTTATTCGAGGTAGTATTCATTATGTATATGTCACGACCCAACTGGAGGACCATGACGGGCACCCGGAGCTAACAACCGAGCAACAGAAAACATACATCCATCATATAATCATATTTGAGTGGACCATAATGCTAACTAATAGATATCATAAACTGTAAGGGTCACAAGCCCAAAAAGATCAATGTATATACATCATCAAGCTGAACCCAAGTATACAAGCTGACAAGGCTGTCAAAAAGATATAACAAAATATGGACCGAGAAGGTCATAGAACATCTGACTGTGCATATCTGTCTACGAGCCTCTACCGGAGTGCATAACATAATAAGGGCGGGACAGGACCCCACCATGCCCATATATACACAACAAGCTGAACTGCAACTCCGGAACAAGTGGAGTGCTCCTATACAAGCGCTGAAAAGGTAGCCTAAGGGTCTGAACCATCTCTCTGTCTAACGGCGAGCATGAATGCAGGACGTCAGTACGAATAATGTACCGAGTATGTAAGGCATGAAGAACAACATAATAAAGATATGAAAGTAACAAGAGATAAGAGAAATAACTTGTACATTTGAATGCCTCTTAAGGCAGATAACATGCATGCTTTCCTTTTAAAAAAACATTTTCATACATACATACATACATACACACACACACACACATATATATATATATATATATATATATATATATATATATATATATATATATATATATATATATATATGTATGTGTGTGTGTGTCATAATACCGTACCGGGTTATAATAGGCTCGATGTCATCCGTACCCGACCAATATAGGCTCGGTGTTCTTCGTACCCAATTGCAGTGGTGTGTACAATAGGTGCCGTACCCGGCTATAGCGCGACTTGGTGTCAAAAGATAGCTATATATATAAAGCATGCATGAGAGCTCAAAGAAGCGTTATGACTCTATCGGAGTTACGTAAGGTCGGTAAAGCTCTGATTACCATTATGGAACTATCATTATCAACACATCTCACCTTGGAAGAACCAATGACCATAAGATGAGATCAACAACAATATATAAGATCAATAATCATAAGACAAAGCTCAATAACTCCATAAGAGGATTAAGAACATAAGCTCTTAACATTTCTAAGGATGGAATCATCGTGGATATTGTTTATCTAACTTCGTATCAATAAGATCATGCCACAAGAAATAAAGGGACAACCTTAACATACCTCTTCGTCTATTTAACCACTTAACGTCTATCCTCCCAAGCTTGAAAATCAATATTCAAGATGATTCATACTAAGGTTAAGTCATTGAAACTCTCATAAGGTCAAACTATATTAATTGGTGAGCTAACGAAAATCGGGCAGCATTTCCCCTCTATCATCTACTTCAATCAAATTCCAAAACAACTCCCAAACATCTATAACAACATCAGCGATACCATAGCCAAAATATTACATTCAAATTAAACTCAAATCATTCCAAAACTTCCTTTCAAATTTAATCCATAACCAATACTTCAACTTAATAACTTATGACTTCTCTACCATGATTCTTATCACTTTTAATGTTTACTAAACCTCCTATTCAACTCAACATAAGTAATAGAGTGAATAACATACCTTATACTTGAATAATTTCACCTCGTACAACTTACTCCAAGACCAAATTTACCACAACATAATGCAGCAAGTGCTGCTCGCATGCACAACATGCTGTAGCAAGTGCTGCTAGCATGCGCTGCCAGCAAGTGTGCTTGTTCTATTCTTGCTCCATTTTGCTCCATTATGCTCTCCGGACATCTTATCCTACAAAACAGCATAAATACACAAAAAGTAACACCAAAAGTGCTTGGAGAGTTACAAAAGCTTAAGGAATTAGCATCGATTATCCCGTAATTTCGCGGCACATCAGAAAGCATTGAAGGAATCAACTTCAGTTAATGCTTTTGCCAGGTCAGATAAAACATGTATTATCACCTCTTCAAATAAATGAGTAATTGATTCAAGTGCCACAAATCATATGACAGGTAATCGTAATATTTTTTCTAGCTTTCGATCACACAAAGCACCTTCACCAATTACCGTAGCTGATGGATTAACTTGTAATAGTGTTGGATTTGGGACGGTTAAACCAACTTCCTCTATTACCCTATCATCTGTATTAAATCTGCCAAAGTTGGCCTTTAATTTGATTTCTATCGGTAAAATTACCAGAGAACTTAATTGTTATATCTCATTTTATCTGGACCATTGTCTATTTTGTGATCTTGTGAAGAATCAGGTTATCGATAAGGGATGTGTATATGATGATCTCTACATCCTTGATGAATGGGAGCCTCAGTCTATTGCATGCTCCAGTGTCGTGTCTCTATTTAAAGCACATTGTCGACTAGGACACCATTCTCTACCTCTATTGAAGAAACTTTGTCCTCAGTTTTAGAATAATTCTTCATTGGATTGTGAGTCATGTCGATTTGCAAAAAACCATCATAGCTCGTTAGGACCAAGGGTTAATAATCTAGCTGAGTCAGCTTTTGAGTTAGTCCATTCGGATGTTTGGGGGCCATGTCCTGTTATTTCTATAACCAGGCATATGTATTTTGTCACTTTTGTGGATGATTTCTCTAGAATGACTTGGATTTATTTTATGAAGAACTGATCTGAAGTGTTTACTCATTTTTGTGCTTTCTGTGCTGAAGTCAAAACTCAATTCGATGTTTTAGTGCGTATTCTGAGGAGTGATAATGCTAAAGAATATATGTCAGAATTATTTCAGTCCTACGTGAGATAACACAGTATACTCCACCAATCTTCATGTATTGATACACCCTCTCAAAATAGAGTTGTTGAGAGGAAGAACATGCATCTACTTAAGACAGCTCGGACACTTTTATTCCAAATGAAGGTTCCTAAACAATGATGGGCCGATGCAGTCTCTACCGCTTATTTTCTGATTAATCGCATGCCATCTACTGTGCTTGCTGGTAATATGCCTTATAGTGTTCTTTTTCCTAACAAGTCACTATTTCCGGTGGAGCCTAAGGTATTTTGAAGCACATGTTATGTTAGAAATGTTCGACCAAGTGCTACCAAGTTGGATCCCAAGGCTTTGAAGTGTGTTTTCTTAGGTTATTCTCGCCTTAGAAGGGGTATCAGTGTTATTCTACTGAACTTGGAAAATATCTAGTGTCAACTGATGTGGTATTTTCAGAGACTACACCATTCTTCTATGTACCTCCCATTTCTACAAATCAGGGAGAGGAAGATGAGTAGTTAGTCTACCAGGTTACTTATGATGTGACAGAATAATCAGATGATGTTGTTCTTCGATTTTCTAGTTCTGCTGTTGAGCACCAATCCGCTATTGTGCCTTCAGTACCTGATCCAGGAAAATCGCTAATCGTTCAAGTTTACTCGAGGAGGCGAGAGACCACTGAAGATCTTGACCTTCCTATTGCTCTTCGCAAAGGTACATGTACTTGCAAGTCCACATATTCCGTTGCTAACTTTGTTTCGTACGACCACTTATCTCCTGTGTCTAGATCTTTAATTGCATCTCTAGATTTTGTTTTTGTACCTAAAACGGTTAAGGAGGCTTTAAATCATCCTGGATGGTCTAACGCAATGCTTGAGGATACACGCCTTGGAGGAAAATCACACTTGCGATTTAGTGGATTTACCTAGTGGAAAGAAAGTTGTGGGATGTAAGTAGGTCTTCACGGTCAAAGTTAATCCAGATGGCTCTGTGGGGAGACTAAAGGCCACACTTGTGGCAAAAGGGTATGCTCAGACTTATGGGGTGTATTATTCAGACCCTTTTTCCCCGGTTGCCAAACTCATTTATGTCCGTTTGTTCATTTCTCTAGCTGCTTCAGAGAATTGACCTTTGCATCAATTGAATATTAAGAATGCATTCCTTCATGGTGACCTCCACGAAGAGGTGTATATGGAGCAACCACCTGCTTTTGTTGCTCAGGGGGGGTATGGGAAGGTCTGTGTCACGCCCCATGCCATGGCCTGGGCGCAACACGGCACTCGAGCCTTGCTTGCATGTGTCCGAGCGAACCTCATGGCTTGCTTGTCAACATAGGCATCAAAACAACATAATTTATATGATGCAATTTAAATGAATCATGAAAAACATTATTGCGAAATAAAGTCTTGAAGTAATCTCATAGCATGACATATCATGAAAATGTAATAGTCTGAAAACATAAAAGCACAATTGACTCTGTGTACTAACATCTGTCTATGAAACCTCTAAAACACGTATGAATACTAACTGCCTGGACATGGTCCTGGACTACCATAAACTGAATACTAGTGCAGACTCCATGTTGAACCCCGAGAGAAGTGGGTCTCACCAATAAGCTGATAACTGAGGTGATCCTACTGCGCAGGTGTATGCTCCTGAAAATCGGTATTTGCACCGTGAAGTGTAGGCCCCCGAGAAAAAAGGGACTTTAGTACATGGTGAATAGTACTAGTATGTAAAACCTGCTGAAATGAAGAACATGGCACAATATAGGTATAGGACATGAACTGAAACTGAATATAACCTGAACACGAGCATGAGTAAAGTTTGAAAACAATAAACCAATAGAAATACATATATATATATAACTGCTTGTAACGTAGGGAATGCTATAGTACAACCGACAACATGATCTGGTACTTGCGTCCTACCAGCAGAACACTCACACCTTGCCAGGGATATGAGATAATAATAATAATAATAATAATAATAATAATAATAATAATAATAATAATAATAATAATAATAATAATAATAATAATAATAATAATAATAATAATAATAATAATAATAATAGCATGTAAGGATCCAAACTGCATAATGAAGGTGTTGCCTCCTTGCTAACAACCCTTATACTACAGTGGCTATGTAGTTTCAGGCTTTACTGAGCCTTCTCGGTTAACTAAGTAAATCCCAAAACATGTGAATTATCATGATAGCTTGTGAGATCATGGTTTCATGAGATACTTGTCATAGTCTTGCAAACATGTTCTTGATTCATGAAGAATAACAAGCTAAACTTGTTTGGACCGTCCCTATGAGGGATTTCTTCCAGTTTTTATTTCTTCCATCTCTTAAAGCTGCTATAAAGCTTTCTGGTAAACCTCTTAAGGTTAACGGTTTGAATGCAACCTGTACTAACCCAGTATGCATAAATCTATGGGTTACCCTATAAGAGGCAAGATCACTGTCAGATAATAGTCTAAAAGTAGCATGATCATTACCTACAGTCATTGTTTCTTCAATAGTTTTAAGTACTTGTTTGAGACCTAATTTCTCAAAAGTACCCATCTGATATATTAATTTAGGTTCTATCTTAGGAATTGTCCAGTTATTAAGCAGATCAAGTTCTTGAGGAGTATCATATTCCTCTTTTTTACTGTTTTTAACAGTTCTTTTTCGATTTATGAAATTCATGATATAAGATCGTTGAATTACATCACCTATTACTACTAGAATACCATGGCTCTGATACCATAATTCACGCAGGATCGCGCCGCATGATGTCATCTAGGTAACAACTGTTTTACTAGGTTACTAACCCTAGCGCTCCTACCAGAACAAGTCCAACAAACGCCTTAAAATGCCATCCTCGGCTAAGCGGGCTAACAACAGGACCACCGCCTGGTTTGAACAGTCCGCCTGAGTCAGTCTCTACCTAACCTTTAACATCATGTTTTGGCATGATTATGATGTATTAAAGCATTATTGCAATGATCTTAGTAGTCTAGTGTGATGCAATACGGAGTATTTAGCCTATAAGGATAAATATGAACTGATGATTAAAATAAAAATTTGAAAAGAAAATAAAATTATACCTTAAAGATGAAGATTGCGCTCAGCAGAGATGGAATTTGTGCAAACAAACTTTTATTTATGAGAGGGAGATTTTTACAAGAGGGAGAGTGGGAGAGAGCTCGTGCTTGGGGGTTCCAAGATTTGTCTTTCTCCTTAAGAAGAGTGATCCTTATATAACGGATCAAGCACACGAAACAACAAAATTAAAAAGTAATGGCCGACAACATTATGGCCAGATAAAAAGAAAAAGCGGAAAGTAAAAAGTAAAAGCGGCCGAAAGTGACCAAAGTGGAAAACATAATTATTACAATACAAATAATTAAAGCTACTTTATAAAAGCAGATTCCTTCTTTATTAAAGTAGCCGCCTAGTGGCGGGTCCCACCAATCACTTTATCGGTGACTTGCCCTTGTCTTTTGTAGAGCTGGAGGATTCTTCCGTCTAGTCCATGAATTGGGCCAAGTATTGATCCAAATCCTCGGTATTATCTAGATTTTGAGATTCTCTTGCTAAGACTTGAATATTATGGTCTTCTTCTTCTTCTTCATTATCAGTGGTATGACCAACAGATGCCATTGATGTATCAGAAATAGCTTCCATATTAAGATGCTGCATTAAATTAGATTTAAACTCCTCCATGTAGGTGGCAATGAACTGTTCTGGGGGAATTATTCCTTTCTTCATCTGAATTTTTCGAGCAATATGCTCAAAAGGACTGGAAACTTCCTTTTGTCTGGAATTAATGGAGTCCTTATAATATGCAATAGTGGTTTTAATCTGATTTATTAAATCTTGTCCTGGAATAGTTCCATCTTTTGATTTTTGAATCAATTTTTTCCAGAATTTTATATAAAAAATTATGATTAAGCAAGGCATATTTTGCGGGGTACAACCTACTTCAACTGACCATTTCATAATCCATGGAATAGAGAATTCAATGAAGAAATACATATTAGAAATTTCTTCAGAGAAAGTGATATTATTTTCCAAATCTATAATTTTTGGATAAACATCAACCCATTCAGTATATACACTTTTGAAGGGTTCTGGTAAAGATTTTATGGTTGGACCATAATGGATCCACCATTGATAAAACCAATTTGGAATGCCCTGTTTATAAACACTGGCACAGATTTTTATAATCCATGAGTGTTTTCTATTAGAATTCTCATATAGAAGAGCTTTATTAAAGCTATCAACATAATCCCAATAATTGAATTTAACTGGGACCTTTTGTTCTGGGTGAATATAATCTCTATCTTTTAACGGACTTATTCCCCATTCATTTGGATAAAATATCCTTTTTATAATAATTTTTGAAAAGTTATAAACTTTTTTCTATTAGCAGGATAAAAATGCTGGAATTCAGCTAACCCTGTATATGAAAGGATCATTTCATAATTCATCCGATATTTATAAGTCGGAGTAGCGTATGACACTGTATCAAAGTACCTTTGCATTATTTGCCAAGGGTTCATCTTTCCATTGGAGATCATCATTTTCAAGGAGAATTATTAACTCTCGATGAATATTTTCTTCGTATGAATCAGTGTCCTCATTATCATCAATTACGAGAGCACTAGAATATGATGGAGGCATATTATCTCCTTTTTTCTGTGCTTCTATAAAATCAAGATACTCAGCATAAGTAATTTGTTTCTGGGTATTACCAGAAGTTTCTGCAATATTGTCGGCTATTAGCCTTTTGTTACCCATTTGGGCAAGAACAGTGCCTCTGCCCGTTTCTTTTGTGTCCTCTTCCCCTTCCTCTATTAGAGAAAGGTGTCAGTGTAGGTCTCATCCTGCAAATGAGAAAATGACAGTTATGAACTTAAATATTCTCGAGTGAGAAAATCAGGAAGACTATTATCAATTCCCTTTTTATAATGAATTTCAAAATCAAATGGTGCTAAAAGAGCTTGCCATCTGGCAAACATTTGTTTAGAAACATCATGTTTTCAGTCTTTATTAAACATAAATTTAGCTGCTTGGCAATCAATTTTTATTAAAAACTTTTGATTATATAAATCACCTTGAAATTTAAGAACACGTTTAACTATAGCAAAAATTTCTTTTGCTATACTAGCATAGTTCTTCTGACTATTATTCCATTTGCCAGAATAGAACTAGACTAAATATTCTTATTTATCAATTGGAGAAAGTTGTTTAAGTATTCCTCCATAGCCAATATCAGAGGCATCCGTTTCTATAATTTTTTGCCAATTAGGATTAGCTAGAGTAAGACAAGGAAGATTACTAACTTTCCCCTTGATTTTTTGAACTACTTGCGCATGAGCATCAGTCCAGGGTTTTGGAATTTTCTTTAATCTATCATATAAAATAGATGTGTCTTGGGCTAAATTTTTATAAAATGGTGAGATATAATTTAAACTCCCAAGAAATCTTTGAAGTTGGGTTTTATCAGTAATAATATCAGGAAATTTAGAAGCAAATTCTATACTTCTATTAATAGGAATAATTTCTCCTTTTTGAATATTATGGCCTAAAAATCTAACTTTTGTTGAAAAAGAGACATTTTTGGCTTATAGATATAACCAAACCATTTTGTATGATATTTTTCTTGAATATATCAAGATGTTTAAAATGCATTTCAATAGTATTTGAAAATACTAAAATATCATGTATATAAACAATGATAAAATTGCTATAAGCCATAAAAATATCATTCATAATTTTTTAAAATTCTGAAGGGGTATTCTTCAGTCCAAAAGGCATAACGTTCCATTCAAATTGTCCAATTGGAACATTAAAAGCAGTTTTATATTTATCTGCTTCGGCTATTTGGATTTGCCAATAACCTATTTTTAAATCAAATTTAGAAAATATAATCGCAGTATGAAGACGATTCAATAAATCCTTTTTATTAGGAATATGGTATCTAATCCATTTTAGAACCTTATTAAGGGGTTTATAATTTATAACCAATCTTGGAACTCCTCGTTCCTGTAATTTAGGATTTTGTAAAATATCTTCAATTTAAAGAGTATAGATTTCTTGTTTAAGAAAATTAATCTGTTGATGTTTATTCATCAATCTATCTTTTATTTCATTTAAAATCCTTGAAAAAGGTTCAGTTATAAACTGGAATTTAACCGGTTTTTCTTCATAGGTTCCTATAAAACCTTTGTCATCCATCCATTGAATAGGAAATAATTTATGAATGAATGGAGTTCGCAAAATAACTTGGTTTGAAATATTTTTTACTAATACAAAGTTTTCAGGAATACAAACTTTGTTTTGGCAAATATAAGCTTGGGGTAATTTATAAGTAATACCCATTTTTTGGCCACTATCAGACCTCAAACTATGAGTAGTTTTTTGAAAATATCTTGAAGGAATTAAGCCTTCTTGAATACAACTTAAATCAGCCCCGCTATCAACTAGAGCAGTAAATTCTTTTTTGAAGTTATAATCAATTAAAAGAGTAATGTTTATAAAAAAATTAAAAGAAGTAATAATATCCAATCTTGTCAAAAAACTGGAACTGGGATTACTACCTTCTTCTCCCTCCGTAGGAACAGCTGCTACGGTGTTATCAACTGGTAGGTCTTCTATAGTATTATAAACTGGTGTGTCTATGATTTGTTTTCCTTTTCCCTCTAGTTGCGAGACTCTATGATCTAACGAAGTCTGGAGTCTCCTAAGGGTGAAAATCTCTTGCTTAAGGTTATGAACCTCTCTTTCTAAATCTTGAGTGGTTGCCAGTGTACTTATAATATTCCGGCGCTCTTGGAGGAGTTGTTTGACTCCAGCCATAGTATAAGGTCCTGTAGGTTCTCTAATTTCTACAGCAGTTGGTTCATCTTTGGGCTGCTATTTTGAACCTATTTGGTCTATGATTTGGGACCTAATATTGGGATCCTTAATATGTTTAAGGAGGTCAACAAAGTTATTACCATCTAAAACATGTATACTAGTTTCACTAAACTGGGACATGAGTTTATAAATCTCATCATCTTCCTTGGATTTAACACAAGGTTGCCCTATTTGGCATGGTTGACACTCGTCGTCTGAACTCGAGGAGATATAACTCTCTTCGTCTAATACCCTAATATCTTCATTTGACGAGGGGTTAGAAGAACTGTCACTCTCCTTTCTAGAATCATCCTTTAGTTCTGGGTCTGAATTTAATAAGATCTTATATAAAGATTCTCTAAGGTCATCATCTATGTTAAGGGCTTTAATTTTCACCTTAACCCTACAGTTCTTATAATAATGACCTACTCTGCCACACTTATAATAGGCTTTTGGATTTTTGGATTTAATAAAATCCTTCCTTTCCTTGAAAGTCTTTTTGCGCCTAGCTTTTTTCTGCGAGCGCTTCTCCTTCAATTGTTGGAAGTCTTTATGCTTTTTCTTATGCCTATGAGGCTTCTTAGAAGATTGTGGAATATCCATACCAAACTGTCCACAAAATTCTCCTAATTCTTGTCTCTCATTAAGATCATGGTGCTTAATTTTCTGGTTGAGCCTAATTTCATTACATAGGGCTAATCCTTCCTGCATACAAGTACCAATCAATTTACCATAAGTATAAGAATCATAATTAATACTTCTTTCCCCTTTCCTAAGAGCTTTTCTAACTCTCTCTGCAAAAAGAGGAGGGAGTCCATCTATAAATTTGGACTTCCAGTAAGAGTCATTACTCTCTGGTAATTCCATGACCCTGCAAAGAAAAACATCTTTATACCACCTAAATGAGGTTAGGGTGTTACATCTAAGGTTTTGAAGCATGGTACGAATAGATTCATTATTATCCGTCCATCTTCCTGAAAAATGTTCAACAATATTAATAACTAGTGTATAAACTATATTAGCAACAGGTGCCTGATTATTCCCTTCTTGCTTAACAGCGGTTAAAATAGAATTACGCTGTGTTGGGGTCAAATAATTATCTCACCAACCTTTTAATTGGCCAGTGAAACCAGCTATAATCATATCTGCAATAACTCTTTCATCATTTTTATGAATTTTGCAGATAGTGTTGTACATCAACATCCTATGAATAGTACAATAAATCTGACGTTCACCATAACCGTCAATATTCCATTCATATATTTCCCTACCACTATAACTGTTGGAAATAACAGGTCGATGCTCCTCTAATAAAACATCTTGAGGAGTTGGGCGAGGGTAATAATACATCCTCTGAGTAGGCTTAACAACATAATATTCATCAATATTATTAATATCTGATGCTATGCGAGCCTTATAATCAATATCAGATAAATATCCATCATCCTCTGCTATTAAAGGACTGAGTTTTAAACCTTTAAACTTTTCATCTAAAAGTTTTTCTAAATCTGATAAAGATTTTAATTTAAAATCATGAATCTCAGGAGGAGGCTATATACTTGGAGTAGCAACAACTTCCTTCTGTTTCTCCTTATTAGAAGTAGACGTCTTAGTAAGACAAGATAAAAGTTTATCAATTTTTTCATGAAGTGAAAATATTTGTTCACCCAAAATATTCATATAAATATTGGAATAATTTTGCTGTCTAACCATATTATTAATATATTTAGTTATGACAGGTAAACTATTGCTTTCAATCAATTTTGAAAAAGCTGCAAAGTGCAAAGTTTTATCATCTTTGCCTATTTGAAAAGATTGTTGTGAAGGAAATACAGTATGAACGACTTCTCCACTAGATAATTTATAATCTCTTTCTAGAACAGAAATATAATTAGCAAGATATTTTTCCATAAACCAAGGCACAAAAGATATAATTTTATTTGCTTTGGAGAGATCTTTATAAAATTCTTCTTGGAAAATTATTGTTTCCTCAGGTTTAAAATTGTCAAAAAACCATTTTCTAAATGATATCCATTTAGGAGTACAAAACTCTTTGCTGATCTGTAATCTTGCGAGTGATTCCCGACTAAAATTAATTTTTTGGACTTGATCCATTAAACATCTGGAAAATCCATATCTGAATAAGTCAATTCTGGGTCTTTAATACCAGTTACAATATTATCCTGGTTAATTTTTAAATTACTAATTCTATTAGAATCAGTATCTCTTATTTGAGAAGTAGACGCTCTAGATGGAGACTGCACAATATAATCAACAGGGGATATATAAGATCGACAGGAAGACATAGATCTGGGTAAACTAGAACGAACACTATTATGTTCATTATCTTCTAATGCAGGTGTAGGTTCATGAAATCTCAATTTTATTGTCCCATCTGGGATCTGTTCAATTTCTAAAATTTCAGTAAAAACATTTTGAGGAGGTGTTGCTCCTTTAATGACCGAATCTTTAGGGAAATCTATTTCATCCCACTTGATAGGTCTTCGAGTCATAATTTTGGATTTACCAAAATTAGTTTCTATTAAAATAGTTTCATTTTTGAAATCCATGATTTTACACATAGGATTCATAGTATATAACGGTTTATAATATATTCTATAACATATGCATATTACCTCTGTACCTGGCATATAATCATAACCATGCAATTTGATACTTAATATTAAAGCATTTAAAGAATTGTCATCTTGCAAGAATACCTGCAAGTTAGGATAAGCATTAAAATAAACTGGACCATAAGCTAAACTTGTTTGGACCGTCCCTAAGAGGGATTTCTTCCAGTTGCTATTTCTTCCATCTCTTAAAGCTGCTATAAAGCTTTCTAGTAAACCTCTTAGGGGTCGTTTGGTATAGGGTATAAGATGGGATATACTGGTACTAAATTTTTGGGTTAAATTAGTACCATGTTTGGTTTGAGTTATTAATTAGTACTGGTACAAAATTATACCATAAATTGGGATAATATTATCCCCTTTTCTAGTTGGTATAACTAATACCGGTACTAATATATGTTGGGATAACTTTTCAAAATGACCATCTTGCCCCTTAACCTGTTTCATATATACGTATAGCGCTGTTCTAGAATTTTCTTTTCTCATCTTCACTTCTCCCACCAGAGCTTTGGGCACTCAGCTATGGGAGATTGATACTCCAACAAATCCAACATATTGATACTCCAAGAAATCCATCTCTGTAAGTTTGTCCTTCTATTTTCTTCTCCTTTTCTATTACTTTACCATGTATGTATTATCATTAAAAAAAAAACCTTTATCATTCTACTTACAAATTGATAAGTTTTTGGTATCACAAGAAATCTTCTCCCTTCTACTTCATGTTTTCCTCCTCTTTTTTGTTTTTCACTTTCCTCTTCTTGTAAATTTTTATTTTTTATTAATTTTTTTTTTTAATTTTGTATGTTTATTGATCATTGAATAAAGTAGCAGGTCTTATTGTTTAGTTTCTCTCAGGAGTAATACGATGCTAAATCTGAGTTCCTCTTAGATTTCTTCGGTTGTATTCCTCTTATCAGTACTAATGTGGATAAATGGTTAAACTTTTTTGAAAATGAGATGAAGATTCACATTTTGTAATCACTATTGTTGGGGTTTGGATTTTTGTTGTACTGGTTTTGATTTTTTGAAGCTTCAAATTTTTCAATGTTATTTTTATGTTACTAATGGAGATTTAGCGGGATATTGACGTTTTTTTACCTTCTTTTGATGTAATGATTCAACTAGAACTATTGTGTTTATAGATGACTATATTATTTCTAATTGTCACCAGTTATAAAAGAGGACCGTATTGCGGTGAAAAACGTAACTCTTATGTGAAACTTATTTGTTCTAGTGACCGATGGTGACAATGGTGAAATTTATTTGTACATGAGAAGAAAACAAGAACTCAGTTTTATATTATGTAATATCTATGTTTCAGTATACATGCTCAGTTTAATAATGATTTTGCAATTTTTAAATGACAAATAGGTGTCTATGGATCCTCAACAATTGTGCGATGTCAAATGCTTTATCATCTTTGAGGAGATTATGGTGCATTCATATGTTGTATTTATTTGTCTTTTTATGGCTATTTACAACATAATTTTAAGAAGACAATCTAGAAATAGACGGGTCACTCGATATAGCACATGTGCTAGAATTCCTAAAATCATGTCTCATCTAAATTCTATCATTCGTGACAATGATATTGTATGTATTGATAAGCTTAGGATGGATAGAAAGGCCTTTCACATTTTAGCTTCTTTAGCCACGAATATTGGAGGATTGACAGACACTGACAATATGTCATGTACTGAAAAGCTAGCAATGTTCTTAAATATTTTGGCTCATCACAAGAAGAACAGGTCTATCAAAGTTGATTATATTAGATCGGGGTGGAGTGTAAGTCAAGCCTTTAATGAATGTCTAAGAGCAATTCTCAAACTAACTCCATTATTACTTGTTAGCCCTAATCCAGTGGCCGAAGATGAGACTGATGATCGATGGAAATGGTTTAAGGTAGGTAAATTTCAATATAACATTTGATTTACTATAGAAAGATTTAAAACATTATCATGTAAGTATTTTGTTAATTTATTTTATAGGGTTGCCTAGGTGTATTGGATGGTACTTACATTCCCATTAGAGTTCGAACTATAGATAAGCCAACATACAGGACACGGAAAGGAAATATAGCAACTAATGTCTTGGGGGTTTGTGATAGAAATCTTAACTTTACTTATGTCTTACCTGGTTGGGAGGGATCAGCCGCTGATGGTCGTGTATTGCGAGATGTTGTTGTACGAAGGAATGGTTTGAAAGTACCCGAGGGTATGCTTTATACAGAAAGGCTTGTCTATTCTTATTACCTCAAAAATAGAATAATATTTTAAAGTAATTATATTATTGTTTATATTTTTTAGGCAATTATTATTTATGTGACGGAGGATATACAAATGGAAATGGTTTTCTGTCCCCTTATCGAGGATATAGATACTGGCTAAGGGATTGACAAGGTGACAATCCACCACCTCAATGCCGAGAAGAGCTGTTTAATATGAAGCATGCTAAGGCGCGCAATGTTATTGAAAGAGCATTTGGTGTATTGAAAGGACGTTGGGGAATTCTTAGAAGTCCTTCGTGGTACTCGGTTAAGATTCATACTAGAATCATTAGTGCATGCTGTTTGTTACACAATTTCATTCGAAGAGAGATGGAAGTTGATCCATTAGATATGGAAACAGGATTCAACATGGAGCATCAACATGAACCTGACCATGGAAATATTGATACCGTTGAACCATCCGATGAGTGGACCACTTGGAGGGATGAGCTAGCTCAGTCCATGTGGAATGAAAGATCTAGCAATTAGTCTTTGTAATTTTTAAGTTATGTTGTCAATTTGTGGTGCTTGTATACTTTTGGTATGGTTTTCGTCCATTGGAAGATGTAGTAGCTAGTGATATTTTGTGAAGACAAATAGTGAATCTTTTTGTATGTCTCACATTGCTGTTTGTGGAGACAATTCACCTTAATGTATCTCTAACAATATCTTTTTGAAGACAAGTAGTGAATCTTTACGTATGTTTTTACTTCTTTTTTTAATATAAGCAGTGTATCTATGAATTAGTCTCACAGTATTAGTTTTCCTGAACAATTTAGTTGTATTTTTTTTTTTTTGGTGATGGATAAAATATTTATAAGTGAGTCATAAGTTAAGTGACTTCACATCTTCTTGTTAAGGTTCTTAATTATTTGATTGCAAATAGCAAATACTTGCTCATTTCTTACTATGTTGTTTATTTGATCAGCTTTGGTCAATATCATATTGACGGAATGAGTAATCACACATCATCTTCTGACCAAGCATCAAAAAGGTCGAGCCAAGCAACACCTCAGAGCCGAAGGTCATGGACACTAGAAGAAGAACGCACTCTTATTGATGGTTTAAAGGATTTGTGTGTCAAGGGTTGGAAAGCGGATAATGGCACCTTTAGGCCCGGATACATGACGGAATTGGAGCTTTATTTAAACAAAATCCATCCTAATTGTGGATTGAAATCTCAACCACATATTAATTCTAAAATGAAAACATGGAAGACGGATTACGGGACTATAGCTTTATTAAAAAGTCGTAGTGGTTTGGGCTTTCAATATGGTGAAGGAAGAATTATAGTTGATGATCCAAGCAAATGGGATGAGTTTGTTAAGGTAATGAAAATTTTATTTTCTGCTCATCGAATATGTTGTTAATAAAGTTTCTTAACATGTGATTTCTGTTGCATATGCCAAGTATAATTTGTATACTTATAAAGTACGTATGTTGATTGAATATGTTGCTTTATCCTATTTTATTATAGGCTGATCCAAATGCCAAAGGAATGCAAAACAAGACATGGCCATTGTTCGAGGATTGGGAAGAAATATTTGGAAAAGATAGAGCAACGGGAGAGTTTGCAGAAGGGCCGGAAGATGCTTTTGAGGAAATTGTTAGGAGCCAAGGTCAAGGAGTTTCTAATGACAGGAGATTAGGATTTCTTATTGAAGTTGATGATGAAGATGATGAAGAAGATTCTAGACATGAACCTGATGTAGCTCCTAGAGAAGAGGAAAATGCTCATAACCTAGTAGAGCTTCTCAAAGTGCAGATAGAGCTTCTGAAAGTGCAGATAGAGCTTCTGAAAGTCTAAATCCCGAATACCAACAAAATCAACAACAAGGTAAAAATACTAGAAGCTCCTCTTCTAAAGTCAATGATAAAGAGAAAAGCAAAAAAAGAAAAAGAACTGTTGAAGATGTTAACGAGACAGCTTTAAGGGATTTAGTTGATGTTATGAAGGAATGTACGACAAATCACAGCAAAACAATGGGTGCTTTAATTGACATTTATGGGGCGCGTGATGAATCTGAAATTCGTGGAAAAGTTTTACATATCATTTCATCCCCTACTTATCAAGAGTTGTATAGTCCAGATCAACAAATCAAAGCATCAATGGGGCTTACTTCTGATGTTAGAAAAATGGATTTGTTCTTACGAATGGGTGAACTTCAACGTCAAAACATTATGTGGATGATTGTCAATGACATGTTTCCAAGTACATGAATATCATTGTAAGGGCTGGCCATGGGTTGATATTTTTGCTAGATTGACGACCTTCAAAAGGGTTAATGATTGTATCTGTTTTTGAAGCCTTAGCTCTATAAACTTGATATGTAGTCGGGAAGAGCATGAGGATGTGGATGTCAATGTTATATGTGTGGATGGTTGTCAATGATAGGTTTCCAAGTACATAATATGATTGTACGGGCTAGCCATGGGTTGATAATTTTTGCTAAATTCATGATGTTCAAAAGGTTTAATGGTTGTATTATATTTTGATGCCTCCGCTCTATAAACTTGATATGTGACGGAGAAGAGCATGAGGATGCAAATGTAAATATTATACATGAATGCTAATCATGTATTTTGAACTTTTCTTATGGTATGGTATTTTGTGTATGTTTCTGCAAATCATAGTTTCAGTTTCTGCACTCATTTTTGTACAGTTTCTGCATCATTTCTGCATCATTTTTGCACAGTTTATGCATTTTCTGCATCATTTTTTCACAGTTTCTGCATTTTTTGGCTTCAGTTTTTGCATTTTTCTGCACAGTTTTTGCATCATTTATAGTTTCTGCATTTTCTGCATCATTTTTGCACAGTTTCTGCATTTTTTTGCCTCAGTTTTTGCATTTTTCTGCATAGTTTCTGCATCATTTTTGCACTGTTTCTGCATTTTTTGCATCATTTTTGCACAGTTTCTGCATCATTTTTGCACAGTTTCTGCATTTTCTGCATCATTTTTGCACAGTTTCTGCATTTTTTGGCTTCAGTTTTTGCATTTTTCTGCATAGTTTCTGCATTTTCTACATCATTTTTGCACTGTTTCTGCAATTTTTGGCTTCAGTTTTTGCATTTTTCTGCATAATTCTGCATTTTCTACATCATTTTTGCACAGTTTTATGCACAATTCTTGCATTTTCAGCACCTAGTTTCTGTTTCTGTTTTTTTGGTTTCTAGGCAACCAATTTACTAGCTTGAGTGACTAACCAAAGTTGTAAGAAGAAAAAAAAAAGAAAACAAACTGGTGAGAGTTCATTATAATGGGTAATTTATAACCTATGCACCAAGTTGGATCTCTTGTATGTTTTTGCACTTATGCACAATAAGCCATTGGAATATCAAGGTTAAAATTGGAAATGAAAACTTTATCTAGGTTTATCCAACTTCAAACCAAACACATGCTTTGAATTATACATGGTGTTACGCCCTATTTTGAACTGGGTCCAAGATAGCTTGCAACTTCACGGTTCTTCTAACTGGTTTTAAAAGGGTTAGAGTCGCCACCTTATTTTTTAGAAAAATCAGGAAACCTATATGTATTTGTGTGTCTACTCCATTTTAGTCCACGAAACCTATGAGATTCTAGATAAGGGTTTTATTTACCCCGAGGGGAAGATATTAAGCATCCCTCAGAGCCTGTCCGAAGACAGTCCGAAGACTTAGTTTAATTGAACATTAGAGGGGGATTATCTATCTGTTTATCATTATTATTACTTGTTTTCAAAATGTTGTGATTTCATGAAAAACTACACTAAGTGATAATATGCTAAGTGTATACAGTGTATAAAAAATGTATGTATATCAAGTATCAAGAATTTATGAAGAATGTATATCGATATGAATGTACAAAGGAGTGTAAAGAAAACATACCTCGTTCGTATGGTAGTGTATTTGTTAGTAAAAACAAGTGTATATCTATTAGCACAAAGGTATATCAGTTGGTGTAAAGAATATATACAACAATATAGAAGATGTATAAAAATATAAGAGTATGTAAAATAGGTATATAACGAATGTGTGTCTATGTGTAATGTATGTATATTAAACATATAAAGAACATATTTCAAGTATAAAAGAGTGTATATCAAATATAAAATGTCTAAAGAATTGAATAACTAGGTATATTAGTGCATAAAGAATGTAAGAATAATCTACGAATATTATTCATTAGTGTAAAGAGTTTATATAACAAAATTATTACGAAAAGTGAAATTGATTTGACTTGTTTCTACCGTTTAGTTAAAAGAACGTTCATTTAATGAATATCCTATCAAAATAATAAGGAACAAAAGGATAGTAAAAAATTTTGGTAAAAATAAGTATAAGGAATTATGTATAAAAAAAATAATGAGTAAAAATGTCTAATGCCTCTAAAGAATAAAAGATTTGTAAATGGACGACTTAATATTTGCCTCGCGCCTAAGTCTTGCCTAAAGCGAATGACAATTTTAAGTTTAACAAACAAGGCGACAAGTAAGTAAATATATCAACCCGTCATTCCAAAAAATAAAGTTTCCACTATACTATGAGTTTATATTTTGTACAGTTATATAAAAAAATGCGGAAAGTAAATACAAACAGTGATTCGATGAAGTCTTCGGGTTTCTTCCGAGTGTCGTCTTCGGGATGTATCTCCGGGTACCTGTATAGACACTTAGTAAAAGTGTTAGTAAGAGAATAAATAACTATCGAATGAATTAAAGAAATAATGAATAAACTTAAAATAAAAAAAATAAAAACCCGTCTTTTGTACATGGGAGGCCTTGAAAATCGACGGAAATTTCTTCATCGGCCAAAAGTGTAGTATTTGCTTTAAAAAAAATCTAGCGAATCATGATCAACATACTGTCCAACCAACAAAGTAATATTCATAATTCTTTATAGCCACATTAGCAAAACAGTGGCACAACCTATATTAATAAACAAGCAAGGAACAGTGGAGAAGCAAATGGATGATGGAACAAAGTTCCACAGATGATAACAAGTTATAAAAAATGGAAAATGCTACAACAAAGTCATGAGCAGCAAACGAAGGAAAATCAATCCAAGGAGTAACACAAAAGCCAAACAACAGCAAAACAAAAACATAACAAGCATCACCGGCCAAAAATGGACTAAGGCAATAGCAACGACAAGATTAACGAAACCAGCAATGGAGCATCACCAAAATAGAGACAACAATAAAACGGCAGTGGAAGTAGAATCAACCCAACAGTTCAAGAGTGATCTTAAAATCAGCACAATAGAGTCAAAATAAATAATAGAGCATAACAGATCTGTCCCAAAAATAATACGTAGTAGAAATAATCAAAACATTGACAGTAAAACAAGAATTAAAATGATAGAAAAACAGAGCCCAATATATTGGTGTTAATGGCATTTTCCGGTCAGATCTGAGTTTATGGCCAGCCATATCATTTTTCGCGTAAATCAGTTGAGAAAAAAAAAACGACATAAAAACACAAACACATATATACAAAATGCATGGAACGAACAGCAGTCGTCGGCCATGTATTGATTCCGATCGAAATTGCACGTTTTTTGGTGGAAACTTTCAAAAATCATAAACACAAAAATGAAAATACGAGGAGAAAGGAATGAGGTGTAGCAGCGGCTGGTGGTGTCGTTTGGTTGCTGGCTGCTCCGGTTCACCGGAGCTTGAAGCCCCTCGCCGGAGCAGCGAAGAAGGCAAAAAAAAAAAAGGCTGTTTTGGTGGCGTTATGGTGGTCAGAAAACAGAGGAGAAAAGCTAAGAGGAAAGGAGGCAGCGTTTTGGGGGCGAGAGAGATGACTTGGTGGGATCTAGTGGCGGTGATGTGGCAGTTGTTGTGGTGGTTGCGCTGGGCAGTGGGGGGATGGAGAACGGAGGGCGTAGTGGGCTGGTGGAGCGTGGTAGCTGTTGTTGGGGTTCGCCGGAGCTCCGAGCTCCGGCGTAGTGAGGGGTGGTCGGAGATGGCGGCTGGAGAGTGGGGTGAGGAGAGAGAAAATTAAGGTTTTGAAATCTGAAAATGTGCTGGTGTGTATGTGTAGAAGATGTGTTAAAGATGAGTTCATAAACAAAATAACCCCTTCCATTCTTTATAATACAAACTAACCCCTTCTATTGTCCAAAAAATATAAAGTCGCGCACCCCTTTGTCCCCTCAATGCACATTTTAATTCTTGGGTTATTGTCCAATGGGGATTTCACCCTTTTAACCAATGTATAAAAAATTATTAATCAATGGATCAAGAACCCAACCCATCACCTCAAATGTCAACTTTTTTAAAAAGGTGACAAGACCTTGACTTGATCGAATTTTTGCTCTGCGTTTAAAAATCAATTGCTCCGATTTTCTCTGCACTGTCGGACTGTACTAAAATATAGTTAATTAATACATGTATAAATAATAACGTAAGTATAAAATATTAATTGCACAAAAATAGTAGTATTACGCTGTACATGTGCAAAATAATGATTCTTGAAAAATGACAATAAATTGATAAAATTCCTAAAATAAGGATAATCATCAATAAATTGTTGAAAAATGTAAAAATGTGTAAAAAATGTATTTCGCGCTCTAAAACGTTAATTTTAAGCACGGCGAACCAAAATTAGGTGTCAACACATGGTATATCCCATCTTTAATCCAATAAACCAAACAAAGGACTAGTACTAAATAATCCAGGGATTATTTAGTCCCAGGACTATAATCCCAGCATAAATTTGTCCGCGTACCAAACGACCACTTAAGGTTAACGGTTTGAATGCAACCTGTAACCCAATATGCATAAATCTATGGGTTACCCTATAAGGGGCAAGATCACTGTCAAATAATAGTCTAAAAGTAGCATGATCATTATCTACAGTCATTGTTTCTTCAGTAGTTTTAACTACTTGTTTGAGACCTAATTTCTCAAAAGTACTCATCTGATATATTAATCTAGGTTCTATCTTAGGAATTGTCCACTTATTAAGCAGATCAAGTTCTTGAGGAGTATCATATTCCTCTTTTTTACTGTTTTTAACAGTTCTTTTTCGATTTATGAAATTCATGATATAAGATCATTGAATTACATCACCTATTACTACTAGAATACCATGGCTCTGATACCATAATTCACGCAGGATCGCGCCGCATGATGTCATCTAGGTAATAATAATCATAAATACTTATATAATTAACTTGAAAACATGCTAGTAACTTGGTAGCTAAAATCATGAAGCTTCATATAAACATAATGAGAATACATGAGGAAGAATTCATGATTCATGGATTAAGCTAGGATTCCTAATAACCGTAATGGAAGATTAGGAATACAATAACGAATATAGATACAAAATTCATGTTCATAAATACATAAATACGGGCTACCAATATGTTGGGTTTAATACCCTAGGATTTGAACTTCGTGGATATCAAGAAACAGAGTGTGG
This sequence comes from Lycium barbarum, assembly GCF_019175385.1. Classification (NCBI taxonomy): domain Eukaryota; kingdom Viridiplantae; phylum Streptophyta; class Magnoliopsida; order Solanales; family Solanaceae; genus Lycium; species Lycium barbarum. The sequence goes on from NC_083341.1 coordinate 15,230,095, forward strand.
GGAAGAACGTAGAGATTCCCACACATGGATAGAAGTTCTACATACCTTAATCGCTTCAAAACTTGAATTAAAGACTTGAATTTTGAAGAAGAACTCCAAAAGCTAGAATCTTGATCTTTATGTGGGTTTTCTTGAAAACCCTAGGTTAGGAATGATAAATTCTTGATTAGTAATCATAAGTACATGTTAGAATTAACTTTGAATGACTTAGAATGGCTTACCTTAGAGTATCTTGAGTTTGGGAGAGAAGAATTTCGTCCTTAAGGTTTGGGAGAATGAAAAATGGGAACAAAATAAGACCATAGCCATTCTAAACGAGTTTTCTGCCAAAAAGGGGCAATGTACGGCCTTTACTTGAAAGTACGTCCAATACTCCTTGGGCGAACATTGGATGAAATTTCCAGTGAAGATTCAGCTCTGCTACCCTTTAGTAAAATGGCTATAACTCTTTGTACGGATGTCCGTTTGATCTCCACAATATACCGTTGGAAAGGTATTTCAATTATCTACAACTTTCAAGCTCTCAAATTACTAACGCACATTCTCGAAAACTGGCTATGAATGAAGATTCAGCTCTTCCACCTTCAGTAAAATGGCCATAACGCTTTGTATGGATATCCGTTTGATCTCCGCAATATACCGTTGGAAAGGTATTTCAATTATCTACAACTTTCAAGAAGGAAGTTTTCTCAAATTACTAACGTACATTCTCAAAAACTGGCAATGAATGAAGATTGTCTTAGATTTAGAAGGCCTTAAGGATTTCACTTTTGGTTTGACTTCAAAACGACTATCTATCGCCCGAAATCATCCCAAAGGGATTCATATAACTAACATGTCATTATAATACCAATATTACCCATTAGGACCTAACTCGAACTTACGGGATGTTACCGATATGGTTTAGTATGAAAGTACGAGGTGTTACAGTCTGTCATTTGAAGAAGTCATTATATGGCTTGAAACAGAGTCCCTGAGCTTGGTTTGGGAAATTTAGTAAAGTAGTTCAAGAGTTTGGGCTTAAAAAGATCAAATGTGATCATTCGGTCTTCTATAGGCAATCAAAATCTGGAACTATTCTTCTTGTTGTATATGTTGATGACATTGTCCTTACAGGAAGTGATTATGCAGGGATTTCTTCTCTCAAGTCTTTCTTGCATACTAAGTTTCATACAAAAGACTTGGGACAACTGAAATACTTCTTGGGAATAGAAGTAAGTCGAAGCAAGAAGGGAATTTTTCTATCTCAGAGAAAGTACATTCTTGACCTACTAGCAGAAACTGGAAAGTTGGCTGCTAAGCCTTGTAGTACTCCGATGATCCCGAATATGCATCTTATGTAAGATGACGGTGATCCATTTGATGATCCAGAGAGATACAAGAGGTTAGTTGGGAAATTAAATTATCTCATAGTGACTCATCCAGATATTGCCTTTGCACTAAGTGTGGTTAGTCAGTTCATGTCTGCACCCACAGTCAGACATTGGGCAACTTTGGAACAGACCCTATGTTATTTAAAAAGAGCTCCTGGACGTGGCATATTATATAGCAATCATGTGCATTTTGACATTGATTGTTTTGCAGATGCTGATTAGGCTGGATCCAAGATTGATAGAAGGTCTACTACCAGCTACTGTGTCTTTGTTGGTGGAAACTTAGTATCATGGAGAAGTAAGAAACAAAATGGTGTATCACGGTCTAGAGGAAAATCTGAATATAGAGCTATATATGTCACAATCTACGTGTGAGGTTATGTGGATACATCATCTGTTAACTGAAATTGGGTTGAAGCACACTATCCCAACAAAACTTTGGTGTGATAATCAAGCTGCTCTTCATATCGCCTCAAATCCAGTTTATCATGAAAGAACTAAACATATTGAGGTTGACTGTCATTTTATTCGTGAGAAGATTAAGGAGAACTTGATTTCCACTGGATACATAAAGACAGAAGAGCAACTAGCTGATTTGTTCACAAAGGCGTTGAATGGAACTCGAGTTGATTATCTTTGTAACAAGCTGGGCATGATCAATATCTATGCTTCAACTTGAGGGGGAGTGTTAGAGAATGCGTGTAGACACTTTAGTGTATAATATACATAGTATAGCATATCTTTAGGGATAGCATAGCAGATCTTTAGGGATTGATAGAATTTCTCTTTTGATTATTTCCTTAATTAGCATAGCAATAGATGTATATGTACCAATCACATTGTGGAATGGAATATATGGAAATTATTCCAATACCTTGTTTAGCAACAGAACTCTTCTTCACCCCCTCATATATCCACTTCTTTAATCTTTAAAAGAGCTAATATATGTCTATCTAGAGATATGTGTATACTTGACAGCCAATATAAAGTCATCTTAAGGTCATGTTTATTTCTAGAGATAGAAAGAGACACAAATGAAAACAGAGAAATACAAAGATCTTCATTGTCCTAATTCCCTTATAAATACCAGCACAGGGTGTATTTCAAGATGAGATTAGTCCAACACAATACAAAATATTAACGGGAAGATTTGTGGGACATTCAAGGGTAAAGGAACTAAGGAGTGTCCTAATAGAACCTTTCATGTGGTATCTGAAAAGACTACACCTAGCGATGGAATCTACCAAAAGAATATTATAGCCGTAAAAGAAAATATAAGTACAAAACAATTTCTTGTCACAAGAATAATGGATGTTCCCCACAAAACACTAACAAAGATTTCCCATCCTCCACTGGTATATTAATGAAGAATATAATTTTAAAAAGAAGCTATTGTAAAAGAGATTGAGTCAATGTCAGTTCACAACAATGCTAACGTTTTTTTTCAGTTCAAATGAAGTTATTGTAAAATGTACTGCCAAAGGAATTCATTTATGTCACGTTCTCAAACATTTAGAGAATTGAACCTCTTTATCTTTTAAGTGCTTTTTCTTATGCATGGATCTTAAAATAAACCAGTGGCAAGGTTTGTGCGCGCTATTGACACACTTAAGTCTTACTTTGACAGCCAAAAGCATTGTATGCAACTGTCGAAAATATATTGGTAATTTAAATTGCTTGAGAAGAAAAGAGATGAAAGTGTAAGTTGATAATTTAAATTCTAACAATACTGCTTTATGGACACCGATTATTAGGAAAAAATAGTTACTAACAGTCATGATAGTTCTTGGTATCTCGCAGCATAAAAGTAACTTGGCAACCAGAACCAACCTTAGTAGCAGAATAGAAAAGAGGAGTTCTATTGGCTCTTCACAAACACATTCAAACAAACCCCTGTTAGCATCTAAGCAGAATTGATTATTGAGTGAGACTTAAGGACAATGTTAATCCTGTACATAAATTTGGCAGCAGAACTCACCTCACCCAAAATAGATCCGAATTAAATCTGCCAGCCAATTCCTTCCCTGTAAGGGAGTCAGTGACATACATATTTCCTGTATTGTTGAATTGGTTACTCTGATCAAGCTCCTGCATTTGAGATATTTTAGACTAAAGAAAATGTTGTCGTCAATTTTGGCATAAGAGGCCTAATGGGCACTTTGAAAGGTTTTAGTTTTGAGAACCATTTAACTGGTATGAAGATCATCCGTCACTCTCTATTTATGTGTGTGTATTATTAATCCTGATTCATCTGATCTTTGACTTTAGGTCGACTGGATTTGGCGTTACTGGCTATGCCGCATTGAAAGGTCCTGTTGGATGTTACAGAATGACAAAAGTTGCAAGTGGAGAATATAGTCCATCTTCAATCAGGTTGAAACGTGATTTTACCTTCCCATCAAGGACATCTTTTTGTAATGTGCCCCTGACGATGAGAAGTTGAGATTAGTCTAAATCATACCCTACCAATTCATGACCTCATCCGCAGAGGCGAAGCAATTCTCCATTGAACATAGGTCTATCTCTGCTTCATGTTCATTACCAAGCTACAAACATGACAAATGTAATGTCATCATTCTTGAATGTGTTAATTTTTTGTTGCTTTTGTAAATGGGATGATTTATGTTGTCCTATCTAAGTACTTCTTTCTATTATTTCCAGCCCATACAACTACATAGGCACGGGCCATCTAGTAATGTTAATATGCACATCCCTTGATAATGTTGTCGGCACTTGCACATTTAGCCAATATCTCCAAACCACGTTTCTACCTTATGGAGTTTCTTATTGACAGTACAGGATTAATCTATTTACATAATGCATGATTTTAATTATTTTTTTCCGAGAAGAATAGAATGCGTAAAAAAGAGCAAAGGAAATTAAGATGACAACAAAAAATGGAAAACACAATCAAATCTGGTACAAATTTCGTTAGTTTTGAAACAAAAACAAGAATTTTGGAATTAATCTTTCTCTAGAACTTGGACTCAAAAGAAAACTACTTACATACATAAAGCCTAGAAAGTTGAATAGCACTATATCATCAACGGAGTTAATTTCCTAGATGATCAACCAAGTTTGGGAAATATCCTCCAAATATCACTTTTGTTTCTTTTAGGATAATAAAGTCACTCAACTATCACTATTTTCCTTAAAATATACTAAATACCTCAAAAGACTTCTTCTCTCCAAGCTGACATGACATGTCATTAAAGTCTTTTAAAAAAAATAACATTAAGGGTGCAAAACGCAACGGACTCCTGCAGTATACTAGTTAAGCTCCTTAAAATAGAGTTTAAGTATCAATGATAGTTCAAAACATAAGAAATCTACAAAATAGTGAGCACCCGGCTCCTTAGAATAGTGTTTAAGCATCAATGATAGTTCAAAACATAAGAGCGCCCGGTGTCACGCCCCGAATTATGGCCTGGGCGAAACACGACACTCGGTGCCTTACTGCATGTGACCGAGTGAACCACATGGCTTGTTGAATCATCATGAGACATAACATGAGCAGAATATAGCATGTAATGTGATGAGCGTTTATAAAACATGATATGTCATAATATTTAATAAAATACTTGTTTAAAACATTAATGCAGAAATATCATAAATTAAGCCAAAGATGGATACACGACTCTAAGTATCTGACATGACACACTGACTAGTCTATGAAACCTCTAACATGAGTCTGAAATGCTAAACATACTTACTGGGACAAGGCGGGCATACCTTAAATGCATAACTATCATAAAAGTAAATAATGACTAAACCCCGAAGAAGATGGGGCTCACCAAAAGCTGATACGTGGATGATCCTATAGAGTACATCTATCGTCCTGTAAGTTGGTACTTGCATCGTGAAATGCAGGCCCTCGGGCAATAGAAAGGGGACGTCAGCACTTTGAATGTACTGGTATTAAAGCAACTTAATGAAATAACATGGGACATGAAAGAATAATGATAAGAACTGAAAGTGAAACTGAAACCTAGTCATGAACATGAATATATATATATATATATATATATATATATATAACATGGTAAAAATATCATAAGTAGGGAGAGCAATAACTTATAACCGATACATGGTCTGGTGCATGCGTCCCGCTAGCAGAACACTCAGTCCTTGCCAGGGAAAATGAGATTTAATAAAATATGAAAGGATCCAGTCATTATGAGAGATCGTCCGGGACATGGGTGGAGCGATCCTCATCCTACGGTGGCTATGTAGTTTCAGGCTATCTAAAGCCTTCCTTGGTAATTAAAGCAACTCCCAAAAACATGAACACATAAAATAAGTGGCACTTGCTGCCCATAGTTGTCATGAATATGACTTGTTTGTACATGGATATCATGAATTATAGCTTGCTTGCATGAACTTGTAAAACATGTATAGTATTTTCTTGAAAATAGCATAATATATCATAAACTATGTATGAACCCATGGAATGAGATATGTGGGTTTTTCATAGATTGCGGACAGATTCTTAATAATCATAAAGAAATATTAAGACTCAATGATGGAATTATAACAATTCATACATAATATAATCATGAACATGGACCTAGGGTTATCATGAGCATGGTATAGAAACCCTAGTTTTCGTAAAGAATCATAATTTATGAATTATGAGGTGTGGGGAAGAACAATGATGTTCCCACACGTAGATAATAACTCTACATACCTTAATCGCTCCAAAACTTGAAGAAAAGTCTGAATCTTTGAAGAAGAATTCCAAAAGCTTTGAATTTGAAACCTTGAGAAGAGTTTTCACTGATTTTCGTAGCTACTGTTCGTGGCTCAAAGGGTACTGCTCCAGGCCTCCAAATCCAATCTTCACCGTTCATATTTTATACTTATGTATTATGAACACTTAGTTAAAATTTGGGCTCGATCCAACAGTTAAATTATCGGAAACACTAAATTAATATGGCTGGTCGGAATGAAACTCAACAGAAAAATACTAGATTTTTCTCCAACTTTCTACAACTCTTGATTTTTATAGGGTAACGGGATGGATGGATTTATTCTAGTCTTTATAAATGATAAATCTTGTAGAATACAAAGGTTCTTGATTAAAATATTTACCTTGGAGGAAACCTTAGGAAACTAGATTGCCAAACTAAATTCTTGAAGGTTTCTTAATTTTTCTTGATTGCAAGAATGAGTTTCTTGAAAGATTGAAGTGTCTAGGTTCTTTAGGGATGGAGGTAGAGAGCAAAATAATAATCTCTTAGGTTTTATAATAGTGTTATGGACGTTTTTGCTTCATAAAATAGTAAAATAGGGAGTCCCAATTCAGGTAGGAAAAGGCTAAAAACGTAACCCAAAATCTGAAAATTTTGCTCTAACCAGCGTTAGTAAAATAGGCACAACCCTTAGCACAGAGCTCTGTTTGAGCTCCAAAAGATACCGTTGGAAAGCTATTCCAAAGGGCTACAACTTTTGTGTTTTAAGTATTCTCAAGTTATCAACTAATCAAGGAGTTACGGGTGCCCGAAGTAGGCTGGTCAACCACTTTCATAATACGTACAAACTTTCAATTTTTTTACTAAAACTCTAACGATGCGAGTCTAACATGAGTTCTAAGATACGGGGTGTCACACCCGGCTCCTTAGAATAGAGTTTAAGTATCAATGATAGTTCAAAACTTAAGAAATCTACCAAATACTGAACACCCGGCAGCCACGGTTAGTCCATTCATTCACGGCTTTTCCCACGCTATCAGATACTTTACCGACACTATCTGATATTTTACCTACGCTTGATGCCACGCTATCTACGCTTGATGTAATGGCGTACACTGTGTATCCGGATAAAAGGATACTGGATACAACTATGAGCGTAAGTAATGTGCCAGTTTTCTTCTTCTTCCTCTTAGGACCTACTGGGATCCAAGAGAGTACAATAGTGTTCTCAAATTGGTCGCTTTTTGTGCATATGCTATTGTACTCCGCTTCTAACAGGCCGGGCATCGGTCGTAGGAGAACCGCATTAGTTGGATGATCGCCCCTCGGAATATCATCTAAATCAGTCGTCGTGTATACTCTGATTCACGGCAACTTCTGGCTCGTATCAGTGTTGGGGCGTAACGCGGGGCATTTTACATTTGCCTCGGCGAGGCGTAAGCCCCATGGGTATTTAATTTTTAGTATTTCATAAAATAATATAATTACAATAAATATTTTTAAATAGGTAAAATTTCATTTGAAAAAAAAAAATGTAGTGTTGCCTTTTTTATTTTTCATACTTCTTGTCTTTTACTTCATATAGTAACATTAGTGTTTATATTAGTGATGATCAAATCAAGTCAATAAGATATTAGCCATATGTTTTAAAGGCATTACCTAGGATGTTATTGTAAAAACTTTATTTAATAATATGAAGATTTTAGTAGTTTAGTTCAAAGTTTTAAAACATAGGTAGTGTTTTTTTCTTTCTTTTGGTATACATATATTTTGTACTTCTTTTTACAATCTTCAATATTATCTAAGAGAAACTTAAATCATAAAATTCATCGGTAAAAGTTTTTGGGGCCTCAAAAGTTTGGAGACCTAAAGCAAAAGCTTTACTAGTCTCACCCTCTAGTCACCCCTGCTTACAATTTGTAACTATATATAACATAATTTTACAAGTATAAACAATATAATGAAATAAAAGCTATTATGAAATACAAATCAACTCTAAGATCTTAACTTTCAAACAATGAAAAAATCACAATTTCTTAAAAAATATTACTATTATATTGTTCATTTTATATCAATAAACTTTATCTGTATTTCAATTAAAATGTAACTCCTTTATGAATAAAACTAAAATTACTTTCAAATAGAGAAATATTAAAATATGATAATTTTGATACATAGGACAAAAGACCAATGACAAGTGAAAATGTACAAATTGGCTATGTATTTTTAAAAGAAATATTAAGTAATATTCACCCTCACGATGTTCTCAAATATAAATATGCAATACTACGACTTGTTATTTAAGTTACACTCAATCTTCTTATTTATATAGATGAAAACCTATTAAGCATCATTAAAAATTATGAGGGTCAATGATTATAATTAAGGAATTTAACATATAATTTATGTAAGAACTGTTAGGCAAGCCTCGAGCGTTAGACGCTATGCGTGTTTAGGGCGTACAGTCGGGCGCTTAAGGCATAAGCTTCAGAGGAACTGAGTCCCGCACATGAGCCCCGAGACATTTTGCTAGTGCTTCACCCCGGAGGCGAATCCTGAAACTACCTTTTAAAATACTGGCTCGTATTAGTGATGTTTGTCACTGTTGTAGTCCCTATTGGGTCTGCTGTCTTTAGTGTAGTGTCACTAGGGACCCTGATATTCTCTATATGATACATTTGAATATGTTGTTTACGTGTTAAATGTTAAATAACTCCAAATGATATATTCTTGCATACATATATCTCTAAAGTATCGATCTTTAATCTTTTATTAGTTTAACTTTGTAGAACTAAATTAATTTTGTTCACTCCAAAATTTAATCAGTTGTGGGTTCCGAATGCATGTGGCGGTGGACGTCACTTTTACTCATGGGGTGCGGTTGCACTCTAGCTAGTGCTGTAGCTAATACACCTAGTATAAATATAATGGTAGAATTTAGTGGAGGATGTGGTGTTGTGACACCGAGTTCAGAAGTCAATATTTTTTATATTGAACATAATTTTTTGGGTAAAGATTTATTAAAATTACAATATAGAAGTAGGTATGAACTCATGATTCTAAAATACAACGAGTTTAATACTAAGAACCTTATTGATTATGTTCATATATAGGACTTAAATTTCGAATCCGCCTCTAATAAAATTGGACTCCATTATTAATGGAAACAAGATCTAGTTTCACACATCTGCTTTTTGAGATCCACATAGCATTTCTTTTAATATCTTGTTTTCAGAGTTTTTTTTTTTCTTTACAAACTTAAATTCATTGACAATATACGGTCAGCGACTAACAAATTCTATCATTCAGGTATTAAATTCAAATCTGGTAGCAATCATAATGGGTTTAATTTTAAATAGTTTAACCTTCATATAAACCGATCAACAAGAATATTACCCTTCTAATTTCTCAAAGGGTGGCACATTGGTTGGTGGTTATCTTTTGCAATTTTTGGTTTCTCATCCCGTGTTTTGTACTCTTTTTGGGGCAAGGGGCGGATGCATATGTTTAGATACGGATTTAGCCAAATTTAATGATGAAACCTTTGGGGGTGTGACTAATTTGAATTCGCGACGTAAGGTCTATTAAAGAAGAAAACACTTTCTATTAGAATTTCTTTTATTTTTGAGGGCTCAAATCCGAAATTTCCAATTAAAGAGTGGACCGGTCCAATTCCTTCCCACCATAATTCTTGGCAGCGGGGTTTTTCAATTTCAAGGAATATGCATTAATGGTCTCAGCGGGGTTTTTATACCATTAGGTAACATTAATTTATAATAACAGGTTACTTTTCATAGTAAGCTTGATACAATAAACTGAAAAATAGAGTGATTAACTTATTATAACAATTAAATTACATTGGTACATATAAGAAACTATTTATATTAATAATATTGTATATAAAATCCAATGTTATTGAGATCCCACAAGCCAAAACAGAACTGTTAAACTTGTGACGATAAGTCGATAATGCAAAAAAGAATTATATTCTTTCTTGACCCATGCTTAGCTGTTGTTTCTAATCAGTCGAACATTTAGCTGTTGAACTCTTTTCTGTGTTTGTCTATAGTTTGTTTGCTAAGAGAGAGTGTTATAAACCTTATGTAGTGGTCTCAGTGTGTGTGTGACAGTAAAGATACTTTTGATGGATAATCTACTACATGATATTGTTGAGTAAAATTAAGGATAAGTACACAATATTTTAACGTATATATGAATTTAAATTATATATACTAATAACGTAAAGAATAGTATTATATTGTAATTTAACCTGTTGTTTAGCATGTTGTTTGTCTTATTTTTCAGAATACCAACTCTACATTATTATGAACATTTAGATGAAATTATTTTAAGTGATCGAACAGTGTAAAAGAAGGTATTGACAACTGGCAAGGGAGAGGGAGGGAAGGGGAAGGTGTGTTTGTTGAATCAATTTTTTTGTTTTGTTTTAATAAATTGGTATCCGATATTACTTATCTGAATAAATTGAATTTATTTAGGTCTTATTAAAGGAAAGAGTTTCTGTATTCTTAAAGCTCGAATATGAGACTTCTAATTAAGTGAAAAATTATTTCACCCCGCACAATATATAATTGTACCTCTGTCTCTATTTATCTATCCTTTTACATTAGATTCAAACTTTTGAGCAGAGCCAGCTCGAAGGTCAAAGCCAGTGAAGCAGTGATTTCATGCGTCCAAATTTTTAAGGCCTTTTTAATTAATATTCCTCTATCTCATTTTACTTGATACAGTTTGGCCTAATACGAAGTTTAATAAAGAATTTTTAACAAATTTGTGATTTAAAATAAGTTATAAATATTTGTGCGGCTATAAATCGTCTCATTAAGAATGAAAGGTTTAAAATTAAATTAGTTTAAAAAATAGAATTAATTAAACATTGGATTTTGAATAGAATTAAAAATTAAAAAAAAATCTGAGGGACAGACTAAAAACAGTACATTACAGAATAATAAGTTAATTTCTATAATAATTTTCCTTTTTTTTTTTTTTTTTTTGTGGTTTTGGTGTGGGGGGGCGATTTTGTGGTAAAAAGGTATAAGATCTTTATATTTTTTAAAACAAAAAAAGAATTGATTGCCAATTTGACTAATGGGTAATTTACATTCTACTAATAATATTTTTTTCTTCTCATAATAAAACTTGTATTTTGTATTCTATTTTATTTCTCCAACTAAGCTATTATTCTCTTCAAAATAAGAGATGAAAGGCATTGAATAAATTAAAATTGCAATTCTTTCATTCTTTTTCAAAACTTACTACAAACAAATTGAAACTACGAAAATTTATTCTAATATCAAATTATCAACTTCTAGAATCAAGCTCTGTTGTTCTAATTTTTTATTATCTTTTAAAAAAAATAAAAATTTTAAAATATATTATTACCTCATAATAGTGTATTGCTTTTTATTATTCGTAAGAATTCAAATACATCAGTTATAAAGCATGAATCATGTTATTCAATATGATTAAAAATTGATGCCTCTTAATAAAGTTTGGAATTAGGCTCCCAATATTCTTGAGGTACCCCAACTTTTGAGCTTGTTGTCTTCCTAAATAAATAAATGAAATAAATAGAAGTATCAAGCTCTTCCATAAAATAGGGTAATCCCACAATTTAATTTAGTATCAGAAGAGACAAATGTATAAAATTTGAATCTCATCATCTATAAGTAAAATATATTGACATACTTGGTCTTAAAATGAATTCGAATCTCAACTTAGAGGACGTATACAAACTTCATAATTAATTAAGAAATAAATGAATATTTCATTTGTTTCAATTTATGTGGCTAGATTCGAAGTCGAGGAACAAAAAAATTAATATTCGGTGCTGATTAACATAGAATCTTCAATATTTTGAAATAAAATTTTCATATTTAGAAACTACATAAAAGGTATTACAACTCACACTAGTTAACAATGATCAAAATATCTAAAAAGTATTTGAAAAAATCATGATCAAAGAAGAATATCATTTGACTCTCCAACTACTGTGTAAGACACATATGTCAAAATAGAGAGAATAAAAAAATTCCTTACAAAATCAAAATTTTAAATACCGCATGTCGAGTTGGGTTAATAAGAGGACAACTCGGTATGTGAAGTGTGCGCTTTTATGCAAAATTCGATAAAGGAACCCACCTCAAGATGATGTGAGACAACCTTCTTAGATGAAAGTAATAATAGTTTTATTCACGGTTAAAATTCATATTCTAATGATCACAGGAAGGCAGCAATTTACCGTTTGTTCCAAAGCTCCATTTTGTCAAGTTTAATTACTATGGATAATATTATTAACATTGAGCACCACGTGTGATAAGTCCATCAGAGAATCATTCACAAAAATGCACATTTATTCAAAATTCGAGAAAGGGCCTTACCTCAATGTGAAACAGTCTTCTCAGAAGTAATAATAGCTAAATTCATGGTTCAAATCCATAACCTAATGATCACGCGAAGACATTTTACCGTTTGCTCCAAAGCTCCATTTTATCAATTTAATTAATATGGACAATATTATTAAAATATTAACATTGAGCACCATGTGTGATAAGTCCATAAGAGAAGTCATTCACGGAGACGAACAATCCCAACTCGATACACAAAATATGCACATTTCTGCAAAATTCGAGAAACGGCCCCACCTCGAGAGGATGGCAGACAACCTTCTCAGACGGAAGTAATAATAGCTAAATTCACGATTCAAATCTATAACCTAATGATCACATGAAGGCAATTTTTACCGTTTGCTCCAAAGCTTCATTTTCTTGAGTGTAATTAATATGGACAATATTAATAAAATATTAACATTTGAGTACCGCGTGTGATATGTCCATAAGAGAAATCATTCATAGGAACGAACAATCCAACTCAGTGCACAAAATATGCACATTTATGCAAAGTTTGAGAAAGGGCCTCACCTCAAGAGCAGGTGAAACAGCCTTCTCAAACCATACTAACAATAGCTAAATTCACGGTTTAGATTCATAACCCAATGATCACATGAAAGCATTTTTTACTGTTTGCTCCAAAGCTCCATTTTGTCGAGTTTAATTAATATAGTCAATATTAGTAAAATATTAACATTGAGCACCACATGTGATAAGTCCATAAGAAAAATAATTGACAGAAACGAACAATCCCAACTCGGTAAACAAAGTATGCACATTTATGCAAAACTCGGGAAAGGGCCCTCTAGCCGAGCTATTTTCTTGCCGCCTTGAGGATGGGAAACAACTTTCTCAGATGGAAGTATTAATAGCTAAATTTACGGTTCAATTTCATAGAGAAAAGGCCATAAATAGTCCGTTATCTATAGGAGTAGGTCTAAAATGGTCCCTTAACTATATACTTACCGGTTTTAGTCCTTTAACTATTCAAAAACTTATCAAATTTGGTCTCCATCTATTTTTTTTTATACAAACAGCGTACAAACTCATAAACCTTCGTGAGATTAATCGTTAAACCATTCCTCAGACCTATATTTCTCTCTCCCTGCTTCTTTTTCCTGTAGTTCATTCTTTAACCTCAACTTTTTTCCTCAAGTTCTCTCTCACGTTTCGTAACCGACGGATTGCGTCGGTTAAAACCGACCCAGTCCGTCGGTTTTGTTAAAAAAAAAAAAAAAAAAAAACCGACGGTCTCACGTCGGTTTTTTTTTTTTTTTTTTGAAAATTAAAGAATAAAATGTAGGAACTTGGAGTCAAACCCGGCGATGTTCCTTGGCATTAAAGGGCTTTACCACTAGACCACTGATATTTTTTGTTCATATACTTACATTTATTTAATTTATACTGTTTTTTCACTCTAAAAACCGACGGACTCCGTCTCCGTCGGTTTTTTTTATAAAAAAAAAAAAAAAAAAAAACGACGGACTCCATCAGTTTATTTTAGAAAATAATATTACAAATAATTATATTTTTTCCAGCATTTTTGTGCAAAAAATAATCGACGCAGTCCGTCGATTTTCTTAAAAAAAATATTTAAAAATATTATTGAAAAAACCGACAGAGTCTGTCGGTCTTTCCGTCGGTTTTTTTTCTGTTGATTTTTACCAGTTTTTTTTTTTTTTTTAAACAAGAGGAGCTTGAGGAAAAAGAATCAGGGAGAGAGAAATATAGGCCTGAGGAATAGTTTAATGATTAATCTGACGAAGGTTTATGAGTTTGTACACTGTTTGTATAAAAAAAAAGACGGAGACCAAATTTGATAAGTTTTTGGATAGTTAAAGGACTAAAACCGGTAAGTGTATAGTTAAGGGACCATTTTAGACCTACTCCCATAGATAAGGGACTATTTATGACCTTTTCTCCAATTTCATAACCTAATGACCACACAAAGGCAATTTTTACCATTTCTCCAAAGCTTCATTTTCTCAAGTTTAATTAATATGAACATTATTGGTAAAATATTAAAATTAACCACAACGTGTGATAAGTTCATAAGAGGAATCAGAACAATCCCAACTTGGTACACGAAGTACAAAATTCGAGAAAGGGCCCATGATGTGAGACGACCCTCTCAAACTGAGTACTAATAACTAGATTCACTTTTCAAATCCATAACCTAATGATCACACCAAACAACTTTTACCATTTGTTCCAAAGCTCTGTTTGGTCAAGTTTAATTAATATGGACAATATTAGTAAAATACTAACATTGGGCACCACATATGATAAGTCCATAAGCGAAATCATTCACAGAAACGAACGGGCACACAAAGTATGCACATTTATACACATTCGAGAAAGGGCCTCACCTCAAGAGGACGGGAGATAACTTTCTCAGGCGAAAGTACTAATAGCTAAATTCATGATGTAAATTCATAACCTAATGATCAAACGAAGATAATTTTTACCGCTTCCTCTAAATCCCATTTTATCAAGTTTAATTAATGTGGACAATATCAGTAAAATATTTTCATTGAGCACCACCTGTGATAAGTGCATAAGAGAAATCATTCATAGAAATAAACAATCCCAATTCAGTATATGAAGTATGCACATTTATGCAAAAATCGAGAAAGGGCCTCATCTCAAGAGGATGTGAGACAACTTTCTCAGACGAACTTAATAATAGCTAAATTCATGGCTCAAATTCATAACCTAATGATCACACGAAGCCAAGCTTTACAGTTTGCTCTAAAGCTCCATTTCGTCAAGTTTAATTAATATGGACTATTAAATTTGAGCACCACGTGAGATATGTCCACAGGAGAAATCATTCACAGAAATGAACAATCCAAGCACATAATGCCACACTGACACTTGCCCATGACACCAATTTTCATTGCATTCCCAAGGTTTCTTTTATGCTTCAAAAATGACTTATTTATAAACTCGTCAGAGTTCAAATGTGCAATCCAAGATTTTGACCGGTCACACTTACACTCACTCTTACATTTCTTGTTTTCCAACAATATATATTTTAACATTTGTTAATTATTCATTTTTCCATATGTTAATCACACATTATATTTAAATTCGAAGGAAAATCCGTCGCAGGTAAATCATTGCCTCTCAAGTCCCTTGACTGATTTTACCAGGCCAACGATTGACAATAACTCGCCCCGAATACAATTTTCAGCGTACTGATTCTCTTCTTTTGTCTAAAAATTATATTATAACTCCAAAATTGATTTGGCCATCCCTTTCATTACTCCACTATATTTAGTAAAATTTGAAACTTCATAATATTAACTAATTTTCAATTATAACTCCAAAATTGATTTGGCCATCCCTTTCATTACTCCACTATATTTAGTAAAATTTGCAATTAATTATTTTTCAATCTTTACAATTGAAAATTAGTTAATATTATGAAGTTTCAAATTTTATAGGTGAAATTTCAGGACTATTATCATGAGATTCTATCTGTGGAATTTAAAATTGTTATGACTATAGCCATTTTTCAAGGACAACTAGGAAATAGCCAATGAAAATTATTTTATATCTTGCTCAAATTATCCAAACTTGGGGCGGGGCTAAAGTGAGTTGAACTCACAAAGATTCACAAAATTTTTGGTCAAGATAGTATTTCTAAGCTGGGAGATTTCAGGTAAAAAATTTAGTATTTTTATCTATTCACAAATTCTGGATGGTAAGTCTTTTATATTCCCTCAAAGTGTATTGAAAGAGGTGGACAGGAAATGCATAGAGTACTTATGAGGTGGCTCTGAGATTAAGAAGACAAAGTATATTTTCCTTTTGGAGGGTTGAACATAATGTCTAGCACTTGGAATATGACATCAGTGGGCAAGTTACTGTGGCAGTTAATAGTCAATAAGTTTTCACCATAGGTGAAGTGGGTGTATTGTGTCTATATGGAATCAGGTGAGGATATTTGGAGTCATACAACCCATTTGGACAGTAGCTGGTATTGGAGGAAGATTCAGTCTCTGAAGAGCAAAATATAAAGCTAGTATGTACAGGAAAGATATAGGTTGACCTCGAGGGTTGAGTACTCTATAGCCAGGAGCTATATTGATCTTAGAGGAGACCAATGAAGACTAGCCATTGCTGAATTAATTTGGAGTGTTGTGGCCTAAGCGCATGTTCATTCTGTGGTTAGCTGTCCAGAATCAGGGTTGCTTACTAAAAAGAGATTGCTTAAGATGAACCTTCCTGTGGATGCTATGAACTGTTGCTTATGTGACTCCCATGTTTTTAAGACTGCTACTCATCTGTTTAGTGTTTGTCCTTGGTTTCAATGAAGTTAGGAGAGATGTGGAACAGTGAACTGGTTTGATAGTAAGGATTGGTGAGCTGAAGACAGTCCTGCCGAGCATTAAGAGGAATAAGTTGAAGCAATTTCAATTGTACAGTCAGTTGAGATAGTTACACATGTAAAGAGGGAGATTTTGGATAAATTAGAGATACTTAGTTCATCTAAAAGAGCTTACAGTTTTTGCAAAAGCTGAAAGTGTAATTAGATTTCTTTAATTTGTTGGGGGCTAATCTGCACAACACTCATCCTAGAAGGTGGCATGTCGAATTATGAGCTCTTAAGGTTATGTTTTTGCTTGTTAATGATAATGTTTACAGTGTTTCAAAAAAAGTCATGTAATTCTGATAAAAGTGTCATTAAGACAGTATTTGACTTTAATAAAGATGGACTTTGAACACCATTAGGTAAATATTCAAAATTAAAAATTTGTGATCCTGAACATGTCATGTCATTCTAATACAGGAGTTGGTATAAGACATTGCCACCATTATTGACATAAAATTAATTCAAGTACAAAATGTCTTCTTGAAATAGAATCAGGATTTGTCTTCTCCTTAACACCTACTCAGAGTACTTATCCCAGGAAAAGTTAGGTATATGGAGTACCATGTAGAAGTATTATTTTCTCTATAAATAGAACTAATAAATCAATATTATCATCTACTTAGCCTCCACTTCCTTTTATTCTCTTTTTTTGCCCTTTCTTACTGTTTTTCACTGTATATGTCTTAATTTGAAACTACAAAAGTAACCCATAAAAGATAAATAAGAAAACAAGTATTTAATAGATGGCCCTTTTCAAAATTCCATCTTACCCCTCACAACCTCCTATTACTATGGTTGTTGACAACTCAAAATTGTTATTAACAGCTGGTGACAATCCTTTTCATGCTAAAGCATGGAACCCCGCTCCCCCACACCCTTACCGCCACAGCAAATATTCCATTTGGCCAAAATTGATTGGATTTGGAGGTGTGGAAATTTTTAAAAAGGGGCAAAATTCCAAGATTCACTAACTTTTCTCAAGTACCCTCCTCTAAAGATGTGTCAAGTTTTCTCCTTTTAGTATCTGGTGGACATGATGCAACTGTGCTCTCATCACTTTTGCAGCTCAAGCATGCAGCTTCTAACACTCCATTGGGACTTTGAGGTGATGGAACTGAGGCAGTGGTAATAGCAGTGGTCAAATCTTGAATCAGTTCAAGACACTTCATCACTCTGCCCTGCAAAATTCCAATTTTTTTTTAAAAAGAAGGGAACCCCGCAGAAGTTAAATCAATAAACAGAGTTGTTGTAAATTATTGCCTCAAGAATCTAGAACAAAAGAAAAGTCTACCTCTTATGTAATAGTAGTCATCCTATATAACAACATTTTAGTATAACGGTCAAATCTTTTATGGAACAAATTTTTCATGTTATGTTAGTATATTATATGTTCTTTACAACAGCATTCCTCTGTATCGACCTAACAAATATTGGGACAAACACCTTTGTTATAGATAGGTAGATAGGTATGACTGTATTTCAGTGGGGCACCCCACAAAATTTACCTTTTGTACATGTATGAAGAAACAGGGCATTGCCTTGTCAATATTGGGACAAATTATAGATAGGTATGACTGTATTTCAGTGGGGCACCCCACAAAATTTACCTTTTGTACATGTATGAAGAAACAGGGCATTGCCTTGTCAATGTCTATTGCTTGCATTTCCTCTGAAACAGATATTACCACTGCTGCTGCAATTTCAGAAGACCTGAATTCCAAGAAATCAATGCCTGCATTCAATTTCCCAACCAAAAGCACTTGATCAAACACTAGTAGAATTTAGGACCATATAGTACAATAAAAAGCAATTAGAGTGAGGTTAAGAACCTCTAATGGAGCTTAATATCAATTGCACTGATTTACAAATCAAAGGCCTTGATGGGATTTGATCACCATTCATCTTTCTTACAAAATAATCTATGAATGTGCAAGGTGTATAAGCTTGCATTCTCCAATTCAATGTGCTTAGTACCAAAAGTTCCATTCTTTGTATAACTTTGCCTTCAAACATAAATTTGGTATCCCCCACCTGTTCCACAAACTCAAGATTTACTACATAATCTAGTTCAAGAAAATATAAACTGTTAACATGACAAACATTTAAAGAACTATGCGGACTCTCCAAGAACGTTGTCACATTAGTGTCAGATCCTCAAAAAAAGCACTACTTTTGGAGGATCCGACATGCACCTGTCAACATTCTTGAAGGGCCCGAGCAACATAGATAAAGATTGAACGAAAATCTTCATTACCTGCAAATCAACAGTCGAAGGAACATTAATCTCCTCCATTTTGGCTGCAAGTGATAGACATGCCACAGCTAACAATTGGACTGCCCAAGTTTTACTTCTCTATATATCCAAGAAATTAAAATTAGCAGAATGCAGACTATCAGTTAGCATTCAAACTTCAAACTCTGTGAGCAAAATGCTTACAAAAACTGAACAAATGGTGAACTTACAGGCACTTCATATAGAGACAGAAACCGATCCAGGTAGTTTATCGATAAACAAAAACTCAGCTCTCCAAATCCATAGTGCATATGAGCCTGCAAGGCACAAGACACAAAACCCAAATCAGCATATCAGTATAGCAGAATTCTCATGTGCATTTCCTACTAAAACAAATTAGGACATCATATAAATAGTGAACATACACAGAGATCACATTTAATCTTGAAAAAAAATCGATCTATCATCGATTATATAGTCCAATATTCAAAGTATCGATCATCGATTATATCGTCCAATATTCCACGATATAATCGATGATCGATTGACTTTTTTAGCACTTAAAGATTAAACATGGATCTCCAATATTCAAAGTACTTTCCAAAGCAGAATCAAGGAAATCTACTAACACCATAAAAAATACATCAAAGATGGAAAACTTCATTTTAAGAAGAAAAAATAATTGAAACTCAATGAGAAAACCAGCATTTTCCAAAATAGCAAAAGAATGAGAACAAATTAATAGAAGTAACAGTAAAGATTCTTCCTACAACCTTAATGAGCAATCATAATATTAACAAAAGCAATCAACATACTCAATTAAACAATTCAATGTTGTAAAGGGAAACCAAATAAATGATTATCTGATTCAATTGATTTAACAGCTTATTAAAGACCAATTAAAAACACCTTCCAAATCCAATCAAGAGCCTCTCTTCTCACACTCAAATCCAAGTCTCCACTTCTCAATCTCATCAAATAATCATCTTTAGGCAATAATTCAATTTCCCTTTGAACCATAAAACCAAAACTCTCTTCACTTAAACTTGGCATATCAATCAATGGCTCTGATCTACCATTGTTGGCAAAGCTCAAATCTTTACTGTTAATTTCATTGTTCTGTTGACTTATAGTCAAAGAACCAAGATCATCAAGACAAATACTTTCTGTTTCTGTACATAAAAGGTTATCAGCCATTAAAGCAAAAAATCAAGAACCTCAATAAACTATATAAACCCTTTATCAAAATCTCATTTTTACAAGATTTAGGCCAATTTCAATTAGAGTTTTCAAGGGAAAAAAAGTTTTTTTTTTTCAGAATTTTTGGGTGTTTAGCATTTTGATTGGTGGAAGAGAGATAGAAGGGAGAAAAGTGAAGTGGGGTTGGAGACTGTTAGGAGAAAATGAGGTTTATGTAGGAAATAAATAATTTGTGTTTAGGGTAAAGGAGAGATTTAGGGGAAGAGAAGACAATGGATGACTGGATTCTAAGTAGTATTGTAACTACACAATAAGGAAAAAAAAAAAGAAAGCCAAGAAAAAGCCCAAGAAATAAAAAATAAAAACAACCACAGGTTTCTCCGCTTTTTATATTTATTTTGGGATCTGATTAATTAGATTTGCGCTCACTTTAGAGTGTAATGAATTTGAACGTTTACTTCTTTAATTTTGAAACCCCAAAAAACTAAAACTAAAACACAACGGGGTTCTCGCACTTAGATACTTGTTGTGGAGTCTGACTAATTAGATTCGTGCCAACTTTAGAGTGGAGTGAATTTGAACATTTCTTTCTATAATTTTGAAATCAAAAAAAAAAAATACATAACAGGTTTCTCGTGCTTAGATACTTGTTTTGGAGTCGACTAATCCACATTCATGCCTACTATGGAATGGAGTAAATTATGAAACTAACCTAAAAGGGCAAACACACAACGGGTTTCTCTCTCTCTTAGAGTTTTGGAGTTGGAATAATTCATATTCGCGCCCACTTTGGAACGGAGTGAATTTAAACATTTAATTCTTTAATTTTTGTAACTTACTTTACCATTAGTTTACTGCAATAGCAATACTTCATTCATGTCATTTTAAGTGAACTTGGCTGTGCACGAAATTTACAAAAGAAAAAAGACATTTTAAAACTTATAATCTTAGACATGACGTGCCATTTATGTTACTATAATATCACGGCAATAAAGATAAACCAAAAATTCTAAAGTTAAATTATTTCATATTTATAGAAATGTGTTGTTTTACCATAATTTATCATGTAACCATGGTAAATTAGTATGATTTAGTATATGGACTGATTTTCTCGAGGCTACGACATCAACAAAATAGAAATTTCATATTAATTGGTTTCCTCCTTCTTATTTCATGAAACATTGCACCTAAAATTTGAATACATACTTTAATTTTGCAACCCAAAAAATCAAACACACAGCGGGTTTCTCGCTAAGACGCTACTTGTTTTGGAGTCCGACTAATGACAATACACAAAAATATACTTCGTCCGTTTAATTTTATGTGAACTTACTCGATTTGCAAGAAATTTAAGAAAGAAACAAGATATTTTGAAATTTATGTCTTAGGCATGTCTTGTCATTTGTGTTACTACTAGTGTTGTGGCACGTGCGTTGCACGTATATCCTATACTAATTTTACATAATATATATCTAAAAATATTAAAATTTATGCCTAAATATTTTATTAATATTTGATTGAAATATAAATTTAACTTAAAATATAAAAATGTTATCAACTCAATTGTTATGAAACCTTAAAACCGTGGTACTATCAATCAAAAAATTTCTTTTTGAATTGTGCAAGCATCACTCATATTATTAGTTTCACATACGTGCCAGTTATAATTTCCTGTAGTAATCACTCTCACATATTTTTAGAATACTAGATGCCCTATGCCCGTGCTACGCACGGGCCCAACACTTTAAATTATAGTGTATCTATGTATATGTAGTTGTGTTTGGACAGTGATACTATATATATGTTCAAAACACGATTAATATAACATTGTAGTTTGTGCTCCGTATCTAAAACTTTATTATATTCGTGTTTGCTACAAAAATTTATTAATATTTTTTAAAAGAGAAGACTTGTTTAAAAGAAAACTATTTTCCTCTCTTTGAGATAAAGTAATAACAATATTTAAGCATCAGTTGATACCAGTGGCGGAGCCAGGAATTTTATTAAGGGGTGTCAAATTTTTATTATTTTTTTTTAAAAAAGGCCAATGACTGAAGTAAAAAAAAAATAAGCATGTCGCCAACTGAGATCAAACACGCAACTTTGTTAGCCTGAACCTTTGACACCCCTCAACCACTCACAGGCCCTCAACTTATTACGAGAGGTGTCAATAGTAATACATATATGTATAAAATCAGAATTTCACATACCTATACAACGTAATTTTTCGGCGAAGGGGTGTCGCTTGACACCCCTCGAGACCAGGTAGCTCCGCCCCTGGTTGATACTTTCAATTTTAATTCGATTAATTTAAAGGGGTAAAATACTTATTATTTTTTATCAAATTTTGATTTGGATAATTCTAATTCAAATTATTAAATTAATTTTACATGTTTAAAACGAAACAAAGTAGAAATTGATTTTCTATTTAAACGAAGAAATGCTATTATTTAATTTTTGGCAAATATTCTCGGTTTAGTTCATTTTACTTGTCATGTTGTCTTTTGCATGATTCTTTAAGGAAACGTGAATTAGAATTATAATTTGACTAATTTACCTTATTCATTATTTGATCTTCATTTGATATTAATCTCTTTTCACATTTATTAGAGTAAGAACAAAAATGAAAAAGTAATTAAATTTTATCTTATTTTAAAATATAAATATTTTAAGTATATTTATTTTAGTAAACATAACAAATAAATGACATGGCGGAATAACAAATACAACAATTAAATATCTAGATTAGATTTCAGGCTAATATAAGGAAAGAAAGGAAATTGTATGTATTTGCCTACTTAACCTTTTGAAGAAAAGCAATAATATGGGGTCCATGTTTTTTGCTGTGCAATAATTTCATTTGCTCCCACTAATGGGTTAATACGCATGTAGCAATGAATCCACTATTATTGACTTGATAGGGATACTTTAGGAATTACATGAATATTGTTTGATTTTTTAATATATGGGGTGCACTTTTGTTTTTGGTTGTTTTTTTTTTAATATGGGGTTCACTTTTTTTTTTCATGAGTTTGGAGAAGGTGGGGTCCAATTTTTTTCCTTTTTTTTTTTAATATTGCTTGGCTTTTTTAGTATGGGGTCCACCCTTTTTTTTTTTTTTTAAGAGTGACTGACGACGAAGCATGGGTAAACCGATGCTTTTATATAGTAGAAAAATAGAAATATAATAAAGTATTTCTATCTACTTTTTAAAAGAATTGGTAATATAAAGTATAAAATGTCATTTTTTTTTGCCCTTAAATAAAAAAGTGGGTGGAACCACAAAGGATTTTTTTGCCCTTAAATAAAAAAGTGGGACCAAAGGACGGACGACGATCTTGCTTATAAATCGGCTCTTCTATATAGTAGTAATAGTAAAGTAATACATATAATTTTTTTATCAAATTTTGATTTGGATAATTCTAATTCAAATTATTATATTAATTTTACATGTTTAAAATAAAACAAAGTAGAAATTTGATTTTCTATTTAAATGAAGAACTTCTATTTTTTAATTTTAGTAAATATTTTTTGTTTAACTCATTTTACTTGTCATGTTGTTTTTTACACGGTTTTTTAAGGAAACGTCAATTAGAATTAGAATTTCACTAATTTGCCTTATTAATTATTTGATCTCCATTTAATATTATTTTTTTCTTTTATGACATTAATCTCTTTTCACATTTATTAGATAAAGGAAAAAATGAAAAAGTAATTAAATTCTATCTTATTTTAATATATAAATATTTTAAGTATGTTGTTGTACATTAATTTCATTTGCTCCCACTAATGGGTTAATATATGCATGTGGTAATGAGTCCATCATTATTGATTTAATTGTTTGATTTTCTAAGCATTTTTTTTAACATTGTTTGTTTTTTTAATATGGGATTCACCTTTTTTTTTTTTTAATATTGCTTAATTTTGTTAATATGGGGTCCACTTTTTTTTTCCCGTGAATTTGGATGTGGTGGGTTTCACTTTTTTTTTTTTTAATACTGGTTGGTGTTTAATATGGGGCCCACAATTTTTTTTAACATTGTTTTTTTTTTTTAATATGGGATTCACTTTTTTTTTAATATTGTTTGATTTTGTTAATATGGGGTCCACTTTTTTTTCCCGTGAGTTTGGATGTGGTGGGTTTCACTATTTTATTTTATTTTTTAATACTGATTGGTGTTTAATACGGGGCCCACAATTTTTTTTAATATTAGTTGTTGTTTAATATATATGGGACCCACAATTTTTTTTTATTTTAGTTGTTGTTTAATATATATGGGGCCCACAATTTTTTTTAGTTGTTGTTTAATATATATGGGTCCCATAATTTTTTTATGGGGCCCACAACGGACGACAAAAAAGAAGCCCAACCGGCTCTTCTGTATAGTTAGAATTTGGCATTTAACATTTTGATTGGTGGAAGAGAGATAGAAGGGAGAAAAGTGAAGTGGGGTTGGAGACTGTTAGGAGAAAATGAGGTTTATGTAGGAAATAAACAATTTGTGTTTAGGGTAAAGGAGAGATTTGGGGAGAGAAGACAATGGATGAATGGATTCTAATAGCCTGTTTGGTCAAGCTTTTAAAATTAGCTTATTTTAAAAAGTAATTTTTTTAAAAGTATTTTTTCAAAAAAGTATTTTTGGCTAAAAGTAGTTTGTGTTTGACCAATTAATTTAAAAAGCACTTTTGAATAGCAATTAATGTTTGGCCAAGCTTTCAAAAAGTGCTTCTATGTGTATTTTTCTCAAAAGTACTTTTCAAAAAAGTGTTTTTGGGCAAAAACTATTTTTTTAGCTTCTAAAAAGCTGTTTCTGCTACTCCCCAGAAACACTTATTTTCTCCCAAAAGCTTGGCCAAACACCTCACTTTTTTTCAAATAAGTACTTATTGAAAAAATAAGTACTTTTGGGGGGAAAATAAGCTTGGCCAAACAGGCTATAAGTAGAATTGTAACCACACAATAAGGAAAAAAGAAAGCCAAGAAATAAAAAATAAAAACAACCATAGGTTTCTCCGCCTTTTATACTTATTTTGGGGTCTGACTAATTAGATTTGCGCCCACTTTGGAGTGGAATGAATTTGAACGTTTACTTCTTTAATTTTGAACCCCCCCCCCCCCCCCCCCAAAAAAAAACACAACGGGGTTCTCGCCCTTAGATACTTGCTGTGGAGTCTGACTAATTAGATTCGTGCCAACTTTGGAGTGGAGTGAATTTGAACATTTACTTCTATAATTTTGAAATCCATAAAAAAACACATAACAGGTTTCTCGTCCTTAGATACTTGTTTTGGAGTTCGACTAATTCACATTCGTGCCTATTTTGATATGGAGTAAATTTGAAAATAACCTAAAAGGGAAAACACACAACGGGTTTCTCGCTCTCAGAATTTTGGTACTAATTCAAATTCGTGCCCACTTTGGAACGGAGTGAATTTAAACATTTAATTCTTTAATTTTTGTAACTTACTTTACCATTAGTTTACTGCAACAGAAATACTTCGTTCATGTCATTTTATGTGAACTTACTTTGTTGTGCACGGAATTTATGAAAGAGAAAAGATATTTTAAGACTTATAATCTTAGACATGAAGTGCCATTTATGTTACTATAATATCACGGCAATAAAGATAAACAAAATATTTTAAAGTTAAATTATTTCATATTTATAGAAATGTGTTGTTTTACCATAATTTATCATGTAATCATGATAAATTAGTATGATTTAGTATATGGACTGATTTTCTCGAGGCAGCGACATCAACAAAATAGAAATTTCATATTTGTTTCCTCCTAACTATTTAATGAAACATTGCACCTAAAACTTGAATCCATACTCCTATAATTTTGCAACCCAAAAAATAAACACACTTCCGGCTTCTCGCTAAAACGCTACTTGTTTTAGAGTCCGACTAATGATAATACACAAAAATATACTTCGCCCATTTCATTTTATGTGAACTTACTCGATTTGCAAGAAACTTAAGAAAGAAACAAGATATTTTGAAATTTATGTCTTAGGCATGTCGTGTCATTTGTGTTACGACACGTGCGTTGCACGTGTATCCTATACTAATTTTACATAATATTTATCTAAAAACATTAAAATTTATGCCTAAATATTTGAATGAAATGTAAATTTAACTTAAAATATAAAAATGTGATCAACTCAATTCCTATTAAACCTTAAAACCGTGGTACTAGCAATCAAAAAATTTCTTTTTGAAAGCATCACTCATATTTTTAGTTTCACATGCGTGCCAGCTATAATTTCCTGTAGTAATCACTCTCACGTATTTTTATTATATTTGGGCGTTTAACATTTTAATTGGTGAAAGAGAGACAGAAGGGAGAAAAGTGAAGTGGGCCCGGTTGGAGACTGTTACAACAAGAAAGAGGTTTATGTAGGAAATAAACAATTTGTGTTTAAGGTAAAGGAGAGATTTGGGGGAGAGAAGACAGTAGATGACTGAATTATAAGTAGAATTGTAACTAAAAAAAGAAAGCAAAAAAAAAAAAAAAAAAAAAGCCCACGAAACCAAAAAAAAACCCACAGGTTTCTCTTCCTTTCATACTTGTTTTGGAGGTCTGCCTAATTAGATTTGCGCCCCCTTTGGAGTGGAATAATTTTGAACATTTGCTTCTTTAATTTTGAAACCCAAAAAAAAAAAAAAAAACACACACACAAATAACGGGTTTCTCGCCCTTAGATACTTGTGGAGTCTGACTAATTAGAATCATGCCAACTTTAGAGTGGAGTGAATTTGAACATTTACTTCTATAATTTTGAAATCCAAAAAAAATAAAAGTTCCCGCCCTTAGTTATTTGTTTTGGAGTCGGACTAATTCACATTTGTGCCACCTTTTGAGTGGAGTGAGTTTGAACATAACCTAAAAGGACAAACACACTACGGGTTTCTTGCTCATAGAGTTTTGGAGTCAGACTAATTCAGATTCACGCTCACTTTGGAGCTAAGTGAATTTAAACATTTAATTCTTTAATATTTGTAACATACTTGACCATTAGTTTACTACAATAGAAATACTTCGTTACTGTCATTTTATGTGAACTTACTCGGTTGTGCACGAAATTTATGAAATCAAAAAGACATTTTGAAACTAATAATCTTAGACATGACGTGCCATTTATCTTACTATAATATCATGGCAATAAAGATAAACCAAAAATTTCAAAGTTAAATTATTTCATATTTATAAAAATGTGTTGTTTTACCTTAATTTATCATGTAACCATGGTAAATTAGTATGATTTAGTATATGGACTAATTTTCTCGAGGCTACGACATCAACAAAATAGAAATTTCATATTGGTTTCCTCCTTCCTATTTAATGAAACGTTGCACCTAAAATTTGAATACATACTCCTTTAATTTTGTAACCCAAAAAAAACAAACACACAATGGGTTTCTTGCTAAGACGCTACTTGTTTTGGAGTCCGACTAATGATAATACACAAAAATATACTTCGTCCATTTAATTTTATGTGAACTTACTCGATTTGCAAGAAATTGAAGAAAAACAAGATATTTTGAAATTTATGTCTTAGGCATATCGTGTCAGTTATATTACTACTAGTGTTGTGACACGTGCGTTGCACGTGTACCCTATATTAATTTTACATAATCTATATCTAACAATATTAAAATTTATGCCTACATATTTTATTAATATTTGATTGAAATACAAATTTAAATTAAAATATAAAAATGCGATCAGCTCAATTGCTATTAAACCTTAAAACCATGGTACTACCAATCAAAAATTTCTTTTTGAATTGTGCAAGCATCACTCATATTTTTAGTTTCACATACATGCCAGCTATAATTTCATGTATCAATCACTCTCACATATTTTTAGAATATTTGGGTGTTTAACATTTTGATTGGTGGAAGAGAGATAGAAGGGAGAAAAGTGAAGTGGGGTTGGAGATTGTTACAAGAAGAAGAGGTTTATGTAGGAAATAAGAAATTTGTGTTTAGGGTAAAGGAGAGATTTGGGGTAGAGAAGATAGAGCCCGTTTGGATTGGCTTATAAGTTGCTTATAAGCTGTTTTCAGTTTTTTTGAGTGTTCGACTGGTCAGCTTAAAGCCATTTTGTGCTTAAAATAAGCCCAAAAAAATAAGTGGCCCGTTTGGCTTAGCTTATCTAAAGCAGCTTATAAGCTGAAAACATCTTATAAGCTGCTTTTTTTAAGCCCAGCCAAACAGACTCATAGTGGATGACTGAATTCTAAGTAGGATTGGAACTACAAAAAGAAAGGCAAAAAAAAAAAAAAAAAAAAAACCGAAGAAACCAAAAAAAAGAAAAGAAAAAACATGTTTCTCCGCCTTTCATACTTATTTTTGAGGTCTAACTAATTAGATTTGCACCCACTTTGGAGTGGAATTTGAACATTTTCTTCTTTAATTTTGAGACCAAAAAAAAAAAAAAAAGAAACACACACAACGGGTTTCTCGCCCTTAGATACTTGTTGTGGAGTCTGACTAATTAGATTCGTGCCAACTTTGGAGTTACTTCTATAATTTTGAAATCCAAAAAAAAAAAAAACGCAATGAAATTCTCGCCCTTAGATACTTGTTTTGGAGTCCAACTGATTCACATTTGTGCCTATTTTGGAATAAAGTAAATTTGAAAATAACCTAAAAGGACAAAAACACAACGGGTTTCTGGCTCCTAGAGTTTTGGAGTCAGACTAATTTAGATTCGCGCCCACTTTGGAGCGGAGTGAATTTAAACGTATAATTCTTTAATTATTGTAACATACTTGACCATTAGTTTACTGCAATAGAAATGGTTCGTTCATGTCATTTTATGTAAACTTACTTGGTTGTGCGCAAAATATGTGAAAGAAAAATGGCATTTTAAAACTTATAATCTTAGACATGACTTACCATTTCTGTTACAATAAAATCACTGCAATAAAGATAAACCAAATATTTTAAAGTTAAATTATTGCATATTTATAGAAATGTGTTGTTTGACCTTAATTTATCATGTAACCATGGTAAATTAGTATGATTTAGTATATGGAGTGATTTTCTCGAGGCTACGACATCAACAAAATAGAAATTTCATATTTGTTTCCTCCTTCCTATTTAATGAAACCTTGCACCAAAAATTAGAATACATACTCCTTTAATTTTGCAACCCAAAAAACAAAGACACAACGGGTTTTTCGCTAGTTGTTCTGGAGTCGGACTAATGAGAATACACAAAAATATAGTTCATCCATTTCATTTTATGTCAACTTACTCGATTTGCAAGAAACTTAAGAAAGAAACAAGATATTTTGAAATTTATGTCTTAGGCATGTCTAGTCATTTGTGTTACTACTAGTGTTGTGACCCGTGCAACACCTATATTAAGTTTACATAATATATATCTAAAAATATTAAAATTTATGCCTACATATTTTATAAATATTTGATTGAAATATAAATTAAAATTAAAATATAAAAATGTGATCAACTCAGTTGCTATTAAACCTTAAAACCATGGCACTACCAATCAAAAAAATACTTTTGGAACTGTGCATGCATCACTCATATTTTTAGTTTCACATACGTACCAGCTATAATTTCCTGTTGTAATCCCTCTCACATATTTTTAGAATATTTGGGTGTTTAGCATTTTGATTGGTGGAAGAGAGATAGAAGGGAGAAAAATGAAGTGGGGTTGGAGACTGTTACAAGAAGAACAGGTTTATGTAGGAAATAAACAATTTGTGGTCAGGGTAAAGGAGAGATTTGGGGGAGAGAAGACAGTGGATGACTGAATTCTAAGTAGGATTGTAACTACAAAAAGAAAGCCAAAAAAAGAACAAGTAACCAAAAAAAATAAAAAAAAAATAAAAAAAAATATATATATATATAGATTTCTCCGCCTTTCAATCATACCTATTTTGGAGGTCTGACTAATTAGATTTGCGCCCACTTTGGAGTGGAATAAATTTAAACATTTGTTTCTTTAATTTTGAAACAAAACAAATAAAGACACAACGGGTTTCTCGCCCTTAGATACTTATTTTGGAGTCCGGCTAATTCAGATTCACGTCGACTTTGAAGTGGAGTGAATTTGAACATTTACTTCTTCAATTTCGAAAACCCAAAAAACAAACACACAAGGTTTCTGGCCTTTCAATACTTTGTTTTGGAGTCGGACTAATTGAGATTTGCGCACCACTTTGGAGTGGAGTGAATTTGAACATTTACTGCTTTAATTTCGGAACCCAAAAAAATAAACAGACAACGTGTTTCTCATCCCTAGATACTTGTTTTGGAGTACGACTAATTCATATCTATGCCGATTATGGAGTGGAGCGAATTTGAAAGTAACCTGAAAAGACAAACAAACAACGGGTTACTCACTCTTAGATACTTTTTATGGATGCAGACTAATTCAGATTCATGTCCACTTTGGAGCGGAGTGAATTTGAACATTTAGTTCTTTAATTTTTGTAACATACTTGACAATTAATTTACTACAATAGAAATTCTTCGTTCATGTCATTCTGTGTGATCTTACTTGATTGTAAACGAAATTTATGAAAGAAAAAAATAGTTTGAAACTTATAATTTTAGGCATGTCGTGCCATGTCTATTAATGGCATTAAAGATAAATTAAAAAAATTAAAGTTAAATTATTTCATATTTATAGGAATGTTTTGTTTTACCTTAATTTATCATGTTGTAACCATGGTAAATTAGTATGATTTAGTATATGGATCGATTTTTTTTCGAGGGTGCAACATCAACAAAACTGAAATTTCATATTTGTTTCCTCCTTTTCCTATTTAATGAAACCTTGCACATAAAATTTGAAACCCGAAAAAACAAACACATGCATAGCGGGTTTGTCGCCACTTATTTTGGAGTCCAACTAATTCAGATTCGCCTCTACTTTGGAGTGAAGTGAGTTTGAACATTCACTTCTTTAAATTTTATAGCACAAATCTTACATACTATACAATAGGCAAAATTATACTTCGTCCATTTCATTTTATGTGAACTTACTGGATTTACAAAATATTTAAGAAAGAAAATAGATATTTTGAAATTTATGTCTTAGGCATGTCATGACATTTATGTTATTACTAGTGTTGTGACACGAGCATTGCACGTGTATCCCATACTAATTTTACAAAATGTATATCTAAAAAAAATACTAAAAAAAATGCCTACATATTTTAAAATATTTGATTAAATATAAATTAAAATTAAAATATAAAAATGTGATCATCTCAATTGCTATTAAAATTTAAAAACCATGATACTACCAATCAATTTTTTTATTTTATTTTTGGATTTTGCAAGCATCACTCATATTTTTAGTTTCATATACATGCCAACTATAATTTCTTGTAGTAATCACTCTCACATATTATACATGCCTTTCTTATTTATAAGTAACTATTAAAATATTTTTCTCCAACAATGATGATTTTTTTTTTTTGTAACAACTCTGAATATTACCATTGATAACAATAAAAGCAACACGTAAGGAGGAAACACCTAATCTCACTTCTATCTACAATGAGAAGTGAGAATCAGGCCTAAAAAAATAGCAACTAATTACACAGTAAAGTATGCAAAAAACCTCTACATCTATGAGCTTTCCTAGACCTTTTCAGTATGCTTATCCTCTCTATAATTTCTAGTTTTATCTGTGTAAGAACAACCTCCCTTTGTACATTTATTTTCTTGAAAATTCTCCAGTTCCTAGCCCTCCAAATGTAATATATCGCTGCCCCTCAAATAGTTGCAACCACCTCCTTCTTTAATTTGGACCAGTGCTTCCTTTTGATATTCAAAGTTTGTTGAGCCTCTCCATGCTGTAACTGGACACCAGCTCACTGCAGCAATTGACTACTTGCAGCTTGAGTCCAAGAGCAATCCACAAATAGGTGTTGAGCTGTTTCCAATGCTTGAGTATCACACAAGCAACAATGTTTATTCTCCACTGGTATGTTCAACCTGAGTAATCCGTCCTTGGTTAGGAGCCTATTTTGATTCGCCACCCATAGGACAAATCTATGTTTAGGTTGAGCAAATGCGGTCTATATAAGGTCTGCTGCTTCTAGTCTTCTAAGGGGCCCAAGCATGGCAATATAACTATGAGACATGGAGTATTCCCCTCCAGCTATCAGATTGTATCTACCATGTTGATACCAAGCCTTCATATCTTCTTTCAATCAATTTAGTTTCTTCCAGTACCAGCTATAATCTTGAGGAGCCTTATGCACCCAAATATCAGCATCCTCTTTTATGTATATACTATGAACCCATATTACCCACAAAGAAGCTTTATGTTCCACTAACTGCCATCACAATTTGATATTCCAGTTCTTGCATCCTTTAACATTCAAGCCACCTGATTTCTTAGGCCTACAAACTTGATCCCATGAGACTAGTGATACTTTTCTCTGACCTTCAGTAAAACCCCATAAGTATTCTCTGCATTTTTGATCCACTGTTTTCACTAAACTTTGAGGCAATATGAATACACTGCCCCAAAAGCTATGAATAGAAAACAAACCAGCATTCATAATCTGCAATTTTCTAGCATATGAGAGTTTATAGACAGTTGTGATTGTCACGCCCCGAACCATGTCCTGGGTTTAACACGGCACTCCGTGCCTTGTTATATGTGACCGAGCGGACTACATACCTTGCTGAATCAACATGGGGCATGAGCTGATACAGAATATACTTTAAAACATGGATAATCTGAATAATCATGGAATCTCATAATAGTAATGAAAATACTTATTTAAAACATGAAGTGGAAATAGTCTAAATAAATAAGATAATATTGAGCCAAAATGGCTATACGACTCTGGACTTCTGACATTACATAACTGATTAGTCTATGAAACCTCTGACATGAGTCTGACTGCTAAATTGTTTACTGGGATAAGGCCCCCGGCATACCTTTACCACATAACTGAAATAAACATAAATAGAGATAACACCCCGAATAGAATGGGGCTCACCAATAGCTGATACGTGTAGAGTCCTAAGGAGCTGATTCGTCGTCCTGTAAATCTGCATCATGAGATGCAGGCCCCCAGGAAAATAAAAGGGGACATCAGTACACTTGAACTGTACTGGTATGTAAAGAAACTAAATGAAATAAAGCATGACACATGAAATAATAGAACTGAAACTGAAACAGTAAGTGGGAGAGCCTTAATACCGACATGTAACCATCACGTAAGAATGTGGCGTCTGATCACTGCCGGACCAGCTAAGCCATCATGTACCTTGCGGGGGTACAAGACGTGAACATGACCATGAATGGATCCAGTAACCCGCAATGGTTAAACATGAAGGTATCATCCTAACTGGGCGGAGCGATCCTTATCCTACGCTGGCAAACGTAGTTTCAGGCTATCTGAGCCTTCTCGGTAATCTGTACTACTCCCAAAACATGAACATCGATATTGTTGGCTTAGAAGCCCATGAATTTCGTAAACATGACTTATAGCAAGGTTTATAATTATAGTTTAACATGAACATAGATACATAATATAAACCCTAGTTTTCAGTGAACTTCACATAATCATGGGAGAAAATGGCGTGGGGAAGAACAATGATATTCCCACACGTAGATAGAAACCCTACATACCTGTTAATGCTCCAAAACTTGTAACTAATGGTCTGAACTTGAGAAGAATCCCAAAAGCCTTAATCTTGAATTCTTGTGATGGGTTTTCTTGAAAATCCTAGGTTAGGAATAATGAGTTCTTATTCAGGAATCATGGATACGTGTTAGAATTCACTTGAAAGGCTTGGAATAGACTTAACTTGACATGGTAGGATGAGGAGAGGAGAAACCTTCGTTCTAGGGCTTAGAGAGAATGAAAAATATGGAAAAAGAACTGAAAACACATTTATATATTGTTCAGTCGTCGGGCCAATATACAATACCTTTTACGGTCCGTAAAAAATTTACGGTTCGTGAAAGGTGACGGTGAATCGGTTACAGAAACTTGGTAATTCTCCTCCATATTTACGGTACACAATTATGGTCCGTAAAAATTATACGACCCGTAAAACCCAACCGTAAATCAATTATCGTGAGCTGGGTTTTCTGGGATCCATGTACGGTCTGTTTTATGGGCCGTAACTAATTTAC
This sequence comes from Lycium barbarum, assembly GCF_019175385.1. Classification (NCBI taxonomy): domain Eukaryota; kingdom Viridiplantae; phylum Streptophyta; class Magnoliopsida; order Solanales; family Solanaceae; genus Lycium; species Lycium barbarum. Next base: position 15,264,538 of record NC_083341.1, read on the forward strand.
GATCCATAAGACCTGATGTAAAACTGGATCGCTGAACTGAAACGAAATATAATCCTAACACTCCCGTGTTGATTTCCTAAGTTCTGAATTATGAACGTAACTTAGTTTAAAGGTACGATATGTTACAGTGATCCTACCAGTAATCTTCTCAATCAATTGGTGGCAGTCTAATTTATTCCACTTCTTTGGAGATAATGGTAGGCCCAAGTATGTAATTGGGAAAGTCCCAATTAAGAAACCTGTCCTGAACAGTAATTGCTCTTTACCTCATCCTCTATGCCAGCCATGAACAAGTTAGATTTTTCCATATTTTCCACCAACTTAGAGGCCCCACTAAAATGTGATAATGCTTCCATGACCCTGGTAGCTAGTGATAATGCTTCCATGACCCTGGTAACTGACTTTATCTCAGCCTCATAGAATATCATAAGATCATCCGCAAAGATGAGATGATTAAGTTTCAATTGTTTGCACATGGGGTGAAACTTAAAGTCTAGTAGTGATCTCATGCATTTCAACACTCTTGAAAGATATTGCATAATTAGAACAAATAACAAGGGTGAAACAATGTCACCCTGTCTAAGCCTAGGGATGCTCATCAGTCGGTTCGGTTCGGTTTTGTGAATTCTCGGTTCGATCTATCGGTTTTTGATTTGTAAATATGCTAAACCAAAATCAAACCGATAAGATATTCGTTATCGGTTTTTGGTTCTTTATGGTCCGGTTTTCGGTTTAACCAATAAGAATTAAAAAATGCTCCGCTAGTCTTTTTTTTTTTTTTTTTTTTGCTTTAACTTGTTTTTATATGTTCATATATACACTGCCTTCATGCATAAAGTCTACACTAATTACAAGACAAAAACTATAAAATGCACTATAGCAATTTTTCAAAAACAAAACAAGGTCAGTTCAAAGTTCATAAACAAGGTCAACCCCATTTGTTCATTTGAGAGTGAGGGAGAGAGGCAGAGACAGAAAGGCATCACAAACCCTAGTTTTGTATGAGAATTGAGACATTGAGAGAATAAACGTGTCTGCGGTAAGTAATTTAGAAATAGGTTTGTATTTAAAAATATTTAAGTTTATAGCTACTAATATATAATTAGGGATAAAAAGGTAATTTTAAGATAAGCTTATTGGGTTATCAGTTTAACCATTAACTAAATCCTTAAAACCCAAAACCGAACTGATAACCCAATAAAAAATTTACAAAATCGTTTACAAACAGTTAACCCAATAACTCGATATCGATAAACCAATAGCGTTTTTATTAGTTCGATTTATCGGTTAAACCGATTTTTGCATACCCCTACCTAAGCCCCCTCTTTCCTTCAAAGTAACCATGATTCTCCCCATTCACATTCACAGAGAACTTTGGTGAGGATACACAAGTCATAACTAGCCGAATAAATTTAGTAGGAAACCCAAAACGTCCTTGCATATCTTTGAGACCTCTAATAAAGTTATTTTAAGTTTAAAATTATTAACAATTAATTTATGCATTGATGATACTTTACCTTAATATCCCTTTTTAAAAATTCTCATATGCGGATATGAATGTTTGAATTGTATAATCAAGTCTTTCTTGATCCATTAAAAGAATATATATATATTTAAAACTAACTAAATTTCTTTCTCACTTAAAAACTACAATTTTAAGAAGTCAAATCATACCACCGTTCAAAACCAAATATTTAACTTTCCTCCTAAAATGAGGAAATGAAATTAGAACAACGGCAAAATGAATTACACAATCTTTAACTATATATTGCAAAAAAGTATATTTATGATTGTATTCATTCAAAAGTAATATGATAAAATGTGTCTAGGGTGAAGGAGAGATTTGGGGAAGAAAAAGATAGTGGACGACTGAATTCTAAGCAGAATTGTAAGTTTGTAACTACACAAGAAGGGGAAAAAAAGCCCAAGAAACGTTTAAAAAATACGGGCTTCCCGCCCTTCCATACTTGTTTTGAAGTCTGACTAATTAGATTTGCGCCCACTTTGGGGTGGAGTGAATTTGAACATTTTCTTCTTTAATTTTTTGAAACCCAAAAAAACAAACACACAATGACTCTCCTTTAGATACTCATTTCGGAATTCGATTAATTCAGATTCACGCCTACTATAGAGTGAAGTGAATTTGAACATTTAATTCTTTATAATTTGTAAGACTTTTTGAAATTTATGTCTTAGGCATGTCGCGATTTATGTTGCTACTAGTGTTGCGACACATCCATTGCACGTGTATTCATACTTATTACATGATGTATATCTAAAAAATATTAAAATTTATGCTTATTCATACTTATTACATGATGTATATCTAAAAAATATTAAAATTTATGCCTACATATTTTAAAATATTTAATTGAATATAAATCATAAAAAAAATGTGTTTCTTTCCGTTCCATACTTATTTTGAAGTCTAACTAATTAGATTTGCGCCCACTTTAGACTCAAGTGAATTTGAACATTTACTTCTTTAATTTTGAAACCCAAAAAAACAAACACACAATGGGTTTCTCGCCTCTAAATACTTATTTTGGAGTCCGGCTAATTCAGATTTGCGCCTACTTTGGAGTGGAATGAATTTGACATTTACTTCTTCAATTTTTAAACCCAAAAAAAAAAACAGACAATGGGCTTCTCGCCTTTCAATACTTTATTTTGGAGTCGGACTAATTGAGATTTTTGCACCACTTTGGAGTGGAGTAAATTTGAACATTTACTTCTTTAATTTCAAACCCCAAAAAACAAACACAACGTGTTTCTCGTCATTAAATACTTGTTTTGGAGTGCGACTAATTCATATATGTGCCTATTTTGGAGTGGAGTTTGAAAGTAACCCAAAAAGACAAACACACAACAAATTTCTCTCTTTTAGATGCTTGTTTTGGAGTCCGACTAGTTCAGTTTCGTACCTACTTTGGAGCGGAGTGAATTTGAACATTTACTTCTTTTATTGTTATAAAACAAAATTTACATACTCGACAATTACTATGATAAAAATATTTCTTCCATTTTATTTTATGTGAACTTAGTTGATTGTGCATGAAATTTAAGAAAGAAAAAAGATATTTTGAAACTTATGATCTTAGGCATGTCGTGCAATTTCTGTTACTATAATATCACTGCATTAAAGATAAATAAAAAATTTAACGTTAAATTATTTCGTATATTTATAGAAATGTTTTGGTTTACCTTAATTTATCATGTAACCATGGTAAATTAGTATGATTTAATAATTGGATCGGTTTTCTTGAATCTCGAGGCTAACGACATCAATAAAATAGAAATTTCGTAGCTCTTTCCTCCTTTTACTATTTAATGAAACCATGCACCTAAAAATATTTTAATCCTTGATTACCAATTTAAGATGTATTATCATTAAATAAAACCACTGGATATCGTTAAAAGGTATCATCATTAAATAAAACTAATGGATTTCATTAGGAGGTATTATGAATTTATGATTGTATCAAGCTATATATGGATATTGATCTTGTGATATATACAAGGAGATGTTATCATGATAATTATTGTCTAACAGCCTAACAAAGGGGTTAGGGTCATCTTAATCTTGACCATTCAGCAAATTATAAGGACGATTATCATTATTTTTTTTAATAAACAAAAGGTCAATGAAATTAGCCATTAACTTAACCTTGGTCCACATAACGCGAGTTAAAACAAAATACCAAGAAGTAGGTTAATACAATTTTATTACCTGTAAAAGAGTGATGAATGTAGTTGATGAAAATTTTGCCACCACCAGTACACTTATCCCACCTACCAGGAATGAAATTTGATCCATCGAAGTATTTTACTAGATAATTTTTATATAGATAATTGACTTAACACATAGCCAACTCATTAAACTTGTTAGGATATTCTATTTAGACATTCGATTTCTCCTAATAAAGTATTCCAATTAGATATTTTCGCTTCAAATTTTGGAAAAAAAATGCACGTGTTTTCATTATCTATTAGGTAGTTAAAGTTAACCACATAATAATATTTTAGTTAAAGTTAACCACATAATAATATTTTATCTCCTTTAATTAAACGCATCAACCTCAGCAGAAAATGTCTAGGGTTTTATTACTTATTTAGAAAAATGTGTATAATTAAAGGAGATGATATATTTATGTGGTTAACTTAACTACCTAATAGACGTATGAGAACACACACACAAAAAAAATTCAAAAAATTTGAACTGAAAGTATCTAATTGGAAAACTTTATTAGGAACTAAGATGCTCAATTGGAACATAATTTAGTTCGAGTGTCTGAATGGAATATCCTTACAAGTTTAAGGGACTTGCTATGTATTAAGCCTACATAATAAGTAAAATAAAAATACTAGGCATAAATATGGAACACTACTTCTAATTATAGAAATTCATTAATTTGTTCACTTTTTCAAATATTAATACCGCTTACGAAAAATCTTATGCACATAACTGCCACATACCTACCACCATGCAAGATGCCGTGCCTCGACATCTAACTCATCCACAACATAAGGCGTAGCTTCTGCTACTCTACGATAAGGGCTGATTTTCTTTTTCTTCCTTTTAGGGTTGAGTTTATTTTTGGAGTATAGTTATATTTATTAAATATAAATGTGAACTGGCAAATCAATAACTATTGGTATTCATTCTGTATCTTTTTTACATTTGATAAGACCGATGCTCTGATAGTAATTTTCTTGAAATCCTTGATTAAATTGGGAGGAATTACTAGGGAAAAGAAAAAGAACCAACACTGTGTCATTGTTTTATCTGCACGGTCATGTACAAACTTGTACAAATGTTACTTTTACCCAAGTCCGTAAGGTTCTGCAAAACAAATGGCCAATAGAGTATTACAATGATTCTTTTTTTGAGGGTGAGACACGTTCGTGAATAGCGAAAAGCCTTATTACGGTGATAGATCAATATTGAATAGATCTTATTTATACCTATGGGTAAAAATAGATAGATAATTCGTGTTGTGGGTTTTCTTTGTTATCCTAAAAGACGAACATTTCATTTTCAAAATATTAACATAGGTTTTCAGACACACAACAAAAAGGAGGCAAAAAGAGTCTATTTATCTTTACAATACTTCAAATATATTAGCTCTACTTATTCATTCAAAACAAAAAAAATCTTGTCATGTCTCTCTAGGACTAGGTAAACAAACAAGCATGGGGAAGAGCGAGAGGTGTCTGAGTTCTCTCTCATTGTTGTTCCCGGACCACCAATCTCTTTCTTCCTTTTCACCCAGCTCCACAAGATCAGATTTCTAGAACCAAATAAAGTAATAAAAAGAGAATACATATTATAGGGGAAAACGAAATGTATTCCTTATATCCCCATTTGTTTGGTACTTAATCGAAACTAAGTTGAACTAAATCATTTCATTTTAATTTAATCAAAATTTTATTATTGAAAACTTATTACAAAATTATCGTAAGTTGTAATTTTTCACGCACTAAGATGACAAACGCATACGTTTTAGTAAGGGTGTACAAAGTAAACCGACAAACCGCACCAAACCGATAAATCGAGTCAAATCGAAAAAAAAACCCGACTAGTGGTTTGGTTTGACTTGGTTTGGTGTTGAAAAAAAAACCCGATCATAATTGGTTTGGTTTGGTTTTAGCTAAAAACGGTCAAACCGAACCAAACCAACCCGACATTACATGTATTCAATTTTAAAAATATTTTATACATAAAAATATTTATTTGTAATGTAATTTATAAATATTTCTTAAATTTTTTCATAGTTTTTTTTATTTATTATCATATTATTCAAGCTTGAACTTAAAATTTTGAATGTGAATAAGTTTTATATCGTATGAATGTTAGTAACTCATATAAAGTCCAAACAAAAACCAACTCAACACTAATACTAACAAAAGAAATTCAATTTACCACAAGGAATGACAATAATTTTGGATGTTTATTCTTTAGTTTTGCAAAATTGATTTAGAGAGTGAAAATACATAATTTAAGTTTTTTTTTGTCATGTAATTAATACTTATTAGCCGTACTTATTTTAGCATGACTTAGTATTTTTAGATTATGGTCATTTTCTTTACGGCTTATTAATTAGCAATATTTATTTTAACCGATTTTATTATCTTTTGTTGAATATTTTAATACAATGTCATCACTCTTCTTACATTTTGTGTTATTTTCTTATGAAACACCTTAATTACATAGTTATATCTTACTAGGACTAAAGAAATATTTGAAGTAAAAATTATATGTTTTGTATCAAGACTATTCCAAAAAAAAAAACCCGAATAACCCGAGAAAATCCGAGGTTGAAAAACTCAAATTTTATTGGTTTGGTTTGGTGTATAAATTTAAAAACCCGACACAATTAGTTTGATTTGATGTTTAAAAAATTCACACCAACCCGATCCATGTACACCCCTACATTTTAGAGCGTCGGTGAAAGTTTTACGAAGTTCAACTTTGACTCTTTGAGAAGTAAAAAGCTGACTAATATTTAGGGTCAACTCTCAAGTGGAGCATTTCAGTAGAAAGTTTATTTAACTGGAGCTTCACCAGTTCACTTCATATATTTGTGCTATATATTTATGATTTAATTATCCACATAGGTGAATTTATAATTTTAATTTAAAGGCTTCAACCACTAAAGTTTTTAGCATTAAATTTATTGTACATTTAAAATTATGGGTTTATATTTAATATTTATTAAATTATTATGAATTTCACGTAAAAATCTTTAGTTGGCGTCGAAAATACTGAACTCGGATTAATACTGAACTCGGATTAACGCACAATTCCGAAGCATTGGATCCGTCCCTACTTATTATCCACCAATTGAGTTATTCTTTTGATAAATTCTCTCCTCTTGTTACACTTTTCTAGTTCCATTTTATAGTTTAATTAGTATATGTCTTGTTGGATTTTTATTGTGGGTTGGGTCGTGGGTCACCCATATGGATCCGATTCGGCCCAATTAGAGGAGATAACCCTGCAGGAAGTTACTTAGAAGTTAACACCCAATATAACTCCTACACACTATCGGTAAGTGTACGTGGGTTTTCAGATGAAAACTTCTTGTAACTGCTTCTCTTTTAAATAGAAAAAGAACGCTTTTTCTCCATGAACTGCAAGTCTGCAAAAATATTCTCCTCTTCTAAAATTCTTCCTAAAGAACACACATACAAAAGGATATCTAGTTCGTGAATAGAACTTTGTTTCCTAGTGAGACGAAGTCGACCTTGGGCAATTTCTTTGGTGGTAAGATCAACAACTTCCGCTTGTATACGGTAAAAATCGGACATGTGTTAAACCGGCAAGACCAGAGACCGAGGGAAGAAAGGGACAAGCACGAGCACGAAGACTTTCTTTCTGGACCGGAGAAGTGCTTGAACCGAAGAAAGCGAAGAACATCGTTTGGTCCGGTTTTCTCCATAGCCAATCTGATCGTGGTCGTTGGCCCGGTTGATCGTGGCCGTTGATCCGAGTTGTCGTGGCCGTTGGTCCGGGTAATCCGTTACATAAATGCCACGCGTCAAGGCCGTTCTGCCACATTGTACTATTAGTTGTACAGGTGTCAGACCGTACGATCAACCTTATCCATTTTAGGGTTTTTATTTATTCAAAAGGCTTTATGTTGTATAAGGCCCATGAGGAAAAACTATAAATAGGGGTCATCACCTAACTTTTAGGGGTTGGCTTCTCAGATCTAGAACATTTTTGTAATAGCAAAATATACAAAACTCTCCTACTTATTATCTGATTTTGGTCCGGATTTATTGTGTTCTTCTTAGATTTGTTCAATAAGGCAATACCATATATTATTTAATACACGCATTATTACAAGCCATCAATCACTATTCAGATTACTCACAGCTCATCTTATACCACTTTCAATCAAGAATAGATTAAAGTTCAACCACATATCCTATACCTCACTCATAAATTTAATTGATTATCCAAATTTGGGGTAAACAGTTTGGCGCCCACCGTGGGGCTAGGATAATAGTGGTCTTTGATCTAGATCTCTATCTTACCCGTCAAAATAAAAAATATCTTTTGTTCGTCTCTGTAAAAACGGACCAAATGGCTAACAGTGGACAAGCTGGCCACGTCAACAACAACAAGATAGTGGTCGAAAATGAAGACAGCGGGCCACGAGGATTACCAAACCCCACTGACTCGAACCCCGTTAATTCGAGGGAGGGCCTCAACCGGCAAAACACCGTGAACCAGGAGAATGCCGCCTAGCCGGCCACCGATTCTTTAAATACTCACAATTCAATTACTTTGTCCCGGACACAGGGCCGGAAAGAACCGGATACCCCGAATGATAATATTGACTTACGTTTAATTTTTGAAATGTTGCAGGAACAGAGAGCAGCGATTGCTGAACAAGGAATCGCAATAGCCCAGTTGCAAAACAGAAAGGATAAAACGACCCCGGAGAAGGTGAAGGGTGTTGCTGAACCCAGAAGAGATGAGGCACGGATGGTTGAAAGCAACAGGTCCGGAGCTGGTTCATCCACCGAGGTTCTGAGGATGCTTGAAACATTGGCGAAGCGGGTAGACTCGACCGAAAAGAGGGTGGAAACATACAACTCTCGGGTGGATCAAATCCCGGGGCTCCGCCTATTTTGAAAGGGCCGGATTCGAAGAGGTACATCCAAAAGCCTTTTCCTCCGAGTGCGGCTCCGAAATTGATCCCGAAGAGGTTCAAAATGCCGGATATCCAGAAATATGACGGCACAACGGACCCTCACGAACACGTGACCTCATACACATGCGCTATAAAAGGCAATGATATGAAAGAAGATGAAATCGAATCCGTGTTGCTGAAAAAGTTCAGGGAAACTATGTCAAAAGGAGCATGACTTGGTATGACCATCTGCCCGAGCATTCAATCACTTCTTTCGAAATGCTCGCCGATGCGTTCGTAAAAGCACACGCCGGAGCCAAAAGGTGCAGGTTCGGAAGACGGATATTTTCCGTATAGCCCAAAAAGACTATGAGTGACTGCGTGAATTTGTCAACCGATTCCAAAGGGAACGAATGGAGCTCCCCCCGATTCCGGAGGAATGGGCTACACACGCTTTCACAAAGGGGCTCAATCCTCGGAGCTCGACGGCTTCGTTCAAATTAAAGGAAAGCTTGCTGGAATACGAGGCTGTGACATGGGCAGATGTCCATAACCGATACGAGTCAAAGATTCGGGTGGAGGATGATCAACTCGAGCTTCCCCCGGGGCCAGTAAATATAAACAAAAGTTTGGAAAGACCAAGGAAAAATTACGAACCGGAGGCCAGATCATCGAGGGAAAGGTACCGGCCATATTCTCATTCGGAAAAACCAAGCTTTAGGTCAGAGACATCCAGGGTTGGCCCGAGCCATTTCTCCGGTCGGGGTGATAAACGAGTCGAGCACCCGTCGAACAGTCGAGGTCTCTCATTCAGGAGCGATGTCGGAAGCTCTGCCGGTAACAAAGACTTGCCGAGGATATCGGAGTACAACTTCAACGTCAACACCTCGGACCTCGTCCCGGCTATTGGCCGTATCCCGGATGTAAGATGGCCGAGACCTCTAAGGTCAGATCCGGGCCAACGGGACCCGAACATGATGTGTGAATATCATGGAACCTATGGACACAGAACTGAGGATTGTCGCCAGCTAAGAGAGGAGGTAGCCCGGTTACTGAAGAATGGCCATCTCTGAGAATTGCTGAGTGAACGAGCCAAAGGTCACTACAAGGAAAGGGAGATTCATAAAAGGGTCAAGCCAGTAGAACCCCAACATATAATCAACATGATAATCGGGGGCATCGATACCCCCACGAGGGCCGGTGATGAAACGAACCAAGGTTTCTATTGTGCGCGAGAAACGCAGTCGGGATTGTTTACCCGAGGGTTCTATCTCTTTCAGCAACGAGGATGCAGAAGGCATCATTCAACCGCATAATAATGCATTGGTAATCTCTATTCTTATTTTTAAAACTCAAATTAAGCGTATTTTGATTGACCCAGGTATCTCGACCAACATCATCCGGTGGAGAGTGGTCGAACAGCTAAGGCTACTCGATCAGATTGTACCGGTAGCCCGGGTACTCAGCGGGTTCAACATGGGGAGCGAAACCACAAAGGGGGAGATCTCATTACCGGTAAACATCGATGGCACTATCCAGAAAACGGTGTTCTATGTAATCGAAGGAGATATGAAGTATAATGCATTACTGGGTAGACCCTGGATACATAGCATGAGGGCCGTGCCGTCGACATTGCATTAGCTGCTAAAATTCCCGACTCCGGAGGGGATAAAAACCATCCGAGGTGAACAACCCGCTGCAAGGGAGATGTTCGCGGTCGAGGAAGCGACACCTCAGCCCAAAAAATCGAATCAAAAGGAAGAAGATTCAACCGGGGGAAAGGACACCAAATAGCAATCAAAGCACTCGGGGTTAGATTCGAGGTATGAAGAGGATGATTTCGGTGTACCCAGATCATTCGTCATGTCAGATGACTCGGATGCAACCAAGTCAACAGTAGAGGAGCTGGAGCAGATCATCTTATTCGAATATCTACCGGACAGAAAGGTATACTTGGGCACGGAGTTAACCTCGGAGCTCAGGAACAAGTTAATTGAATTTCTTCGAGCTAATGTCGATTGCTTAGCATGGTCCCATATAGATATGACAGGTATACCACTGGAGGTAACAACTCACAAGCTCAGCTTAGACGGGAGGTTTCCCCCGTAAAAGCAGAAGAGAAGGCTCATGGCAGAGGCAAAACACGCCTTCGTAAAAGACGAGGTAATGAAGCTTTTAAAAATAGGCTCTATCCGGGAGGTAAAGTACCCGGACTGGCTAGCTAACGTAGTAGTGGTGCCGAAGAAAGGTAATATATTTCGAATGTGTGTTGATTATAAGGATCTAAACAAAGCATGCCCAAAGGATTCATTTCCGTTGCCTCACATCGATAGAATGATCGATACGACGGCCGGGCATGAGATGTTAAGTTTTCTCGATGCTTACTCCGGGTATAACCAAATCCGGATGCACCCGGAGGATCAAGAGAAAACATCCTTTATTACCCGATATGGGACTTACTGTTATAATGTCATGCCTTTCGGATTAAAAAATGCCGGTGCAACTTACCAACGCCTAGTTAATGGGATGTTCGAAGAACAAATAGGGAAAACAATAGAAGTTTATATTGACGACATGGTGGTCAAGTCCCTGGAAACAGAGGACCATTTAAAGCATTTGTAGGAAACCTTCGATGTACTCCGCAAGTATAACATGAAGCTCAACCAGGAAAAATGTGCCTTCGGTGTTCGGTCTGGTAAATTTTTGGGATTCATGGTGTCGAACCGGGGGATTGAAATCAACCTGGAAAAGATCAAAGCCATCGAGGACATTGAGGCGGTGAATAACATCAAAGGAGTGCAGAGGCTCACCGGAAGGATAGCGGCGCTGAGTCGTTTCATATTGAGGTCCTCGGACAAGAGTCACCGATTCTTCTCCTTACTGAGGAAGAAGAACGACTTCGTTTGGACACCGGAATGCCAAAGAGCTTTACAAGAATTAAAAAGGTATTTGTCCAGCCCACCGCTATTGCACACACCAAAAGCGGACGAGCAGCTTTTTCTCTACCTTGCTGTCTCTGAGGTAGGGGTAAGTGGCGTTTTGGTCCGGGAAGAATCAGGTACGCAATTTCCTATATATTATGTAAGTAGAACTTTGGGGGATGCGGAGACCCGTTATCCCCACTTGGAAAAATTGGCATTGGCATTGGTAAATGCTTCTAGAAAGCTCAAGCCCTACTTTCAATGCCATCCGATATGTGTAGTGACTACTTACCCCCTAAAAAACGTCATGCACAAACCGAAATTATCGGGTAGACTAACTAAATGGGCCGTAGAAATTAGCGGATATGATATCGAATACAAGCCTCGGACGGCCATCAAGTCCCAGATCTTGGCCGACTTTGTGGCAGACTTCACCCCGGCTATAGTCCCCGAGGTTGAGAAAGAACTTCTGCTAACCTCGGGGAAAGCTTTAGGTATTTGGTTCCTACACACGGATGGAGCCTCGAACCTCAAAGGTTCCGGGCTAGGAATCGTCCTTAGAATCCCCGCCAGGGATGCAATTCGACAATCCTTTAGAACTGTTAAATTGACTAACAATAAAGCCGAGTATGAGGCTATAATTGCAGGTTTGGAATTAGCCCGGAGTATGGGGGCTGAAATAATTGAAGCAAAGTACGATTCGCTTTTGGTCGTTAACCAGGTGAATGGCGTCTTCGAGGTCAAAGACGAATGGATGCTAAGGTATTTGGAGAAGATCCAAGTGATACTACACCGGTTTAAAGAATGGACCATGCAGCATATATCGAGGGAGCAGAACAGCGAACCCGATGCATTGGCCAATTTGGGATCTTTCGTTGAAGGGGAAGAAATTAACCCCGGTACTACGGCGCACTTGATGAATACGGCGATAGAGAACGGATATGCCGAAATAAACACAATGGGTTTAACTTGGGATTGGCGCAACAAGTACGTCGATTACTTAAGAGATGGAAAGCTCCCGAGTGACCCAAAAAAATCCCGATCGCTAAGGACAAAAGCTGCGCATTTCTGCTTTGTAGATGTCCAATTATATCGACGATCTTTCTTCGGACCCCTGGCCAAGTGTTTGGGTCCCGGAGAAATGGAGTATGTTTTAAGAGAAGTCCACGAGAGACTTGCGACAACCACTCCGGTGCAGAAGACTTGGTCCGAAAAATTATCAGAGCCGGTTACTACTGGAACCAGATGGAGGAGGATTCGAAGAATTTTGTCCGGAAGTGCGACGGGTGTCAGAAACATGCTCCGATGATTCATCAGCCCGGGGAGTTGCTACATTCGGTGGTATCACCTTGGCCTTTCATGAAGTGGGGAACCGACATTGTTGGTCCATTACCATGGGCACCAGGTAAAGCCCGTTTTATTCTGTTTATGACTGACTATTTCTCTAAATGGGTTGAAGCGCAGGCCTTCGAAAAAATTAGAGAGAAGGAAGTCATTGACTTCATATGGGACTACATCATCTGTTGTTTCGGCATCCCGACCGAGATAACTTGTGATAATGGACCTCAGTTCGTGGGCGGCAAAGTCAATGATTTTCTCGAAGGGTTGAAGATCAAGAAAATCGTATCAACCCCATACCACCCGTGTGGGAACGGACAGGCCGAATCCACGATAAAACAACAATTCAAAATCTGAGGAAAAGACTTGAAGCGTCGAAGCATCACTGGAGGGAAGTATTACCGGAGGTATTGTGGGCTTACAGTACCGCATCGAAATCATGCACGGGAGAAACTCCTTTCTTGTTGGTCTACGGGGCCGAAACCCTCATTCCCGTAGAAGTTGGAGAACCGAGTCTCCGGTTCAGCTATACCACCGAGGAGTCAAACGAGGAGGCCATGGCCGTAAAACTCGACCTCACAGATGAACTTCGCGAAAACGCGTTGGTTCGTATTGCGGCCCAGAAACAGAGAATGAAAAGGTACTACAATCGGAGAGCCAATTTTTGGCATTTCCAAGTTGGGGACTTGGTGCTTCGGAAAGTTACCATGAACACCAAAAATCCCAACGAAGGAAAACTGGGTCCGAACTGGGAAGGACCGTACAAGATAACCGAGGTAATGGGCAAAGGATCGTATCAGTTGGAATCCATGGACGGACAACGGTTGCAAGATAACTGGAACGCGGCTCATTTGAAAAGATACTACTGCTAAGGTATGGACTCCTCGTGTTTTTCTATTAACCTTTCTTTTTTGCAGGAAGTCAAGTACCGGATAAAGTTAGAATCTAGGTCTGAAAACACGTGTTGCACTCTTTTCCTTAGTACGGTTTTGTCGTAAAATGGGTTTTTCGACAAGGTTTTTAACGAGGCAACAAGTACAACGTGTTACTCGACAAAGACAAGGAAAAACGCCCGGAAACTCGGGGACACACCCGACGAGTGGGGACTTAATAACGCTTACCCGATCATGCAGCTCGGATAAGCGCTAGGGGACTATTATAACCACATCAAGGTCTACCCCGTTTAGTGAAAAGCGGAGGAGCTCAACAAATCAAAATCGGACCTTTTATATTAGGTTTCGATGTAAGGACCAAACGATCAGAATGAATCGTGTCCACTCAGTATTGCTACGGCAAAACCAAGACCGCACCTTCTGCATTTGGATTCGATGTAAGGACCAAACGATCAAAATGAATCGTGTCCATTTAGTATTTGCTACGGCAAAAGCAGAAGGAAACAAAATTCTCATATCTTGTACAAATACTTGCAATACAAAAATCATCGAAAGTTCGGATAACGATATCTCGGATGTCTTCTTGTTAAAACACCTTACCCCGGTTATTATCGTCGTATTTCGATATTACTTCATTCATATACCCTATTCCGGGCATGACGGTCGAAATTCGACAAAGGCAACAAGGTCACATTAAACCGAGCCAAAATCTTTAAACCCTAGAATGGGGACTGCTATATCATATTTTGCTAAGGCTGGGATCCAGGTGTCAGAAAAATACCGGCCCTAAAAAATAGCCGAAAAGTACCGGCCCTAAAAATGCCTATCGTGATTCAGAGACATCTGAATTCACAAAGCATAAGATAAGTCCCATGGAAAAAACCTCGGTCAAATTCCTGGACAAAACGTACCGGACGAAAAGAAAAAGCCAAAATTCAGGCACAGTGCGGAATAATGACTCCGAGTCTGCTTGTCTTTAAAACGGACCGACAATTCGGGTAAAGTCATAACCAACATTCAAACAAGAATAAAGAAAATCAAGAAAAATGCATGTTCCATTCATACATAGGTTTTTACATCGAAAACCCTACAAAGGCAAAAAAGCAAAAAACAAAAAGCTAAGTACAGGCCTTGGTCTATCCGGTATGGCTGGATCCGGAGTGTTCGGACACTATCCGCTCGGAGTAGTCGGAGTCAGCCCCGAGGGCTCCCTTAGCCTCTTCCTCGACCATTTTAGCTTCAAGTATCAGGGTCGGAAGATCCACAAAGCCTTGCCCGGCTTGCTCAAGGGTGATCCTTCGAGACTTTCACTTCTCATACTCCACAGCAATAGTAGTATGAGTCTCGGCGGCCTCCACGCTTTTAAGGGCTTCTTCCAAATCGACCTCGGCCTGGGCTAACTTTGCCACCAGTACGTCCCGATATTCTTCGAGGACCTTTTGCATTTGAGTGGACGACTCGAGCTCGGCCTTAAGAAGGTCATTAGCATCAACCGTCTCCTCGAGCTCGGTTTTTAGCTGATCACATATCCGGGCCCTGTTCTCCGCCTTCTCTTCAAATACCCTCATACGCTATTTGTACCGAGCTCTCTCAGATTCGAGCAGCCGATGCCTCTCGGCCATGCTCGTAGCATCGGACTTGACAGAGTCCAGCTCCTCCCGGAGTTGAGAGATGGTGGTTTCGAGCTCACCAAGCCTGGTGGAAAAACGAGTGTTGTCTCGGCTAAGGCCGATCTTGTCCGCTTCGAGACTCCGATTATATTCGACCATCTCGGCCAGCTCACCCTTTAATCAACGATTTTTGACCTTTGTTGTATCGAGCTCGGGTTGGAGGTTGGAAAGAGTAACTGCTCAGTTCAACTCATCCTCTTTCACCTGCAGAAGGTGCTAAAATTTCTCTGTTTCTCGACCTTGGGCATCCAATTGGTCCTTAAGATCGTCCACCTCTTGCTGAGCACGGACGAAGGCTTCGTTGACAAGCACCACACTTTGCAAATGAAGTTAAAAACTTGAATAAACGAGATTAAAATTCTCAATGAAATTATGTAAGGATGGCTGATAAACTTACTCGATTGCCCGCGTGCATACCCTTGTTAATGAGGCACTACCAAGGGACTCCGTTCATATTTCGTTTGTCCGAGTCCGAGACAAGGGGCCTTAGGTAGCTTGCCAAACCCACCGGGCGAGAAAGAAAGCTGCAATCCTCGGGAACAGTGATCACAGCCGATCTTGTCCTCCTCGGTTCCACACTTGGGGCCGGAAAGGTGCGCACCTAGCTATCCCTAGCACCGGACTCAGTGGTCCGACTAGCCGCCCTCGTGGCTCGAGGGATCGGGAGATGTCCGAAACCAGCAGCTTTGCCGGTGGCAGGAGGAGTGTCCCAAAACAAGTCATCAAACTCATCCGGTCTTGAGGCTGGAGTTGGAGAACTCGAAGGGACCTCAACAGCTTCGGCAAAGGCAAGGATCTCCGAAGTTGCGGCAGTCTCATAGTAGGGCAGCGGACCAACATCCGTGGGGACTTCGGTCTCAGAGACCGGCTCAATCCTTTGACCGGCTCCATCAGCAGGTGCCTTCCTGAATCTTCTTGTCCTTTGCAGAGGGGTTTCTTTGGAAGAAGCATCTCTTGAAATATCAATGAATTCAATCGACCTTAAAGGAATCGGGTAATTAATTTCTTCCCCACCTGTGTATAATGCCGGAGCTGAAGGTCCTTCCTTGGCTGAAGGAAGTGATGAAACGGTGATACCCTCCTCCGGAATGGAAGCCACGGAAGGGGCCACACTGATCCTCCGAACGAGGAGCTCGGGCTCTGTTTCGTCCCTTAAAGTCCTAACGACACTCCTAGCCCTTTTCTTCGGTCTCTGCCCTTTGTCCGAGGGCTTTTTTCTTTTGTTGGCGGTAGCAAGGATACGGGATGTACCCGCTGATTCGAACTCGGGTGCCAAAGTAGCATGTTCAGCTACTGATTCTGGTCTCGGGTCCACCGAACCCTTGGGCAAACCTGAAAGCCGAAGATGTTACACAAAAGAGGTAGAAAAATGTCATGAACACCAATAAAAGCAAAATATTACCATGGTTTTGGGCAATCTATCTGCCACAAGAAAGGAGTCCCCATGTCCGATCGTCGGGGGTATGTTGGCTGAGGAGAGGAGTAACCCATTCGTTGAGATTCAGGACAGCCGGAGGAATCCAACCCACGGCTAGTATAAATAAGAGGACAAGTGATGATGTGGAAGAACTGGAGTCTAACAAAGCATACAAAAGCAATTATTAAAAGAGTTCAGACTTACGATTATTATTCCACCTCTCCGGAAGGGGCATGTAGTTGTCCGGAATGATGTTCGAGGTCCGCACCCGGACATAACGCTCTAACCAGCCCTGGTCTCTATCTTCGGCCATTTTTGAAAAAATTGGATTCCGACTACGCTTAGCGAGTTTTATTACACCACCCTGGAACAACCTCGGGGAGTGTAACCGTATTAAATGGGCCAGCGTGAACTCTTTTTCTGTATTATTGGCCAACAGCCGGAGGCAGGCCACGGTCCTCCAAACAATCGGACCAATCTGTGCCAAGGTTACGTTATAAGTCCGGCACATGTCTAAGATGACCGGATCGATTGGGGGGTCGAACTTGAGGGTGAAAGGATAAGTATAAACGTACAGGAAGCCCTCCCGATGGTCGGTGGCTGACTCATCTGGTCCGGGGGCGAAAACGTGAATCGAACGGTTATCCCATCCGCAATCGGCCCGGACCAAATCGAGTTTGTCCTCAGTAATGGACGAGGGATATCGCTTTACATCAAACCCTCTATCGGAAACCAGAGAAGGTTTCTCGACCTCGAAGTCTTTGTTGTAGTTAGGTTGGATGGTACAATGTCTAAAGCAGTAGGTTCGAAGGTGACCTTCCCTTGGGTTAGGAAGTTAGCTCGGTTCCTTGAGAAGAAACCGAGGGAACATCATGGGAAGTGGTTTCGGTGTCGGCAGACATTTGAAAATATGGAAAAGAGAGATTGGGTGAATTCGAAAAGGAAGTTAAAAAGTGGAGTAAGGGAACAGTCAAAGAATTCAAAAATGGTAAAGAACGAGAGGAAGAAGCAGCAACACACTTACAAGAACGACTAGTGGAGAAGTTGGGAGAATCGTTCCTTTTTACGTAGTATAAGCAGCGAATCAACAAGAAATGTGAGTTGAAAGATGATAAGTGAAGAAGTGAAATGGAGAAGAAGAACTGAAAACAGAGAAGAAGTGAGTTGAAGAGGTAAAAATGTTAAAATGAAGAGGTAAAGGACGTTATATAGGCATGGGATCAAGGCGGTTACAGATTCCAGCCAACCGGGGAGAGCCACGTGTCCCATAATTAATGAGAAGTGACTTGAAACGACGTGCGTTACGGCGGTTGTCAGAGCTGACCGCTCGGGATGAGACACGTGGCAGATGACAGACGGGATGTGACGCAACTGTTCCCGCCAAAATGAAAAGATAAGTACGAGCATGCGGAACCACTGGTTTTTTATTCATCCACTTCCCGTTACTCCGATAAAACTACGGTCCAGGAAGTTTGGGGACTATCTGTATACGGTAAAAATCGGACATGTGTTAAACCGGAAAGACCAGAGACCGAGGGAAGAAAGGGACAAGCACGAGCGCGAAGACTTTCTTTCTGGACCGGAGGAGTGCTTGAACCGAAGAAAGCGAAGGACATCGTTTGGTCCGGTTTTCTCCATAGTCGATCTGATCGTGGCCGTTGGCCCGGTTGATCGTGGCTGTTGATCCGAGTTGTCGTGGTCGTTGGTCCGGGTGATCCGTTACATAAATGTCACGCGTCAAGACCGTTCTGCCACATTGTACTATCATTTGTACAGGTGTCAGACCGTACGATCAACCTTATCGATTTTAGGGTTTTTCTTTATTCAAAAGGCTTTATGTTGTATAAGGCCCATGAGGAAAAACTATAAATAGGGGCCATTACCCAACTTTTAGGGGTTGGCTTCTCAGATCTAGTACATTTTTGTAATAGCGAAATATACAAAACTCTCCTACTTATTATCTGATTTTGGTCCGGATTTATTGTGTTCTTCTTAGATTTGTTCAATAAGGCAATACCATATATTATTTAATACACGCATTATTACAAGCCATCAATCACTATTCAGATTACTCACAGCTCATCTTAAACCACTCTCAATCAAGAATAGATTAAAGTTCAACCACATATCCTATACCTCACTCATAAATTTAATTGATTATCCAAATTTGGGATAAACACCGCTGCAATTGAAAGGTACACAATTCGTTGTTCTTGCCCTGTTATTGATTTATAACAATGGTATCAGAGCCAGGTTTATTTGTCTCCTAGTCTTTCTGAAAAAGTTACTGTCACGAAAATTGTTGTCCCAATTTTTTGTTTGTTTAACAGTAATATTTGAAAACGAATTTGTTTGAAGATAGAGAAACGATAGTAAGCATCAATGCAATGAACTCGCAGCACACCCTTTTTTTAATTTGAATTTAAAACAAGAGGGTAATTAGTGTTGTTTGGCAAATTTGATGCTGCCACAAAAGATATTCCCCAAAGAATTTAGAGACTATGTATTTCTCTCCAATTAGAATACGAGCACTGTTTTTATATTTAATTGTTTGGATATTGCAATTTCAAGTTTGTAATTTGGCTTTGCTTCCATAATTCTAAACATCATCAAGTGTCACTTCACAGAGAAAGAGTAATTTGAAACAAATTGATATTCCTTTACACTTATTGATGGACTTTTTGAAATTGTTCTTGGAATAGTGAACAATAAATATTTTATAACCAAAGTTTTATGTCCATTGAGAATGATATTTGCATGCTCTATTGACTTCAGTTTTTTTTTTTTTTTTTTTTTTTTAGAATTTTTTGGCCATTCTTTAAGATGTGCCACACATTAATCTATTTTCTTTGTGGTTTGTTCATGTGTGCCTTGTGAGAAGTAGATATTCTTAATTATGAGATGAGACTCAATAACATGTCATCTCATAAACTGATAACACAAGGCAACTAAACCAGTATTGGCCAACAGAAACTGAAGTATAATTTTTTTTTTTTAAAAGGGATCATTTATGCCATTTTTTTTTTGTGTATGTTGCAAGATAATCAATTTGATCTGTTTACATTGTGTAATCACAGCCATGTATTTACATATGGTTGTAAACGAGTGAGATATGTTTTTTGAATTTATGCCGAAAATTGGGACAATTTTTTTTTTTGAAAAACTGCATTCTGTAATTTAATATCTGGAAATTGCTTGTTAAGAATTACAATGTGTGATATATATTTTCAGAATCTACTTGTTACAATCTTTCCACTAATATATTACCCATTAAAAATGAATTTAAAACGAGTGAGTTATGAAGTGTTGAAGTTATGTTAAGTAAAATAAAATAAAAAGTTTTTTTTATAACTTCCTAATAGCCACGCCATTATATTGGTATATGATCCTTAAACGTAATTTTGTCTTCTACGAGTAATGTGGCATGTGTTGTCATATTGAATGGTATGTCCATTCTTATTGTTTCATTGTTCCCATTTCAGACATGGCTGGACAGGGAAAAGCTCGAAGTACTCCAAGTGGGAGTTCCCGAAATCAAGCAAGGAGACAATGTAGAAGAGTACGACGTCGTAGGACACATTTCCGTGGACGTGAAGTCATAAGGAATAATGTTTCAAGGGCGACGCAAAATCTACTAAGGGATCAAAGGGCTATACGAAGGGAAGGAGAGAAGAAATTCAAAGAGTTTAAAGCTTTTAAGATGTCTCCTAATACTTCAATGCCTGAACATATTGAACTTTTTCGGTTGAAACGAGAAGAACTGGCTAATTTTATTGAAATCTCGGATTGGGAAGCTTTAGCAATTTTAGTAGATTCCCTCCGAGAGCCTTGGAGTGGTACTTTAGTTAATATTTATCACGATTTCTTTCCAAGTCAACCTGTTGAGGTGTATGTTCGAGAACTTGAAGTCGAGTGGGAGATTATGAACTTGTAATTTGCATTGTGAATTTCTTTTCAATATATGGAATTATGTTGTTTAACTTTCTTTTATATCCCGTTTATTTATTTATTTTAAATGGGTTGAGACTTAATTGAAAGTCTTTAAATAATATTCATACTAAGGATTTTTTTTTCCCATTTTTTGATTAAACATTTAGACCGTAGATGATGATCGGAAACTTTATGACCTTTCGATTTTACATTAAATGTGAAGTCATTTATGGGAATTAATTTTCTTGAGTGTGAATATCACATGCATAAATTTGTTAAAGTAAATATTGATGAGTAAAAACTTGCTTAATTGTCTTAATCAACAGATATGGCATCTAAGAGCATCATTGCTGGTTTAAACAAAGGTGAAAAACTGAATGGCGAGAATTACGACATCTGGAGTCGTAAAATGTGGTATGTACTTGAAGAGCAAGATGCTCTGGAAGGTATTAACCATGTTTTGGTTCACCCAGAAGGGGGTAACACTGTCCAGCACAGAAGAGATCTGGAAACTTACAATGCGTGGAAAAAGAAAGATTCTACTGCATGTGGAATTATTGTGAGTTCTGTTGTTGATGATCTCATTCATGAATGTGAATAATACCCTACTGCTCATGCTATGTGGACACACTTATGAGAGACTTATGGGGGCACCACTGTGACCCGCCTTAGACAACTGACTATCAAATTTGACACTTACAAGAAGTGTCATGATCACAATGTCAAGCAACACCTTAGGGTGATGTCTAACATGATTGCTCAACTTAAAAGTGCTGGTCATGTTCTCTCGGATGAACAGCAGGTTCAGGCAGTGATCCGGTCTCTTCCCAATAGTTGGGAACACTTGAAGGTTAACTTAACCCATAATGATAGCATCAAAAATTTTTATGATGTTGCCCGTCATGTCGAGCTTGAAGACGAGCGGCTTGGTGCTGCTAAAACTGTATCTAATACCTATGTGGCAGAATCCAGTGGCACAAAGTCTTTAGGATTCAAACGCAAGAAGAATTAGAAAAATGACGGAAAGGGTAAGGAGACCGGAGAAAGACCTTCCAAGAAAAAGAATAAGCCAAATCCCAAGAAGAGAAAACGGTTTTTCAAGAAGAAAGACAAAAGTAAGATGAAATGCTACAACTGCCATGTTACAGGGCATTTTGCTCATGAGTGTCTCGAGCCGAAAAAGGTAGCATTTCAAAACGCATCTCTAAGTGCTACATATGTTTCTAGCACTGTTTTACTAACTGAATCTTATCTTGTGTGGATTATAGACTCAGGGGCCACCGACCATGTGAGTCGTGATCAAGAAGCGTTTGTGGAGTTTCGTCGAGTCTGACCTAGATCAAGGTGGATATATGTAGGAAATAATGCAAAGCTTGAAGTCAAAGGGATAGGCACTTGCAAACGGACTTGCGTGGTGGCTGAACTTTGATGTTGCATGACGTCCTAGATGCTTCAGAGATCTGACGTAACTTAGTATCTGTGTCTGTTCTTCTAGATCTAGGTTTCGATTTAAAGTTTAGTCACAATGGTGTTAGAATTACTCAAGACAATGTTTTTTTATGATTTTGGACTTCGTTGTGATAGTTTTATCGTTTCAGATTGTAATCCTTCAACTTATGACTATTATGTTGACCTTTGTGTAATGACATGTTATTCTAGTAACAGTGTTGTTGATGTTATTACATGGCATGCAAGATTAGGTCACATAGGGCAAGACCAGATGAATAAATTGGAAAAGGAAGTGCATTTAGGTCCTTTCTCCAAAATTGAAATGTCAACTTGTGAAAATTGTCTTACCGGAAAGATTACGCGTAAACCATTTGGGAAGGCTAAGAGAGCAGATTCCCCATTGCAATTAATCCATTCTGATATCTGTGGTCCAATGAATGTGAGGGTAAGGTCTGGTGCTTTGTATTTCATTACATTTATTGATGATTTCACGCACTTTGGTTATGTCTATTTGATTTCTCATAAATCTGAAGCACTTAAATGCTTTAGAAAATATATGAATGAAGTTGAGAATCAATTAGATAAAAGTATAAAGACTTTAAGAACCGGTAGAGGTCGTGAATATTTATCAGAACAGTTTGAAGAATTATGTAATAAAAAAGGCATTACGAGACAGTTAATTACTCCTTACACACCTCAACAGAATGGTGTAGCAGAAAGGAGGAATAGAACATTATTGGACATGACAAGATCCATGATGGCGCAAGAAAATTTACCTATCTCCTTCTGGGGAGATGCGTTATTGACTGCAGCCTACATACTAAATAAAGTGTCTTCTAAATCAGTTACTTCCAGTCCCTATGGGCTATGGACTGGTCATAAACCGAACTTGAATGATCTACGACCTTGGGGTTGTGCTGCATATGTAAAGGATCGTTTTGGTAAGTTTGGAAAACTGAGTCCAAAAGGGAAGAAATGTATCTTCATAAGATACTCAGAACACTCCAAAGGGTATGCGTTCATTGGTGAATTTGAAGATGGAAGTATAACTGAAATTGAATCACGAGATATCACATTTTTAGAAAATGATTTTCCCAAAAAGGGCGAAATAAAAGAAGGAGAGCCTCTTTACGAAATGTTAAATTCAGATGATCAGACAATATCTTCGGACATGTTTGATAGTCAAATAGATCAAGGATCGGTTCCTGGTCCAAGTGGGAGTTTTGAATCCCAAAATCCTTTAGAGGAATTTGAATTTCAACAATGTAAGAGTACCAGAAAAAGTGTACCTAAACGATCTTATGAGATTAAAGATTACGTTTTGCTGGTGTCTCCCACAGAATTGGATGAGCCTAATTCTGTGACTGAGGCTTTGGCAAGTCTTGGAAAAGATGAATGAATGAAAGCAATGAAAGAAAAATTGAAGTCCATGAGAACTAACAAAGTCTGGGATCTGGTTGACCTTCCTCTAGGTGTAGAGCTATTGGGATCAAATGGGTTCTCAAGGTTAAACGTAAAGCGGACGGGTCAATAGAAAGATACAAGGCACGATTGGTCGCAAAAGGTTTTACCCAACAAGCTAGAATAGATTATGAGGAATCCTTTTCATTAGTTGTGAAGTTTACCTCAATTCGGTTACTTTTGGCTATTGTTACACATTTGGATCTAGAGTTACAACAAATGGACTTGAAGACAGCTTTTCTCAATGGAGAATTAAACGAGGAAATATACATGGAACAACCTGTAGGTTTCATCGTTAAAGGCCAAGAAAAGAAAATTTGCAAATTAAAAAGATCTATTCATGGCCTGAAGCAGTCTTCAAGGCAGTGGTATTTGAGATTTCACAAAGAGGTGATTTCATATGATTTCACCCTGATCGATGAAGACCATTACATCTATGTGAAGAAGTCCACTGAAATGTTAATTCTTTCCCTTTACGTGGATGATATTTTGTTAGCCGGAAATAATTTGGAGTATGTGAAAACTATCAAGTCATGGCTTTCAAAGTCATTCGACATGAAAGACATGGGTGAAGCAGACTATATATTAGGTGCTAATATCCAAAGAGATCGTTCCAAGAAGGTTTTGAGTCTATCTCAAGAAACTTATATAAGGAAAATTTTGGAACGCTTCCGAATGAATAGTTGCAAACCCATGGATACTTTTATAGCAAGAGGTGAAACTTTAAGCCTTGAAATGTGTCCAGAGACTGAAAAAGAAAAAGAAGACATGTCTCGAGTTCCATATTCTAGTGCTGTCGAGAGCTTGATGTACGCTATGATGTGTACTCATCCAGACATTTGTTATGCCGTAGGACTGGTTAGCAGGTATCAGTCCAATCCTGGAAGAGATCATTGGAAAGTTGTGAAGAGGATCTTCCGGTACCTGAAAGGAACTGTTGATTATTCACTATGTTATAGTGGAAATGATTTACACTTGAGAGGATACACAGATGTTGATTGGGGTGGTGACCGAAACGATAGAAAATCGACATCCGGTTATGCTTTCTTACTTAATGGTGGTGCTATTTTATGGAAAAGTAAGAAACAAACTTGCAAGGCTCTTTCAACTATGGAGCTGAGTTTGTGGCTTGTACATCTGCAGTACAAGAAGCTGTTTGGTTAAAAAGATTCTTTGAGCATTTGGGCGTAGCAAAAAATTCTCAAGGATCAATGATTTTACATTGTGATAGTCAAGCGGATATTGCATACACAAAGGATCCTAAGTATCACAGCAAAACCAAACACATTGACATCAAGTATAACTTTGTAAGAGACACAGTAGCAACTGGAGAAATAACTTTACAATACATACCTATGCGAGAAATGATAGCTGATCCTTTTACAAAGGCGATAACTAGAGACCTGTTTGAGAAACATATTATGGCTCTAGGTTTGCGTAGGATATGATTATATTTCTGTATTGTAGAATGACTTGGTTGTTACAATATTTTCATCAATATTTGACTCTTGAATTTGTGTTCATATCTTCTATGCATGTGATGATGATGTAATTTTATTGATAAAATGTGTCGAACAAGTCGCGAGATTGGCTCTCTCACACGACCAATCGCCTCTTACATTGAGTAACATGAAGAGATGAGTTCCACCACCATGTTATGACTTGTTTTGTAAGCCAGATATGAGTTTCTCTAAGAAGATGGATTTAAGGATCATCGAAGAGCGAAGCTCGGGTTAGACATTTTGGAGATGTCTAGATCATGATCTGTACGGTGTTGAATGAGTAAAAGAATGAGACACACACGCCATTAGAAAGTGAGAACACCATGGCACATGTTTCATACCACGTGTGCTAAGCGACCAATGGGTTAATGGAAGAATGGATCCCTACTTCTTCATTGTGTGAGACCCCGAAAAATAACATTAACTTTTCCATGGAATACCCTTGACCTTTGACTGTTTCTTGAAGTTACAATCAGTGTTGCTACTTTAGCATGTTACTAATAGCCATGAGTGATTCGGTAATGCAGCGCATGTCTAGGAAAGCAGTTGATTTGAACCAGATAGATTCGAGTAGAAAGGGAAGACAATAAAAAATATTAATTTAACTTGTATTCAAAGGCCGGCCATTACACTTACCATAAGGGTGTCAAGTGTAATTGTGGATATAAAGTTAAACATGAACTCGAGTTCACCTCTTTAGAGGACGAGGGATCAGATAACTAGCTACTGGTGTAGTGGATGACGTGTGGGGTATTGCGAGTAATATGATCCTTATAATTGATAGTGGATTCTTTCTGCATGTGATTGAATTCCTACATGGAGCTCTGGTAAAACCTTAATAGGTATTGGCTCTTGACGCTCGCAGGTCGCACGAACTCTTTGTCTGTATGAATTATGCGTGTTATTAGCATGGTACCGATTTGGGTCTAACTATTTAGCAAGGCATGAATATACTGTAAATATCTATTGCTCATTTATTAAAAATATTATTTGCTTTTATGTATATGATCTTTGTCGATTGTGTCTTTACTCTTAAAAATAAGGGATCATATTATCATGTGTACTCTTATCAAATGTCATAATAGGAAAATAAGATGTTGCATATAAAACAGGGTTGTTTCCGTTTGTTCGTCTTCCACCCAAACCTTTCTGCTTTTGGTCAATTAAAAAGATTCAATTTGAAAATGCTTTTTCGTGTTACTCCAGTGTACATAAATGTAACTATACAAGCATGCCATTTAGAATAATTTACACCGAATTTCATACCATTTCCAAACTTTATATGTATTGCAATTTTTTTCCGACTTAAAGTTATACACCAGACTTTTTTACACTATTAGAATAATTTAGCATGTTAATTTTTACTGGGTTATTGCTGATTAATGTGATGACAATTGTATGCTCCTGAATTAAACATAAAAATCTCAAAAAGTGTGCCTTTTTCGAATTGTTTCATTCGTCAGTGTCCACTTGTGGTTTGACCTAATGCCTATTTAAGGATTATCACAGACGACTACTTCAATTTAATTAAGGGTTCCTACTCGAACGCATGTAGCCAACGGCCAAACGATCCTTCCAATGCGTTGATCTTGGACTTGCCTAAGAAAGAAGGCTAGTCACTTCCCTTATTCATAGGGGCAACCCCTTTCTATTGAGTAGTTACTCCTGATCTCTTTGTCCCGACTCTAAAATGAACCTGATGGTCATGCTGTTGCGGACTCAACACAATTTTGTCTATCTTCTCTTTCTTTTGCGTATAACCTGTGATTTTTTGATCATTTCTTTCTTTCTTTCTTTCTTGCTCTATTACTTTTTTTAAGGCATAAAGATTATTTGTGATTACCTTATAAATGATATGATT
The DNA here is from genome assembly GCF_019175385.1 of Lycium barbarum. NCBI lineage: Eukaryota > Viridiplantae > Streptophyta > Magnoliopsida > Solanales > Solanaceae > Lycium > Lycium barbarum. The sequence continues at coordinate 15,291,625 of NC_083341.1, forward strand.
GTATAAATATTGTTTTATATGGTGAGTGCATAAATTTTAAATTCATTTATTTATTGTTGGAGTAAACGATTAGGTCAGGCAATCAATGGCTTGTACTTCCAATCTGATTAGTACACATGTCCTAGAAGGATGAGTCATATCTGTGGCTCCAAGGGCTCATTTACTAATTGCTTGGGTATATTGCTAGTCAATATTTTGAATTTTGAGCTAAATAAATTATTGTGAGTAACTTGGTATCCTATGGACTTTAGCATTCATAGGTATCACTGTTTCATTCTCCAATTTATGAAATAATGTACTTAATCTTCTTGTTGGGAGAATCTCGAAGGAAGCATTTTATTAAATGCCGTTTGGACATGCAATTTGAACTTTAAATTTGAAGTTTTGATTTGAAATTTGTGTTTGTTTATAATATTTGGACCAAAACTTCAACTTTAGCTTAGAAGTTTTGATTTCAAATTACAAATTCACCTAATTAAGAGGTAGAATTTCAATTCCAAATTTGTGATTTCAATTTTTACATAATTTAAAATCTAACTCATAATTTTAAATTTTGCAAAAAAACAAAAAAACATATTTATTGCAAAAGTAATTAAGCAAGCGGATTTTACTCTAAAAAAGAACATAGTGTACGCGCCTTGTTCTCCTATTGTTGTTGTATTGAAAAGAATGAGTAAACCACATGGTTCAAAAGGAAACATTTACTTATAAAAGGAATATAGAATATAGATATATGTGATTTATTAATGCAGCATCTTAGAATATTCCAATACCTCTTTTACTAACTATGATTTGCTCATTTGGTAAGATTGTTTAAGAGTTGAGAAAATTATGTTAGTTTTCGCAAATTGTGAAGTTTTCATGTTTATGAGAGAAAGTACAATTTTAAAAATCCAACTTGCATGTTCAAACATAATTTCAACTTCAATTCAACCTCTACACAAATCAATAATTTCAAGTCATGTCCAAATGCCTACTAAATTATCAAGAATCTTTAAGGACATCTCATGAGGGCCATTATCTGATTTTCATGGTCAAAAGTTGAGTTGCAATATCTTTAGAGAAAGAAATGCAAGGGGCATATATAAATGGTCAAAGCATGATTGGCTTGAAGAAGAAATACTGGACCAATCATTTTGGACCATAAATCAGAACTGTGCATATTTAAGATCTTTACTTTTACTTTCTTGAAGGAACACAGTCTTCTCCCATATTATAGCTTCAATGATTTATTGTGTGTTTTAGTGTCACCATTTATGGCTTCCTGGTATTTGGCCTTCCCAACCAACATTATAACTTCTCACACATATCCGATATCTATATTAAATTAAGCAATTTAGTCTTAATTAATCATTAAATAGTACTCCCTCCATTCACTTTTACTTGTCACGTTTTGACTTTTCACGTTGTTTAAGAAACAATGATTAAGATAGGTATTTTACCACAATACCCCTATTAAGTGGTGTATAATTGTATTGGAGTTGAAAAGATGATTTGAAATGAGTAATAAATGCTAAGGGTAAAACATGATTTTTTTTTTATCTTACCTTGATATGTGAAAATTGACAAGTAAAAATGAAAATCTATAAAGGAAATAGTGGACAATTAAAAGTGAATGGAGGGAGTAGTAAAATAAGAAATACATATCACATAACTAGGACTGAATGGTCAATGTGAGTGTGGAGACCATATCTCTCATTCACTGATTTGATGCAAACCTCAAGTGTGAACAAGCTTTTTAATTCTTTAATTTATCTCAATTCTCAGCTCACACCGTCTCACTAGCATTCCCAACCTTGTCATTTTGAAAATCAACTCTACTTGTTGGGGGAAAAAAAAGGAAAAAAAAAAAAAACTTATCTGTACCGTGCATGCACCAATCTATCATTTGAAAATTTAAATTTGTCAATTTTTCCGTCTAACTTTAATTACTACTTAAACAATATGTACTTTGAATGTGATGTAAACGGAAAATGAAGAAACACGAATTTGTAAACAGTTGCCATCCTAGCATCTCCAAATTAAACACTAAACAAAGATGGATGGAGGAAAATAAACAAGCCCAGTTGTGATTGAGGCTAGCTATAGAGCCCGCTTGGATTGACTTATAAGTTGCTTATAAGTTATTTTCAGCTTTTTTGAGTGTTTGGCTAGTCAGTTTAAAGTCATTTCGTGCTTAAAATAAGCTCAAAAATATAATTGGGCCCATTTGACTTAGCTTATCTAAAGCAACATATAAGCTGAAAACAGCTTATAAGCAAAAAAAAAATAAGTTAGACTACCCCATTTTTTTTTTTTTTAGTTTATAAGCTGTTTGCAGCTTATAGGCATAAGCCCATCCAAACAGGCTCATAATTTGTCCAGCCGGCCCAAACTAGGGCTAGGTATGCTACTAGTACTTGATAATCAATTTGGGTATAGTTTAAGTTACCCATTTAAAAGGGGAAAAGGACACAAAGGGCCATCCAGCCCAAACTATTGACAATCGAATGACCCAAGAAATTTAAAAGACATTTTTAGCCTTTTAAAATGGGAAAAGGACACAAATGACCGCTGAGCCATAAATAATCCCACCTGCTGGCCTATCTATTTCAAACCCAAAAATTAGCCCATAAGCTATTTCCATCCACTAACTAAAATCTATAGCAAGTCTTTTGAAAGTCGCCATTGAAAGCCCAAGCGCTTTAAAAAAACAGACTTTTTGTGGCGACTAAAAGTCGCCACTAAATGGATGCTACAGAAAAATCAAGCTTTTTAGTCGCAATTTAAAAAGTCGCCACTAAAGGTTAAACATCTCAAAACATGTATAATATGTGTATATTTAGTAAGAAATATCCCAAAAAACTCTGAGACGATTTTTATATATAATATGTATCATTTGTGTAAAAAAGATGTATCAGTACCTATCTCTAATGTATAGAAACTGTATAAAATATGAATCACTAAGGTATGTATCATTTTTTTATATAATATGTATCATTTGTGTATATAATGTGTATTATAGAATAATTGTATTGTTTTTGTATATAATATGTATCATTTTTGTATAGAAAGTGTATATATAATTTCAACATGTGTATATAAACTGTATCAGTATTGTATAGAAAGTGTATCATACGTATAAAAATGTATCATAGAAACCGTATCATTGTGGTATATAATATGTATCACTATTGTATATGTAAAAAAATATATCAAATAATTATTGTATAATATGTGTATAATAAATGTATAATTAACATATAATTTATGTATAATAAATGTATGATTAATTCCAACATATATATATAAACTGTATCATTCTTGTATATAAAATGTATAATTAATTCAGCATATGTATATGAACAAACTGTATCATTTTTGTATATAAAGTGTATATATAATTCCAACATATGTATATAAAAATGTATCATTCTTGTATATACTTACTAAATATACACATATTATACATATTTTGGGATATTTCTTACTAAATATACACATATTATACATGTTTTGAGATATTTAACCTTTAGTGGCGACTTTTTTAATTGCCACTAAAAAGCCTGATTTTTCTGTAGCAGCCCTCTAGTGGCAACGTTTTTGTGGCGACTTAGTCGCCATAAAAAGTCTTTTTTTTTTTTAAAAGCGCCTGGGCTGTTGGGCCGTCTGGCCATTTTTCGGCATTAATTTGGACCAACCAGACTCCTGGTGGGATTAATCCCAAACAGTGATCAAATGTGAGATTAGTTTGGCTGAGTGGACACACAGTGTCCTTTTCCCTTTTAAAAATAATTCCATTTTGTAGCATCGTTTCAATTAATTTCAACATATGAATAGAAACGGTATCATTGTTGTATAGCAAATGTATCATACGTATAGAAACTGTATTATTATGGTATAGAATATATATCTCTACAGTATGTGTTTAGAAAATGTATCGTTATATAATATGTGTTTAATAAATGTATGATCAATATATACTTACAAATTATACACATATTATACATGTTTTGGTATATTTCTTGAAGGCTCAATCAACTTATACTTACTAATTTTTTTTTCCCCACCCCATTTAGGAGGATTTATAGTGCTTCCACACTTCCCCTCCAGTGTGACTCGAACCCAAGACCTACCGGTCGTGGGTGGAGGTGCTTAACCACTGAGCCATCCCTCACTTGTCAACTTATACTTACTAATTATACACATATTATATATGTTTTGGATATTTTTTGAAGGATCAATATGAATTGTGTTCGTCACATAATTGTTTTCTTTCTGTGACAAGCTTAGTCGCCACAAAGTGTGTAGTTCTTGTGGCAACCCCTTGAAATCATCACAAAAAAACCTTTAGCAACAGCAGTACATGCAGTGGCGACTTGTTTTGATCTTTTGTCGCAACTGTAGTCGCCACAAAAAAGTTTAATCTCTTGTAGTGATTAGACTGCTGGGCTAGTGAGTGTCTTGTCAATAGTTTAGGCCAAAAACCCAATTCGCAGCAATAAGCCCAAACAGGAGCCATTAAGATTTTTGAGGTAGTGTCCTTTTCCCTTTAAAAAGTTGGGATCAATTTGACTACCTGTATAGCCCGACAAATAAAATGAGTGCTCAGCTAATTGATTGATAGAGCAGAGTTTCTTATCCTCCCCTGTTTTATCTTTATTATTGAAACACATGTGACCACCTCATTTAAAAATTAAATCCGTCAAAAATGCACCTTTTATTTACTTGATTATTTAGTCAACACGCCATGTGACCAGGAGGTTACGAGTTCGAGCCGTGGAAATAGCCTCTTGCAGAAATGCAAGGTAAGGTTGCGTACAATAGACCCTTGTGGTCCGGCCCTTCCCCAGATCCCGTGCATAGCGGGAGCTTAGTGCACCGGGCTGCCCTTTATTTAGTCAACACGCCATTTCACATTCAAGCTTCATTGTTTTTTCATTGGTGTGCCAAACATGTGAATACTCTCTTTGGCCGGTTATATATAGTACATCTTGAACCGACGATATTTGCATGCTCTGTTGCCATATTGTATGACCATCACATCTACAATAAAAACAACAACAACATACCCAGTATATTCCGACAAGGTGGGGTTTGGGGAGGGTAGAGTGTACGTAGACCCTACCTCTACCTTGGGAGGTAGGAAGACTGTTTCTGATAGACTCTCGGCTCAAAATCACATCTAAAAGCTTAATTTGTTAGAAAAAACATACTTTAATTTACTTTATTATTCTTTTCTATAAATTCATTTTTCCTTTGAGCCTTATGGTGAATTAAGCACCTAATTCATTTAGGCCCAATCAAGGTGCACTTGACCTACTCATATCTGTCTATCGTGACTACTGAAAAAACTTGTAAGTTCATTTGATCCTTTTATTTTTAATTTAAAGACACATAAATTGTCCAATGTATACAGCTAAAACAATTTGGAATAATTCCTAGAAGGTGAAACAAAACTAGTTGGTTTCAACAAAAAATAGACAAACTAGGTATTTGTTTAAGGTCCATGGCATGTAAATGAAGGCAAAAGTCTCCCTAATATTTACCCTTGATTGCTAGTGCGCTGTTTCAAGTATACTGTATTTGCAGAAATTAGGGATGTGTTAGCTACTAAATTAAAGAGCTTAAGTAGTGGGTAATAACTAATAAGTAGAGGCAGATCCAAACTTTGGACTTATGGGTTTGGGTTGTCACTGAATCCACTGCTCATTTAATATTTATACGTATTTATTATGTCATTTAAACTTTTAATCAGTGTGAATGAAGAATATCGTTATGTTTATATGACTGATCGTGGTTTACTTTCCCTAGAGAATTTCCACATTAAAATTATTTGTTTTTCTTTTTCGTTATTGTTGCTCGATATTTGTTGTCTCATAACATATACAGTTAGCAAACTTTTAAATTTGCTAACTTTATTGTTGTTCAAGAGAAATAAGTTGTCATAGATAGGTTAGTTTTGAGGATCTCTGTTACTTCTTGTTGAGAGCTAAAATTCATGCGAGATTATTAATTTTGTTTGGTCATTCATGCTTCTAACTTTAGAATTAATAACTGTTTAATTTTTCTCTCACGAGAGCTCTTTGTGGATAGTGAAATTGTATTAAATTTAAATCCGCAAGAAATTCAGATTATATTAAATTCAAGATATATTAGTCCAAACAAATATTATGAATTAATATAATTGGATTAATTATTTAAGTCCAATAAATATGGATTTGATTAATGATCCAATTTTTATGGCCTAGTCCATTAATTTGGGCTATAAATAATGAGCCCACTATGTCAAGCCCAAGATGTCATCTTATTCAAGAGACTCAAATTGATGCTATATGTCAAATAACGTGGCACGCCAAGTCAAATAAAGGAGCCTATAGGGTCATGCCACGTGTCAAAATGATGCAGCATGCCTAGTCAAATCAAAGGCCAATGAAGATGCGCCATGTGTACAAGTGACATGTTCCGGCCAATCAAATATCGGCATGTCAGCTTAATTCTGATTGGTCAAAAGAAGTCTGTCCTTATCACAACTCCTCCATCCTACAACCATAAATAAGGGTCTCATAATTCAGAAAAAACACAAAAATTCTAACAAGAAGCCAAGGAGAGCTCGTGGATCAAACGCCGCAGATTTCTCTACAAGCTAAAAGCATTCAAGTACTCAAGTATTTCTCTAGAAGTTCTAGAGATCCAGACGAAGATTCAAGACCAAGCTCAAAAGCCCTTGAGTTCAAGTCCAAGTCAAAATCAAATCCATCAAGTTCAAGGTCAAGCTCAAAAGCCCTTGAATTTATTGTTGAAAAGACGAATCAGAGGAATCATAGAGATTGTAACACTCATAGTCTGAAATCAAATACTACGATTGTTGCGATATTTTCCTGTCTTGGTTATTATTTTCTCGACGCGAATTTTATTGTCTACAAATTTTGGCACGCCCAGTGGGACAATCTCTACCTCTCATCTCAACTTTTCAATCATCAAAGTTTAACAACATCGAGATGACTTCAGAGAAGATCAACTCCAAATCAATTTCCTCTAAGGTTGCTAGCTCCAAGTTCTCTGCTGATGTGGAAAGCATCCTCGACATTACCTTTGGAAGCATTGGACCAGTTACGAGGAGAAAAGCAAGCATGTTGGGACAACAAGCACTCCAAGTGTCGTCCGTAACAACTCCTGTTTTTGGATCTTCATCTCCAAAAAGAGCGAGATCCCCTACTGATACATCGGAGGAAGGAAGCAGCATTGCTGAAAAGATTAAGAAGATTCTAGCTCTACTTGATCTCTCTGGATCCAAGAGCTCTTCTATAAAGGAAGATGATGATGCTTCAAGTGACGGATCTTTTTCACTCACATCACATGAAGTAGGCCAGTCAAAGATCAACTTCTGTGATAATCCATGCTATTCTCCAACATCCCCAACAATCATCCAAGCAATGGTAACTAACGCTTCATCAATGGAGGAGACACTGGTAAACTTGGCAAAGGTGATTGATGGCTTGGCCAAGCATGTGCAAAATCACGACGCTCGGATTGGGAAGTTGATGGACAAGATGGATGGATTAATGGAAGGTGAATCCAGCCACGCACCTGGGAAGGGTCCAGAAGTACAAGAGACTGAACCTCGTGCAAAACAAGTACCACCTACCAAGGAAATCCCTGTTTCTTCTGAAGGGATGATTCTGCTTGACCGACTAAAGGAGTTCATCGAAGGGACTATCAGGGATAAGTACGAAGTTTCTGCCATGTCTTCGTTTACTTACGAAAAGTCGTACACTATAAGAATTGATAGCTTTAAGATGCCCGCCGGTTATCAACCTCCCAAATTTCAGCAATTTGAAGGCAAGGGAAATCCAAAGCAACGTGTTGCACATTTTGTTGAAACATGTAACAACGCTGGGACCTATGGAGACTATCTCGTCAAACAGTTTTCCCGCTCCCTCAAAGGAAATGCCTTTGACTGGTACATTGATCTTGAGCCTAATTCTATCGATAGTTGGGAGCAACTAGAGCAGGAGTTCCTCACCAGAGGAAGGGCGAACCAGTTATCGATTTCATCAATCGATGGAGAAATGCAAGCCTAAACTGCAAAGATAGGCTCAGCGAAGCTTCTGCAATAGAGATGTGTATCCAAGAAATGCATTGGGAGTTTCACTACATCTTGCAAGAAATTAAGCCAAGGTATTTTGAAGAACTAGCTACTCGTGCTCATGACATGGAGTTGAGCATGTCTTCTACTGGAAATGAAGTAATGCCCATCTATGACTCTCACAAAGGAAAGGACAAGCAGGAACCCAAGAAATGGAGAAAGTTCGTTCCCAAGAGTGACAACAAAGAATCTATGAACGTCAATGTCTCGCCTGTAAAGTTTACTACGAAGGTGAGCAAGAAGCAGAGTATGAAAGCAACTGCCTTCCAAGATAACAAAAGTCGAAAGTCGACCTTGAAGGAGATGCAAGAAAGAGAATACCCCTTCCTGGATTCTGATGTCCCTGAAATTTTTGATGAACTACTTGAGCTAAAACTCATTGAGTTACCAGAGATGAAGCGGCTCAATGAAGCTGGAAAAACAAACAACCCGAACTATTGCAAGTATCATCGACTTGTGGGTCACCCTCTTGAGAAGTGTTTTGTCTTCAAGGACAAAGTTATGCAGTTGGCTAATGAAAACAAGATTCTGCTTGATGATGAGAAGGCAAGTTCGAATCAAGTCTCTATCACCTTTGGCTCTTTCGATCCGATTCGATCCAGATATGCAGCTTTGAAGAACATGAGGGAGGTCCATTGGAGGAAGATAGAACCTAAGTTGATGAAGCCAATGATAAAGGTTGGATTCTGGTGACTAGGCAGAGATGCTGCAAAACAAGTCCACAAAAAGAATCATCTAAACAACCAACAAGGAAAAGGATGGTTAGAAGACCAAGGAACCAGAAATCAGTTGAGCGTCCAAAGAAAGCAAAAGTGGAGGAGAACTACCACCAAGAACCACGACGTCCTGCGACTTTGGGGGAATTCCTACCAAGCTGGTTCCGCAATAAGACTGCTCGAGACAACATTGAGGCATCATGCTTCAATACTGATAAAGAGGAAGCAAATGATGAATGCCTATCAATATTGTCTCTGTCATCATCTGAAAAGCCTATTGAATCTTCTTCGAAAGAGGTACACATATGTGATACAAGAATCACATTCACAGATAACGATCTTCTACTTGGTGAAACACTACACAATCGTCCATTGTACATGGTGGGTTATGCCCTCGAGAAGAGGATAAACAGAATCTTGATAGATGATGGATCTGGATTTAACATTCTTCCTATTCGCAAAATGAAGTAACTTGGCATCACAACTGAAGAACTTTCTGAAAGCCGCTTGATGATACAAGGATTTAATCAAGAGGGGCAATGAGCCATAGGTGCTATCAAAATAGATATCACCATCGAAGATTTGCGATCAAGTGCATGGACGCATGTCATCGACACAAATACTTCGTATAATATGTTGCTTGGCAGGCCATGGATACACGAGAACAAAGTTGTCCCATCCTCTTACTATCAGTGTTTGAAGTATCTCGAAGGCAGTGTCAAAAAGAAGATAGTTGCTGATGATAAGCCATTTATTGAAGCAGAGTCACACTTCGTCGATGCGAAGTTCTACTTGAAGAACTACGTTGTGAGAGAAGTAAAAGTCGACGATATTGCAACGACTAACAGTGAGAAGGTCGCAACTAAAAGAGCTGATGAGACCATTGGAAAAACTGGATTCGATGCTGAGGTGCCGCACCCCAGTCTGAATAAAGGAAACATTGCGTCTTTGAAGAAGAAGAAGAAGACAACTCCCGTGCTCTGCTATGTTCCAAAGTTAACGAAAGAGGAAGGGCAATCATCTGGCGGTCAAGAATGGTGCCCGTCCTGTTAAGCAGGCCCAAAGGCATTTCAGACCAGATTTGGTTCCTTCAATCGAAAATGAAGTCAACAAACTCATTGAAGCTGGCTTTATTAGTGAAGTTAAATATCCTACATGTATTTCGAGTATCGTTCCCGTAAAAAAAAGACTGGCCGAATTCGAGTTTGTGTTGACTTCAGGGATCTTAAAAACGCATGCCCTAAAGATTATTTCCCGCTTCCCATCCCAGAATTGATAATTGATGATACCACTGGTTACGAGGCGATGTCTTTCATGGATGGGTCATCCGCTATAAACAAATTCGCATGGCACCAAAAGATGAAGAGCTTACAACATTTCGTACACCTAAGGGTATTTATTATTACAAAGTGATGCCTTTCAGTTTGAAAAATACTGGTGCCACATATCAAAGGGCTATGAAGAATATCTTTGATGATTTGCTCCACAAAAATGTTGAATGCTATGTGGATGACTTGGTGGTAAAATCAAGAAAGAGGAGCGACCACTTGCAAGACCTGAGAATGGTGTTCGAGCGACTTCGGAGATATCAACTTTGAATGAATCCATTGAAATGTGCCTTTGGAGTTACTTCTGAAAAATTCCTTGGTTTCATTGTTCGACATCGAGGAATCGAAATTGATCAAGCCAAAGTTGATGCGATTTTGAAAATGCCCGAGCCTCGAAATATTCATGAGTTAAAGAGTCTGCAAGGGAAGCTAGCTTACATTAGGAGATTCATTTTGAATTTAGCTGGAAGGTGCTAACCATTCAGTCGTCTCATGAAGAAGGACTCCCCTTTCAAGTGGGACGAAGCATGTACTAATGTCTTAGAGAATATCAAGTCATATTTAACGAAGCCTCCGGTTCTAGTAGCCACTGTGCTTGGAAAACCATTGTACAAGAAAGGTCGGTTGGAGCGTTGTTGGCCCAAGAGAATAGTGAAGGGAAAGAAAATTCTCTTTACTACTTGAGCAGAATGATGACACCAAATGAGCTGAATTACACGCAAATTGAAAAGTTGTGTTTGGCACTAGTCTTCTCGATTCAAAAGTTTGAAGCACTACTTTCAAGCTCATAGTGTTAACCTTATTTCCAGAGCAAATCCCACCAAGTTTGTGATGTCAAAACCAGTCCTCAGTGATCGACTAGCAAGGTGGTACCTCCAGTTTCAACAATTTGAGATTACATACATTCCTCAAAAGGCTGTAAAAGGACAGGCATTGGCGGATTTCTTAGCGGATCACCCGATACCTGATGATTGGGAACTAACTGATGAACTTTTCGACGAAGATGCAATGGTCGTTAAAATTCAACCTCCGTGGAAAATGTACTTTGATGGTGCTGCACAACGTGATGGGGCTGGTGTTGGTGTGGTGTTTGTTACTCCGCAAGGAGAAGTTCTACCGTACTCCTTTACTTTGACACAATGTTGCTCCAACAATGTCGCTGAATATCAGGCACTAATACTTGGACTTAAAATGGTCGTTGACATGAAGCAGTTGCAGTTGCAAGTCTTTGGTGACTCTCAGTTGGTGATCAATCAAATCTTGGGAAGCTATGAAGTCAAGAAACCCGAATTACTCCCGTATTATGGTTATGCTCAGAAGTTGATAGGATGGCTTGGTGACGTGACTCTTCAGGATGTTCCTAGGAGGGAAAATAAGAAAGTCGATGCTTTAGCTTCAGCGCTCACTCTGCCAGATTAAACACAAGTGACTATCTGTCAAAAATGGGTAGTACCTCCCACCAAATGAGGATGAAGGCGCGGAAAATGAGATTGAGCATCCCGTAGCTGTTTTTGAGGCTGCGAAGGGAGACTGGCGACAACCCATCATTGACTACTTGAGTTATGGGATACTGCCAGAAGACACAAGAAGATGAACCGAAATTCGTCGTCGTGCACCTCGATTCCTTTACTACAGGGATACATTATATAGAATATCTTTTGAGGGAGTACTCTTGTGATGTTTAGGGGAGGATGAAGCAGTCCAAGCTTTGCAAGAAGCACATTCAGGAGTATGTGGATCACATCAATCTGGACCAATGCTCCACTTTCACATAAAAAAGATGGGATATTATTGGCCAACGATGGTGAAAGATTGCTTGGACTACGCTCGAAGATGCAAGGCTTGTCAGTTTCATGCGAATTTTATACATCAGCCGCCCGAAGCATTACAACCGATCGTCGCATCTTGGCCATTTGACGCTTGGGGTTTGGATGTCATTGGTCCGTTGCCGAAATCTTCTGGTGGACACTTGTACATCTTGGCTGCAACCAACTACTTCTCAAAATGGGCTGAAGCTGTACTCTTAAAGAAGTGAAGAAGGAGAATGTTGTGAACTTCATCCGAGTAAATATCATCTACCGCTTCGGCATTCCTCGTTACATAATAAGGGACAATGGCAAGCCATTTGATAACAAATTAATGGATAAAATTTGTGATCTCTTTGGCTTCAAGCAGCGTAAATCTTCTATGTATCATGCTGCTGCCAACGGTCTAGCTGAAGCGTTCAATAAGACTCTGTGTAACTTATTGAAGAAGGTTGTCTCCAAGTCCAAAAAAGATTGGCATGAACGAATAGAAGAAGCCTTGTGGGCATATAGGACAACTTACCGCACACCAACACAAGCAACCCCGTACACGCTTGCTTATGGAGTTGAAGCAGTCCTACCACTTGAGCGCCAAATACCTTCTTTATAACTTGCTATTCAAGAAGGGATCACCGAAGAGGAAAATTCCCGATTGCGTCTTGCAGAGTTAGAAGCACTTGATTAGAAAAAGCTGGAGGCTCAACAAAATCTTGAATGTTATCAAGCCCGTCTATCTCGTGCCTTAAAAAAAAAGGTTCGCTTGAGGTCCTTCTAAGTAGGAGATCAAGTCCTTACAGTAAGAAGACCCATCATCGTTTCCCATAAGTCTGGGGGAAAATTCACCTCAAAATGGGATGGACCATATGTCATACAAGAGGCGTATTTAAATGGCGCTTACAAGCTTGTTGATGCGGATGGCCTGAGGATCGGTCCTATCAACACAAAGTTCTTGAAGAAGTACTATCCTTGAAGTAAGATGACGCTCTTTAAGGCACGAGCATAAACTGCATGCAACTCCTAGCCCGCAAGAGCATAAATTGTGCACGGCCCAAGAAAATGTCCGCTAGGTTGAAAATCTCGCAAGAGGCGGCCTAGGAAAAAGTTAGGACACAAAAAAAAATGTCCGCTAGGTTGAAAACCCCGCAAGGGGCAGCCTAGGCAAAAGTTAGGACACAAAAAAAAAAACTCATTCTTTTTGAACTACGGAATGACTTGATCCTCTTCACCAAGGTACGTAGGCGCTTAAAGTTTTATTCTAAGCTCAGTCTCATGAGTTAAAAGAAAAAAGAAGTACATCACTCTATGTGTTGTTTGAGTAAAGCATGATGGAATGAAATCCGTCTAACAAGGCACCTGGAGATCGTACATACAAGCATCCTTTTGTTGCAACTTGGAATTTCACTAAATACCAGTGGTCCAATGAAGGAAAATCTCCATGACAAATGGGTTTCTCCAATGGACTGACTGTAATCTCTTAGCAAGAGGTTAAATCACGAAGTCAAAGTCTGCAAAACCGTTGGTCTCCAAATTGAAGGCCTCAAATCCGGTAACTCTTCGAGTTGAAGTCTAAAGCCATCGCAACTGCAAGGCGAAGCCTTAAAATATGTTAGTCTTCAAGATAAAGTTTTAAATTCACCATGTCTGCAATTTGAAGTCAGCAAGCCTTCAAGTTCAATCCTTCAAATCCGCCAAGTTTTCAAGTTGGAATAAAAAAATCTAAGGTGAATTTTCCGAATTTATCTGGGATGATCCAGACGGTTTCCAACTTTGATTTTTGGATACATATTATATTAGTAAGTCTAGTTTCCTGAGAATTTTGGGGCTCATGATTTTGATGTTTCTACATCGAGATATGAATTTTATCGACGAAACTGCGCGAATCCAAAACTATCAATGTTTTAGCATGTAATGTCAACTTCCTGAATTTATCTGGAACTATTAAGATTATTGTTGGCTTTTGTTTTTGGATACATGTTACATTTATGAATCTAGTTTCTTGTAAATTTTTCGGCTCGTGATTTCAACGCTCCTACATCGAAATATGAATTTTTTGGTGAGACTGCTCGAATCTGAGAAATATTGGCGTTTCAGCATGTAGAGCCAAATTCCTTGATTTATCTGGGATGATTTATATGTTTTTGACTTTTATTTTTGGATACATCTTATATTTATGAATCTATGTTCTTGGAAATTTTGCGGCTCGTGATTTCAACGCCCCTACATCGAGATATGAATTTTTTTGGCGAGACTGCTCGAATCTGAGAAATATTGGCGTTTCAGCATGTAGAGCCAAATTCCTTGATTTATCTAGGATGATTTATATGTTTGTTGACTTATGAACAGATGTTATATTTATGAGTCTAGTTTACTGAGAATGTTTTGGCGGAACTGCTTGAATATGAAAAATATCGGTGTCGAAACTGTTCGAATCTGAAACTATCGGCGTTTCAGCATGTAAAGCCCCCCGCAAGAACTTCGAGACATGAACAGCAACGTTTAAGAGAAAACAAAGCCTAACACAGTGGCATTGTGCAATGAAACGAGTAAATGATCCTTGATGTTGAAGCAAAAAAAAAATATCAACGAGAATTGCAGTAGAAAGCAAAATGTGAGAAGTTTTTATTACTGTCAAGAACATCGACTAATCAAATGCAAGAAAGCAAAAGGAAACCAAGTAAGAAAAAACAATGTTTCCTACAAGCTAATCTAGACAGAACTTATAGTTGACTAAGTCTTGAAGGTTAGCCTCTAAGTATCGCCTCTTCTCTTCTACGTCGGCCGAATTGTTTGCAGATGCCTAGGAGACTTCAGCACATCTACGGTATTCATCTTCAGCAGTTGAGACTTTAGATTGGAACTCCTCAACATCCTTCTCTGCGGCGTTTCTGAGGGCTCGTAGCTGCTTCACTTTCTTCTTCGCTGCCTTAAGAGATTGACGAGTAGCAGATAGCTTTTTGGCCTTCTCATCTTTTTCAGTTACGACAAGATCAAGATGTTTTTTTTCTCTTACAAATGACTCTGATTTTTCGACTTCTGCGACCTTATCAACAAGAACTGATCGTGTTTGGTCATAGAAAGTGGCAAGCTCAAAGAAAGAATCCAATAGTTTCTTCAAAGGGGAAATATCCAAGTCCTTTCCATTCATCTCCTCGAGGATCACTTTTACCTCATCTTCAAGAGAAGATGCACAATCCACAAAAAGTTGGAGAATTTAGCTTGAATCTTAGTCCAGGCCTCCAAAACGAAATTCTTTGGAAGAGTCATCACAACTTTTCTTCCATAAAAAACGGACATAGTTGTTGTTGGTGGTTTGCGAGAACTGAGTCCCAAATTTGGTTTAGACCTCCCATGAGAAATAGAAGTGGCCTCTCGCTCTGATTTAGATGTTGGAAGTGATCCCCGCGAGTCTGGCCCTGCTACAGATTCACTGCTATCTTGAGGCATGCTTCGATGAGAAGCCACCAAAATATTGACGCTGCTTGGCTGCATAGAAATAATAAACAATCAGTAAACTCGTTCAAGTGTCACGGAGCAACAGGGAAATTTAAATCATTACCTTTTTAGTAGCTGTCAAAGTCCTTGAAAAACTGCTATCGCTGTCATGAATCTCTACCACATGCGAAGTAGTGTCTCTTGGCTCGTCTACGGGTGGTCTGAATCTCTTCGGACAACGATCCCCATGACTGCTATCACTTTCGTCTTGTGGTGGTCGCTCTTTTGAAGCTTGATAACCCTAAGGAAGCAACTTCTCTTTTTGAACGTCTGTACATGGAGGCCCTTTGCTTTTGTGTGGCAAAACTGCGTTAGACTTTAAAGCAAAAGATTTATCAGCGAAGACCTCTTCATTATGCTCTTGAAGAATGTCTGTAATAGGGCCAATAGCAGCCACCAACGATTGCAAGTTGTCTTCGAGATATTTCCCATGCACTTTTGCCCACTAGGATTTATACTCGGACGAAGAGAGCTTCCTCACATTAGACGTAGTGTTTGGGAAAGTTGCCTTCGACATGGATTTTTGGGACACACAAATTCGAGAGAATCTAAGTCCTTCAGCTAATGAGGCACTGCGAATATCACTTTCCAATACGCCAGGAGTGTCTTGATAAAACCAAAACTGACGGCTGAATCGGTGCAGACTATATTGCTCGAAGATGTAGGAGCCCTCACTCCTCAAAGGAAGGTAATTAAAACGAAGGCTCATAAAGTAACTCACCTCCAAATCTGGTTCCTTGCCATTGTCCACAAAATAATGAGGACGGGACCTATTTGGCATAGTAGAAGTCCAAGCAACGCTATCTCCTCGATGAACGCATTTTCTTGCATGCTCCCCGTCAAAATATCTTGCAGCACCTTCTCCAAAATATACTACTATTAACGGAACTGATAGTCCATTAGGAAGTGCAAAATGCGTCTTGAAGTAGTGAGCAAGCCAACCATATAAATAATGAATGGGAAATGACACTTTAATATGCTCAAGTTGTGATGACTTGGAAATCTTTCCTAAACCATTGTAAATGTTTGATAAGACTGGGACTGCAAGACTAATTACTCATTTATTTGCCATCATGGCCACCATTCTAAAAGTCCCCGGTCGAATGAAGTCACTATCTTTAGAGGGAAATACAAAGGCGCACAACCAACATGATAAGAAGGCTGTTAAATATGTATCATCCCTTTGTTCATGATCTACTCCAAGTTTGGAAAATATTACTTCATCTGCACTTGACCACTCAGCTACTCCAGGTATAGGTCCAGTTGGATTATATGTTGACTTCAAGCGAGCAGACTTTTTCTCCTTCCGTGGTAGAGCAGACTCGTATTTCAAAGTTCTTTTGCACCAAAAATTTATACACTTGCTCAAAGGCACCCTTGGATTATGAATCTCACATTCTTGAAGATATTGAAAGGCTACGAATAGGTGCTCACATGTTTAGGGAACGAACCTTTCGTTATTCTCATTAATGCCTGTAAGCTCCTTAGTTTCGGGCACTATTTCTTCGTAAGGGGAACCACCAATGGGTAGACCTCCAATGACGTGTAAATCCCAAAGGGATATTGATAGCTCTCCAACAGATGTAAGCAATGTATTTTTCGTTGGACACCAGGCTTCAAAGAATGCTTGCAATATGTTTGAATTGCGATCATAGGTGAACAGAGAAGCATAAATAGCATCATATATTCTCGTTGTCTTCAAAGTTTGTTGACATCTGCCAAGCACATCTTCAGCCCATTCCCAATATCCTGGTGTATGATGATATTCATGGTCAATTTCCACGGTTCCTGATCCCCAGTGTACTTGTCCTTGAAGTATTCGACGTCCTAAACAAGGAAAGGTGCCCGCAACGTTCGACTTGCGATGGTTAGGATTCTTAAGGGACCACATTGTTGACGATCGATTAGAGCCTTGGTTGTGTTCTGAAGTCCAATTTCGCATATAGAGAGAATTCCTCAAATATAACCACGGACCAGCGTACCAACCGACCAGTGGAATATAAGTCAGCAACTTGGTTAAGATTTCGCCATTTTCAGCTTCAATACTGAGATACTTGTTTTTGGAGGACGGATATGTATAATCTCTGAAGTGAACCATCTCTTCAAACTACATGAACTGATACGCTCAAATTACACCTATTAATGGCGTAAAGCGGACGTTGTCAATTATAGTAATCCAAACAAGGTTGGGGTCGAATCCCACAGGGAATATGGAGAGAAAAAGGTACTAATTATTTATGTAACTAATCTCTAGAAACTTTAATTTTATTCCGAATAGTATAGAGGAGAGATTTGGTTTGTATTCGCTATTTTGAAGTATTTGGAATTTGTTTGGATTGGGAGAACCAAAGTTGTGTCCCCGAGGTGATTAGATGTTATGCTATAGGTATCAATATGATATATTTCTAATGGGTAGGGGTTTTGTATGCACTTAATCTCTAATGCACTTTCTAATATTTTCCAATAGTTAGAAAGTATTTCTTTTCATGATTTTCCCAAATGTAGAAAATTTGTAAGTAAGATCGATTAAATATGTCAAGTAGAACTTATCGTATCCCTAAGTGAGTTCATTAAACGAGGGTTAGCGCCCCGAGTCCTTATTATATTATTTCAAATAACACCCTAGTTCATCTTTTCAAATAAACTAGGGTTTGTGCATAAGCAAGTGTTTGCAACCACTAACTAACAATGAATGTGAGAAATAATAAAACACATCACAACCCATTATATATATATATATATATATATATATATATATATATATATATATATATATATATATATACAATGTTAGACACCCATTACATAACAACCATCATTTGGGTCCACAACTTTGATTAAAGAAACTACTTACACATAATGGTCTCAAAAGTAGTAAGCAATAAATGAGACATAAAGCTTACAAAGTGTGATAAAGATGATGGAAAATAGAATCTTATTGTCTTCACTAAGCTCCAAAAGTGGAGTAATCAATGCTCACCCACCTGTTGACACCCAATTTTGTCCCGCCTCCCTCCAAAATATTTATTTACGCTTCTAATATTTTGGGCAATTTAAGAAATAATTATTTATAACAATGTTTCATTACCCTATTGTAGCCATTAGCTATTGTTATTTTTATCATTACCGTTACTACCTCATTATTATTATTATTATTATTATTTCTATCGTTATTATTATTACCAGTATTATTATAATTTGCATTATAATCATTTCAGCATTTTTACCATCTTATGCACACGCATCACATTTATTTTCGCGCAATTAAATAATAGCGTTTATTTACTGTTGATTTTCAAAAATATTATTGCACGACTATTACGACGTCATATAATTTTATTATCTAAGCACAAATAATTACATATTTATATTAAGTAACATTTTAGCACACGATTAATTGAAGGTCTTTTATTCAAATTTATAAAGCCCCATATTTTAAGCCCATCAACCAAATTTTGGGCTCATCCGTTCCAATTAATCCACAAACCTTTCGGACCAGCCTATTATCACTAAATAATACCCAACCCATTTGACAACAGCCCATACCCGCCTAAATTGACCCAGCCCACATTCTAATTCAGCAGCCTATTTTTTTAACCCAAATAACCGGCCCACTACCCGATGACCCGACCCGATTCCCTTTTCCAAGAAAGGAAGCACTAGGTTTTCATCTCCTTTTCATCTGCCGCACACACCCCTCTCTCTCTTCTCTCTCTCTCTCTCTCTCTCCCCCTGCCCCTCTCTCTTCCTCTCCACTTTCGGCAAAACCCTACTCCCCTTTAGCCATGGACAAGAATTGCCCCTTCCCCTTTCCGTGCAAAAACTCATCTGCTTGCGAACCCTAACAGACTCGTCATTTTCCCATTCAACACATATAGCAAATTCGCAGAACGTTTTTCGATTCAACAGGCCATGCACGGCCATTTCGGGGAAAGGAATTAATGCTCGTCCTTTCCCCGTCAGTGTTCAACCGTGGGTAAGTCGTCGTCTTCTTTCGTTGTCTCTTTTGGATCTGAAACAGTTTTAATGGGTTTTGGCCCTTTGTGAATTCAAAAATTGATCTCCTTTGTCTGTTCCGTTGATTTTCGAGTACAGATTTAAATAGATTTTGTCTTCTTCTTCTGGTTTTCTGATCGACGACATAAAGTATTCTAACATTTTTTTTGTATTTGAACGGAGAGTTGACTTAGAAAAGTCCCGCCCAATCTTCGTTTTAGACCCCCAGTAAACCCTATAAATCTCCTATAAATAATCTCTTTGGAGGTCAATTAGACAGTTCTTCAGTCGCCCAATTCCTCCTAAAAAAAACAAGTCTTTTTTTAGCCCCCTTGATTTTCTCTGAAAAATTGATATTTTGCAATTTTTATATTTCTGGTTTCTCATTCGAAATATTGATCCATTCATTTTTTTATTTCGGCTGCTACTTTGAATTCGAGTGTATATCGGAGACCTCGAAGCCCCTGTTCGCTGCACTTGAAGAAGGTTAGTAAATCCCCGCTTCTTTTACTTTGAATTTTTTCATTCGGTTTCTTTAATTATTTGTAGTTGAGTATTTGTTAGATTGGATGTTTTGTGGTTGAACATGTTTTAGTTCTAGGTTATCTGCATATATATGTGTTTATGTGTTAGTCTAGTTCGCTAAACATACTTTCCTGTATCAGTCTGGTTTAATAATTCGGCATGTGTTATATGTAGGTCTTTCTTAGTGTAGATTGTTTAGTGTCGTATATCAGTTTAGATTAGTCCTATTTGATTAAATGTGTCTTGTATGTTGTTGTAACCTAATCGATCTTAGTTAATCAGGATTTATATGTTGTCTTGTTAGAACCGATTAGCTTGGGAGATTTACATGTTGTCGGGTCAAATGAGTTAGTAATAGCTTCACTGTGTTAGTATTAAGGTTTAAACATGATTTGATTCCGCTTGGTTAAACATGATAGTGCAGTCAGCCAGCTTTTTATCTTATTACTTATCTGAGTTAAAAATGGATTCAAGACATGAGTAATAAATCTGAGTTTAGAAGAATATTGTTGGAGTTTAAGTTTCAGAACTTAATATGATCACTTGAGGAATAATCAGCAGAGTTAATACCCCCTCTTAGGCCTATAAATGACTCAAACTGCCTAATCATGCTAATGTTCGATAAATGGGGGATAAGCTGGTCATTAATTTGTTTAACTTGTGATTACACCTGTTTAGTGTTACCTCTGCCTGCTAGTTTGAATATTTTTGTGGTCACATGGTGTTTGGATTGGTTAGTCAAACTGCAGTTGTATGTGTTCTAAATCCGCTGCTGTAATTCCCCTTAGTTAATTATTGCCCCTATCATCCTGTCTAATGTTTGAATTTAACATGGATTAAACTGATTAGATCTGTGTTGAGCATGGGTTCTGTGCATCATACTAGCTGAACCTGTGTGCATTTAAAGTATTCAAGTGTCATATGTTAGCTTAAACATGTCTAAAATAAAATCTCGCATGTAAAAAAACTAGCCTGATTCACAATGTGGTTTGTTTGGTTCTGATTCTGTCCTAGTCAGTATTGTTTTCTCTACACAGTGTTAAGTTAGTGGCAAGCCTTAGTTATATGTTCTTGTTTGATTAGGGGGCTGGTTGTATGTGCGATATAAATAAGAATAGATCAACTACGTTTATATGCTTAAGTCTTAAATGGATCAGTCTAGCTATGCAGTCTATTATTCTGGAGTTGGGGTCGAATCTGTATTAATCCTTGTTTGCAGTTGATTTGGTTTAATCTTAATAGTCATGTGCTTAGCCTGAGTACTTACCATTTGTTTGACAATGTTGTGTATTCATTTGGATGTTCGAATTTATGACCTTGGCTGGCCATCACACTTTTGATTATCCACTATTTGCTATTTGTTATATCTGTTACTACCTATCTTTGCTCAATGTTATGGCATTTTTTGGGTTGTTGCACCTTAAAGTGTTCTCAAGCTGTTGCATTTTTTGGAAAATTAGTTACTGCCTCATTTTCGTTTAAAAGAAAAAAGAAAACAGACACTGCACTCATTCTGGAAACTTGACCTGAACTGAAATTTATTTCATGCCATCAATATGCTATAGGAAGATTTTATGAATGTGATGTTGATTCTGTACCTTTTTTTTATTCTTGTATGGCTGCCCATTGCAAGTATACTGTGTGAATATGTATATACTGTATATGACCAGTGTATCTTAGTTAATACATTCATGGGGAGGTTAGATTGGTCATTATGGACCAAGCTTGAACCCTCCCTAGTGTTAGCCATGCCTGGGATTCATGAAATCCCTTGGAACTTGTGCAACATCGGGAAGACGGGGGCGAAAGCTTTCCAATATTAACCTTCTATACATCCTTATGAATGTGTATACATGAGGTATACTTAAATATACACATTATATACATAATCTACTGGTCTGTTTTGAATTTATATTTTACATGTTTAACCTCATTCATCGATCACATACTAATCCTTTTCCTTTCATTTTATGCATGACCATCGCATACGAGTCCGAGAGACTCGTCTTCTTCCGCATTCGGTGTTGGCCAAGGCCCAACGAAACATGACTTCCCTCTCTGTCCAGCCCCTGTCCGCAGCAAAAAATAGAAAACAAAAATTCTGGGCCAAAGCCTAATAGATAGGAACAGATCCGCAGCAGTCTATATAAAATTACTGGGCCAAAGCCCAACAGCAACAGATAGCAGTAGTCCTAAAATAGGCTGAGCCCATTTAAATCATATTTACTCCTCTATTTTATTTTTTGTGCATTTAATTTGTATTGTATGACTAACACTTTGTTTGCTAATTTAGATGAACCTTAGCGAAATTAGTGAGGTTTAGTCTTAGTAATGGGTAGCTAATTTAAGGAAAACCAACAGTTAATTCCATAAGATTCCATTCTCTTTTTTTTTTTTTTGGTTAAATCATTCATAGTATCTAAAATATTTATTTTCATTAGAATAATTGACTTTCAAAATAGCATAACTACATATTTTGAGCTAAAGGAATCATGATTTATTCTTACTATCTTAGAAAATTAAAACGTCACTAATGCGCAAATATGAATTCAAGTATATTTTATAAACATTGTTTTTAAGATTTATCCAACTATGCATATTTTTAGCCAAATATAGTTAATAAAGAGTTAATAAAAAAGAGAAATAAAATTCACTTCCTTTTGCATCCTATTTATAAAATAAGTCTAGATTTTCTACACCGCCGTATTCATATAACATAATTTGCTAAGTCTTCTCTTAAAAGCTATTACTTATATGCAAATTATTATATTTTTCTGCTAGTCTTATTTTAAATAGCATTATTATTTAAAGCCTTGGCAACATTTATAAGTCTTATTTTAAATATCATTTGAAGTCTTCTTTTATGCAAATTATTATATTTTCTACAAGTCTTATTTTAAATAGCATTTTTATTTAAAGCCTTAGCGACATTTATAAGTCTTATTTTAAATAGCCTTATTATATTTTCCTTTAAAACCTTAGCAACATTTACCAGCTATATTTTGCATCTTTAGCCTTAATCAACTAACCTAAGTTTGACCGGTAAACCGTAGTTAACGGATTCTAAAGGATGCCTAACCCCTTCCCATTAGAATAATCTAAAACCCTTACCTAGAATCACGCTAATTAAGCAGACCATTAACGGAGGTTTAGTTAGGCTTTACCTTAGTTAATAAATTAGGTGTCCTAATTCACCGTTAAACTAATTAGGTGACGACTCCTTAAAATAAAATAAATAGGAATCACCAATATGTTGTACTCCTACATTAACCAGTTTAAATGGGGTATTGCTTGGCGACTCCGCTAGGGAATTAGGTTCTAACCATAACAAACTTAGGTTAATAGAATTTGTTGGATGTTTTGTTTGTTTGTTTTGCCCTTATGGTTGCTTTATATGCTTTTAAATGTTTTTATTATTGTTTTATTCTTATTTGCATTTTCTATGTAATATGTATATTTTGCTTTTATTAAATTGGCATTCCGCTCATACTTCCTCCACTCCTGGAAAATTCACACAAATTCACACACTTAAAGCGGTTTCGCAGTTCGCGGCCGTGCACTACTAAATTACGCTTTTAGTTGGATCGATCTTGTGGATTTAGTCGATCGGCGGTGCAGTCGACAGCCATGGACTTTCCACTCCCAAGTTGTCCACTTGGGGGAGCCTTGTGTCATAGGAAACCAACTTCTAGTCAGCCTAAGATAGAGCTAAGCCAAAACCCTCTTTAAGGACATGCATCACGCAAACCTAGGAGGCTTAATACCCAAGGTGTATTAAGTCCATTAGTCAACCTCGTCCAAATGTCCGAGCGGGTCTATGACCCCAAGCGACGGTTATCACGTTATGTGCATTGATTTGAAGGATAAACATGTGTGTTATGTGGACCATGTGCTATTTAGGTAGAACTAACCATTTGTGAACGCAGGTAGCCATGAGTCAGTACAATGCTTACTCGAGGTTTAGCATGGTTTTGAGCGTCCCTCCTCAACTAAAAGCATGGTGGATTGATTTGGGGGACTACGGACAGCGGGTGGTACGTGGAGCACTAGAGCATTTACCGTCTTTAATGGATATCCAACCGTGTAGAGACATCATCGAGGCAGCAACTGTATTTTGGGATGAGAAGAGGGCCGTGTTTAGATTTGGCAACAATGAAATGACTCCATTGTTAGAAGAAATAGGATGCTATGTAGAAAATGCAGCTTTGTTACATAAGAAGAAAAAATGGCAAAACTGTGGCATGATTATTCCAAAAGAACCTTTACCAAAAGAATTTGTTGACAACTTCGGGTTCAGGAAGGGTAAAGGCGTAGAATGCTTACAAGGGTCTATGATACCATTTGATTAATTGTATCATAGATTTTTCTATCAACAAAGTTTCACCAATCATCAAGACGAATTTTTCTCGTATGACTCTTGGAAGCAAAAACGGTGCTTCGCTTTCGCAGTGTGTTTTTTGGGAACTATGGTATTCCCTAAAGGGACGACGAGAGATATTCACACCCGTCTCATTACTGTAACTGAAACTCTATTTGGTGGCATTGACGGGAAATACTACACTGTGGTCCCTATGGTCGTGGCAGATATCTATCGGGCATTAGGACGTTGCAAACATGGGTACAAGCATTTTGAGGGATGCAACTTGCTTTTACAGATTTGGTTGATGGAACATCTTCAAAAGGTTGATAGAGGTCTAGAATTTCCAAAGCCGACGGGTGAAAATCACATTCTTGGACACGTTCCGGGTGCTATTTTGACTAATAGATCATTTGAAAAGCCAAATTGCGTAGAAGGGTGGGTAAGACTTCTTAGCCGTTTGAACGATGATTCAATTCAGTGGATGTTCAGTTGGTTTCCATCCGAGGGTTTGGTGTTTCGTACGAAGATCGTGCCATTCTTAGTTTTGAAGGGACTTCGGGGCTTACAACCTTATGCCCCACTGAGAGTTTTAAGGCAATCTGGAAGAAAGCAAAACATACCTTTGGTGGCAGACATGGATCATTATCAAGCCGACTACAAAGAGGGAAACATTCCTTTCGCAAAAGATGTTATAAGCATGTGGAAATCGAGGGAAACCATGAAAGCAGATTCTATTGAGCCAAACAGATACCAAGCCGGATGTGAGGATAATTATTTGGAGTGGCTGACCGCTAACTTGGAAGGATCAATCAAACCTGGTGTTAGCCTGAGGGGACGAATTAAGGATGGAGAAGGAGAAACACACATCTTACTCCGGCAACTGCGAAAGAAAAACCTTGTCTCTGAAGCCGAGCACCATGCACAACTTTAGGAAAAAGAAAGGGAAGCAGAAAAATGGAAGCAGCAAGCACTTAGTTACGAGCAAAACATACAAGAGTTAGATACACTTCTAGCTTAGCAAGGAGACACTTGCATCAAAGAAGGCATCAAAGCGGGAGGAGTCCTAGCTATGTCATACCTTGTCTAGAATCGCCGAAAGATCGGTCAATCAATCCAAGCAACCAAGAAGCTCAGGAGCGACGAAGGACCTTCCTCATGTTAATTAATTTATGAAAATCAAGTAGTATCTGTAATAATTTCTTTTGTACCAGGATTTAAATTTTCAAACATTGTACGTTTTGGGGGACTTCAATTAATAGCACATTGGGATGACATATAATTGCATATTTTATCCTTCAAATCCTCGCTAGGCCTACCTCTGGCACAAAAGAGGTCCCTTGCATAATAGGTCGCGCTGTGTTTGCTATATTTCCCTTTTACTATGTGATTTTGTTTGCTATATGTGTTTCTTTCAACGTTGTTTGCTCAATATTCGCATTATTTTAAGCAGCAACCATTTGCACTATACTAACGCAGTTTTCTTCATTTTTAAAGGTTTTATTTTATTTTGATTATTCCCCGCAAAAGTTGATTCGTGTTGACTGCGAACTGGCAGACCACCCGTACTTCACACGATCAAAAGCACGAGCATCCAACGATATGAATGATTCAGGGGCATCCGAACAGACTGGCTTGGGACTTGTCACCATCCCAAGAGACGAACCTGAGGCTTCAGGAGGAGGAAATGATGAACTTATCGCCCAACTGGTGCAGCAAATAGCCAACATGCAAACTGAAATCGAGCGACTGCGAAATCTTACCAACCTATCCATCACCCTCAATACTTCTCACCATGAACAAAGAACAAATGCGATAATTCCACCATCTTTTTCACCTGTTGACTCCCCCGTTCCTCAGCCCTCTCCCTCTAATCCTCCGTTTTACACGGTCAATCCAAGCACTACCAATTCACCCCCATCCCACAACAAACTAGCCTGCAACAAACCATCTCACAATAATCAAATCCACAACAAGACATTCCACCACCAATCCACCCTCAGTAAACCATCCCACAACAAACCACCCCGCAACAAACCAACATATAGCAAACCATCTCGCAACAAAATGACCCGCAACAAGCAAACCCCCAAAAAATTAACTTCCAACAAGCCAATCCGCCACCTTTCACCACTCCCTATATTCCTCAGCCTCCAGTTATCCAAACTACCAAGCAACTCAACACATACCATTGTCACACACCGCTAACCATAACACGCTGTATATGCCACCGGTATATATAGCAGAAACTCAACCTTTCACTACCCAGTTGCAGGCCATGCAGCATCAAAAGGTTGACCCTTATGAGGAGATAGAAAATGAAGCCAGGGCGAGAGCAGACGAGAATGTAGCAAAAGAGCTTCGCAGTCTGAGAGAAGCAGTTAGAAATATCCAAACCAACAAAGTGTGTGAAGGACTGGAGTACGAGGATCTGTGTATTCATCCTGAGATCGATTTGCCCGCTGGATATAAAGTACCAAAATCTGATATGTTTGATGGAAAAGAAAATCCTCGGGCTTACTTGAGATCGTACTGTGACAAGCTTGCGGGAGTAGAGAAAGATCAAGCCATCAGATGAAGCTGTTTATAAGAAGTTTGATAGGAGAAGTGCTCGACTGGTACACATGCCAAGACCCGCAGAAATGGCATAGTTGGGGAGAAATGGCACAAGAATTCATGGATAGGTTCAGGTTCAATACTAAGACTGTCCCAGACTGATTCTACTTGATGAAGTTAGAAAGAAAGTCGACAGAAACTTTCAGGGAGTATGCTATGCGCTGGAGAGCGGAAGCCGCAAAAGTCCAGTCCCAATGGCAGAGAGTGAGATGACGACGCTCTTTGTACAATCTTTAAAAGATGCCACATACTATGAAAGACTGTTAAGCGTAATCGGACAAAAGTTTTCTGAAGTCATTAGAATGGGAGACTTCGTAGAAGAAGGAATCAAGACAGGAAGAGTTACAAATCTTGCAGCCTTGCAAGCCACAAGTAAGGTAATTCAATCAGATTCAGCTAAGAAGAAAAGGGACGGAGTGTTCGCAGTCATGACCATCCAGGAACGAAAATCGAACCAAATGTTAACCTACCAATACCCTTCATCCCAGTCTTCATACTACAGCCAATACACCCAAGCCCCTTAGCCTTAATACCAACCTCCACCCACTCCCCTTCCTGTTTACCATACCGAACCAGCATATCACTCACCTCGAGCACCCGCCCATCAAAGCACATCACAATACCAGCCAACCTACTCACCTCAACCCCAATACCAATCACCAAACCATCCACAAAATACACCCCGACCTCGCCCCAACTTCGAAAGAAAGCCAAACAAAACCTACACACCACTAGCCGAACCCTTAGCCCAACTGTATGAAAGATTAAGAACCGCAGGGATACTCCAGCCAATTCAGGGAAGAGTTCCTAATCCCCTTCCTGGATGGTATGACGGGACTAAACGTTGCGCGTATTACTCAGGAGTTACTGGAAATGATACAGAAAATTGCCTTACTCTCAAGGACAAAATTGAAGCATTGATCAAAGAAGGGGTCATCCAGCTCAAAGGAGCTCCCCCAAATATAAAAAACAATTCGTTGCCCAATCATGGTGATGCAAATGTGCACATGATTACCATTGATGAGGACTGTGATTTGGAAGGTACTATTATGCAAGTTAGAAAAGAGGAAAAGGTTGAATCATCAGCCTTTGTTGCTCCAGTGATCACTGTCCAAATGAGGGCCCCATTTGAAGTGGAAGTGCTCACCCCAAGGCCTAGAATCACGGCCATAGTTGCTCAAGCACCTTCTTGCAACACCAAAGCAATTCCTTGGAATTATCAGTCTGATGAAAGGGACAAAGCAAAGGGAAGATTGGTTGTGGAAACTGTTGCGGCCGGAATGACTAGATCTGGGCGGTGTTATGTGATGAGCCGTGAAATTACGGGATATTCGATGCTAATTCCTTAAGCTTTTGTGACTCTTTAAGCACTTTTGTTGTTACTTTTTGTGTTTTTATGTTGTTTTGTAGGAAAAGATGTCCGGAGAGCATAACGGAGCAAAACAGACCAAAATAGAGCAAGAATAGAACAAATCCATACTTTCTGGCAGCATATGCTAATAGCACATGCTGCAGCATGTGGTGCATGCAGCATGTGCGAGCAGCACATGGTGCAGCACATGCTGACAGAGAAATTGGCACCATGTGCTACGGTTTTGGCACAACATGCGATTAGCATGTTGAACATGCGAATAGCACATGGTGCAGCATGTTGTGCAAGAGGGTATTATGGTCCAGATTTTGTTCCCGTTTTTTGGAATGATATAAATACTCTTTTAGGGTTTGTAATAGATATCTTTGGCAGTTTTTCATCAAGTTTAGAGACTAGTTTTTACACCACACTTTGGGGTTAAAGATTTGAAGATTTGGTTGAGTATTTCTTAAACCTTTAATTCATTTCTTCAATTCCTTGCTTTGTATCGTATATCTAAGTGTGTAGCTTGCTATTCCATGACTTGAATCTTGTTTATGAAAATATTCTTGATTAAAGTTTGGTTTGAAAGTCTTGTTATGCTTATGTATTGAATGATTCTTATTGCTATTGAAGTGGGTCTTTGTTAATTTAATTAATCTCATTCTTGAATGTTTCCAAAGGGATTAGCTAACCCTAGGACTCACCCATTTACTTAGATTGAGCTCGGAAGAGGAAATCTAGGTTGGGAAAGATAAATTAACAAGAATTTGGGTCATTAAACTCATTTAATAACTTGAGCTCGGAAGAGGATAGTTACTTGAGGTTAAATTGATTGTGCCTAATATCACACTCTAAGGCTTGGAAAAGCATAGAGTGAAATTCATTGATTTGGTTGGAAGACTTTCAATGAGATTTTAGATATCATTATCTATCAACACAAACCCGCTCTTAGTTGTAAAATCGTAAAATACGTTGGATCGTTACTTGAGTGTAATCTCCCATTATCCATGCTTGTGGCCATTGATCATTTTAGTCGCTTTCTAGGTTAGTTTACATTTCCGCATTAGTTATAATTTTCTCAAACAAAAACCAAAATATTATCTATCATTTGGCTTTAGCGTAGTTGGTGAAAGTTCCTTACTTTCTTAATCGCCTAGAATTTTGTTCCCTGTGGGATCGACCCCGACTCATAGTTGGGTAAATATATTGCATACGACCGTGTACACTTTCTCTTTGAGGAGTGTATTTGGACGTTATCAAAAATAGCGCCGAGGAGGCAGCACGAGGAGCACCAAGCAAAGAATATAGCCAAAAGAAGGCTGTGACTGAGGCTGAGGTTGAAGAATTTTTGAGAAAAATGCCAACCAAAGAATATTCCGTTGTAGAACAACTAAAGAAAACACCAGCCCAGATTTCTTTATTAGCATTGTTGATGAGTTTTGAAGCTTATAGGAACGCTTTAGCAAAAGTACTGAATGAAGCTTATGTTCCGCCTGAGACTTCCAGCGAGAAACTTTCAGCCATGGTTGGAGAAATCCTTGAAGCCCACAGAGTTTATTTTTCATAACGATGAATTGCCGCCTGAAGGTTTGGGGCACAACAAGGCACTAAACATCACAATCAAATGCAAAGTCAAGTTTATTTCTAATGTGTTGATTGATGGGGGTTCAGCTGTGAATATATGTCCTGTCACTACTCTCCGAGCCTTAGGGATTGATGTCAGGAAACTTCCCGACAGTCAGGTGAGAGTCAAAGGTTTTGATGGAGCCCAGAGAGGTGTCGTGGGAGAGATTGACTTAGCCTTGGAGATCAGACCCGTGGAGTTTACGGTAGAATTCCAAGTAATGGATATATCCGCTAGCTACAATCTGCTGATAGGAAGGCCATAGATTCACATGGCTGGTGCAGTCCCCTCTACCCTGCATCAAAGTTTGAAATTTGTCTGGAACCAGCAAGAAATTGTAATCCATGGAGAAGGCAACAATTTAATCTATCCTGAAAGTGTATTTCCGGTTATCGAAAGTGTAGAAAGGCTGGATGGATCTGTCTTCCATATCAAGGAAACCATATGCACTACCCAAGCTGAAAGGGTAAAATTGCCAAGTGTGCTTATGATGGTGGCATGGGAAATTTTAAAGAATGGTTTCCAGCCCGGCCGAGGTCTCGGGTTGAACTTGGATGGAATCGTGGAACCGATTCAGTTATCCGGGCAGAAGGATACTTTCGGTCTTGGATACGAGCCCACTCCTGAAAAAATTTCCCTGGCTAGTCTCAAAAGAAGAAGTGACATTCCCTCGCCAAAGCCTGTTCCTCTCCTGAATCGGTCATTTTTCAAAGCATCCGCCACCCAAGCATCAGAACAAGAACCTGAAGACAGCCTCGTGGAAGGTTTCAAGAATTTATTCATTGCCGATGAGGAAGCTGAATGCAACGTGGTTCTGAATGAATGCTCTGAAGCCCTGACTATCTGGGATGCTGAGCCCGGATACATTTTGAACAATTGGACTTGTACCCCGCCCCCGGTTCTCCGGGAGTCTTGGTAGACAATTTGTATTAAATATTTGATAAAACAACACGATTCAAAACTGAGGCCTGAATCGTGTTTATGCTTTTGTTGTTTTGCCTCCAAACTTTTGAAAGCTCAAATGCCAAATTCAAGCTATGCTTGTATTTACTATTCCGTCTTTATTTAATTAATTCTTCTTTTATTTTTCAGCAATCAAATTAATAAATCTGTCGATACTGTGAATGTGACATGTAATGAAACAAGCGAGCCCATAGTAAATGCCGAGCAGGACTCTGAAGAATATGAAGAGGATATGCAACCTGAAGAGTTAACTAAGGATTTTGAACATTTTGAGAATAAGCCGAAACCAAATTTGGATGAAACAGAAACCATAAATTTGGGAGATTCAAAAACCATAAAGGAAACAAGAATTAGCGTCCATTTAACCCCGTCACAAAGGGAAGAATTGATAAGCCTGTTGAGACAATATATAGATATGTTCGCATGGTCTTATGATGATATGTCGGGTCTAAGCACGGACATTGTGTCGCACAAGTTGCCTATTGATCCTTCTTGCCCTCAGGTAAAACAAAAGAAGAGAAACATTAAACAAGATTTGAGTTTAAAGATTAAGGAAGAAGTTTCCAAGCAATTTGATACAAAGGTCATTTGAGCCACAAGGTACCCCACTTGGTTAGCCAATATCGTGCCTCTACCAAAGAAGGATGGCAAAGTCAGGGTGAGCGTGGATTATCGGGATCTCAACAGGGCTAGTCCAAAAGATAACTTTCCCCTCCCGAATATCCACATACTCATTGATAATTGTGCGAAGCATGAGTTGCAGTCATTCGTCGATTGCTACACAGGATATCACCAAATTCTAATGGATGAAGAAGATGCTGAGAAAACGGCATTCATCACACCTTGGGGAGTATACTATTATCGGGTGATGCCTTTTGGGATCAAGAACGCAGGTGCTACCTATATGAGAGCCATAACTACTATTTTTCATGATATGATCCATAAAGAGATTGAAGTCTACGTGGACGATATCATTATCAAGTCACGGAAAAGTTCAGATCATCTGACGGATTTGAAGAAGTTCTTCGACAGGTTGAGACGATACAATTTGAAGTTAAATCTCGCAAAGTGTGCGTTTGGTGTTCCTGCTGGGAAGCTGTTGGGTTTTATTGTAAGCAGGAGGGGTATAGAATTGGATCCTTCGAAGATAAAGGTCATTCAAGAATTGTCTACCCCAAAGAGTCGAAAGGACGTGATAAGTTTCCTCGGTCGCCTCAACTACATTAGTCGGTTCATAGCACAATCGACGGTGATATGTGAGCTAATAATCAAGATGTTGAGGAAAGATGCTACCAAATGGACAGAAGATTGCCAAAAGGCTTTCGATAGAATCAAAGAGTATCTGTCTAATCCGTCTGTTCTGGTGCCGCCAGAAGCCAGAAGACCTTTGTTATTATACTTGTCTGTATCAGCAAATGCATTCAGATGTGTGTTGGGACAACATGATGAAACCGGAAAGAAGGAGCAGACAATATACCACTTGAACAAGAAGTTCACACCATATGAGGCCCGGTATACTTTGTTGGAGCGCACCTGCTGTGCCCTGACTTGGTTGCACAAAAGTTGAGACATTACCTGTCGGCATATACTACTTATCTCATCTCAAGGATGGATCTACTCAAGTATATCTTTCAGAAGCCTATGCCTACGGGGAAGCTAGCCAAATGGCAAATTTTGCTAAGTGAGTTTGATATCGTGTATGTTACTCAAAAGGCTGTCAACGGGCAGGCGATAACCAATCATCTTGCGGAAAATCCCGTAGATGAAGAATACATGCCCCTTAAGACTTATTTCCCTGATGAAGAAGTGTTGTTTATCGGAGAAAATATCGCAGAAGATTATCCAGGGTGGCGAATGTTCTTTGATGGGGCAGCAAACTCCAAA
Source organism: Lycium barbarum (assembly GCF_019175385.1). Lineage (NCBI taxonomy): Eukaryota > Viridiplantae > Streptophyta > Magnoliopsida > Solanales > Solanaceae > Lycium > Lycium barbarum. The sequence goes on from NC_083341.1 coordinate 15,324,413, forward strand.
GGAGTCGGCATCGGAGCAGTCTTAATTTCAGAGTCAGACCAGCATTATCCAATTTCAGCAAAACTTAGGTTTCCGTGCACCAACAATATGGCAGAATATGAAGCTTGTATCCTCGGACTCAGAATGGCCATTGATATGAACATACAAGAATTGTTGGTTATGGGTGATTCTGACTTATTGGTTCATCAAGTACAAGGCGAATGGACCACTAAGAACGTGAAGATACTCCCCAATTTGCATTGTGTGAAAGATATGTGTAAGAGATTCATCAAGGTGGAATTCAGACATGTCCCAAGGGCTCAAAATGAGTTTGTTGATGCTTTGGCGACCTTGTCCTCCATGATTCAGCACCCAAACAAGAATTACATAGATCCTATCAAGGTGAATGTGCACGATCAGCAAGCTTATTGTTTCTATGTAGATAAAGAGCCTGATGGAGAACATTGGTACTATGACACTAAGAGGTATCTCAAAGCAGGAGACAATCCAGAAGGCATAACCAATGTTCAGAAGAAAACACTTCGAAGGTTAGCAAACCATTTTTTCCTAAATGGAGAAATCCTTTATAGGAGGACTCCAGATTTAGGGTTGTTGAGGTGTGTTGATGCCAAAGAGGCAGCCAAGTTGATTGAAGAAGTGAATGGCGGAACATGTGGGCCTCACATGAATGGTTTTACTTTGGCTAAGAAAATTCTACGAGCTGGCTATTTCTGGATGACTATGGAATCAGACTGCATTCGTTTTATGCAAAAGTGTCACCGATGTCGGATTCATGGCGATTTGATTCGAGTCCCGCCAAATGAATTAAATGTGACAAGTTCTCCATGGCCATTCGCAGCTTGGGGCATGGATGTCATTAGTCCTATCGAGCCAACCGCATCAAATGGGCACAGGTTCATTTTGGTAGCCATCGACTACTTCACAAAATGGGGTATAACACCACCAATAGATCTTTGTTCACGTGCATAAAAATGAAAACTGGCTGCTAAAAATAACCTAAAATGTTCTCCAAATAGGCTTAAAAAACGCACAGCAGCGACTTACAAAATTGCCCCTGATAGCAAGATCGACGGAGCGTCGATCGTTCGACGATCCGTCGATTCCTCCGTCCTTTGTATCTTCAGCAATGTGATCCATTCGACGGTGTTGTCGATCAGTTCGACGCTCCATCGAGTATTCCGTCTTTCTCTCTTCTTGTTGACAGATCTTGATTGACGACACAAACGACGAAGCGTCGATCAGTTCGACGCTTCATCGATGGCTCCGTCCTTTGTCGTCTTCAACTAAGGTCATCACTGGAAAATCGAGCTTATCGACGCTTCGAAGGATGGTCCATCGGCTGATCGACGGGACGTCGATTCTTCATTTCTGGCCAATTTTTCCTTTGTTCTTTGTTTTTGCTTTTGGGCCATTATTTTCCTAAAACACAACAAAAATATATTAACAAGAACCAGACTTACTTGAAAACAACCAAAATTCATAGTAAAAAGGTGTCGAATGTGCCACAAATCCGCGGCCCATCAACACCCCCAACTTAGGATCTTTGCTTGTCCTCAAGTAAGTCAGACAAAACAACCACAAAATAAAACTACAACTATGCTAAAAATAAAGTAAAAGTGACTACAATGGTGCTTACTCATCACTACCGGCATGTGCATTTTTCAAATCAACTCCCTCTTTCCTCATTCCCAAACAAGGTTCTTTCATAATAACTTATTAGAATTGACCATGACGCTTCAATCAATGACATCACATTATTAGAAGCATTTATGCGTGCGAGTATTCACCATTATGCCCTCACTTAGATTAGAGAATGTCTCACACACAATTTTACGATAAGAATCGGGACAAGGATAAATGAGAATAGAAAGCACTCGCGCTCACAAAGAAGTTCACGATTTACAAGTGCAGATACCATATGGATGCCTTTAATTTCAATGCCTAACACTTTCGGATGGTTCAGTTGTGATCACTATAGGACTTGTTCTTGGGTTGTAATGTAGGCTCGGGGACGGGTAGGATACTCATTTGGGAATTAGTGACTCATCCTCCTCGACACTACAGATTTTGACCTTTCTTTTCATGCCCATTCTATTCATTCTTCAACTCATGACTAAGATGTGATTTTATTCTTACTAGAATTTACAATCTTTTTATGAGACAATATTATTATTATTATTATTATTTAAAAAAAAAACTTTTCTCAAATTTGATCCGCTATCACATCCAGTTCTCGACTATGCAACTCACACACCCCCAGCTTTAGGCTCTTGGCCTTTACTTCACACATATACCATCCCCAGCTTAGGCGATTTGCCTTTTTTTCTCTAGTAGTGTCAAGGAGGGAACGGGTGCAAAGATGGAATGAATTCATGAAGCGGGGAAAAGATTTGTTACGGCTAATCAAGAGAAAAAGTCAAAGGCTCAACCTGGGAACTAGTGATATTCATATAGAACGGGTTTTGGGCTTTTTAAGGTTAACGTGACTATTTACAAGGAAAGCCTATGATCACTTCACAACCAACTATTCAAAGCAATATAGCACAACCTACCAGGCAAGTTCTAGATCCACCTATGCTAACAATGAACACAAGAAGTTCTCACACTCACAATGGCATAAGGATTTGAACATTCAATTCATACACACTCTAATATCTATGATGTCATAAAAAGAACCATACATGTCAATTCATTACAACTTACGATACGCAATAAACGTTCGGAGGGGTCAATTTCAAATCAATCCATTTTCAAGTTCACAAATATTCTTTTTCATTCAAAATTCATGCCATAAGTTCAAAATGCAACAACCATGAAAGTCACAATTACTTTAAACGAGATTTAACACACATATACACTACAAGATACATCAAGTTACCCCACCCCCAGCAAAAAGAGGATGCATTGTCCCCAATGCATCAAAAATCATACCATCACCCCATAGTAGAGGGGCCGACTTGAGATGCTCTAATCTTGCCGTTGCTGCTGAGGTGTCTCCTCCGCAGCAGTGCTAATGGGAACCCTCTCTACTGCTGGCTCAGTGGACTCAAGAGGTGGAGTTGACTGGCCCTATGGCTGTAGGTCCTGAGGAGCTATCGTAATCGGCCTGACTGGTGCTGGGATAGCACTAGTGCCGGAAGATGCGCCAGTGAACCTCGTGTCCAGGCGCGACCGCCGAATACCCTCCTAAATCTCGGGGTCTTCATCCTCATTATCCTCCCCCTCATCCTCATCATCAGCCAATGTGTCAGGCCTCTTTCTCTCACGACTTTCCCTAGGCTCATCCTCAGTCACCAAGTCAACTACTCTGATCAAATCTGAAATGCTGGCGACTGGTGCAGCTGGTGTCGGAAGGGTCTTAATCTCAGCTCTGAGCTGGTCAAGCTCGGTCTTCAAATCTCCCGAAGTACCACTCTCACTCTTCTTCTCAATAATGAGTATCTGCATCTCTAAACTGTAAAGTCACGCATTTACCCTAGCATGATGCCTCTCCATAGCCTCCTGAAGAGGCTCCAACTCTGGTGCAATCTCTTTTCGGACAAACCAACCCAACTGCTGTAATATTCGGGTCACCTGTTGATCAGTACACTCTGCCTTGATAGCAAACTCTATGAAGTTGGCTCTGTTGAGGACAAAGAGATCCTCGGAGGCCGATGCTGCGGCTGATGTAGGAATAGGAGATGAAGATGGGACAACAGGCCGAGGTAGTGCCTCTGAATAAGGGGTAGCATCTGCTACAGATAGTGTGGAGGCCTCTGTTGTGGACAGTCCTTCCGTGCCTATATCAACTGTGCCCTATGGTACTGAATCCATAACATGCTCAGTCTGCTCATCCATGAGATCTCGCAATGAAGTACTAGTGGCCTGAGATGTACGGAGGGTCTCATCCGTACTCTGTGTGATGTCACACACCTTTGTTGTGGGGAGAGTGGCTGCAAATATGTCAACGTGCCTCACCCGGGCCAACCTACACAATTGTGTGATAAGGCACGGGAATATCAAGGTAGTCGCCTTCTATGGTACGCGTGCCCGAATGGCTCTATTGATCAAATCACCTAAGTTCATTAGGTACCTGGATAGCATGGCAGCCACAACCACTGCTCTGCCCGGCGTGACTATGTTATCTGCTCCCGTGGGCAGAACCCGATATATGTCTAAATTCCACCAAAATTTAGCTTCCAAGCTGATACCCGCCTTATGTATTTTGGCAGCTAAGTTTCTCGCCCATGGCGCCTGGTCCGCTGGCCCTCTAGCCATCACCGTCGCAAACCATTCCCTTACAGATTGCTCAGCCCTTCTGTTAAACTTATCATCATATTCTATTGTGGTCGGTGCCACGAAGTCATCACCAAAATAAAACCTGTTGATTGTGCAGGCTGAGATATCAACATGGACACCCCGAACATACACTGTGTCTAATGGAGGGGCGGCTTTCAAAGCTCTCTTGTTCTTGTGACGCTGCTCTAGCATCACTCTGTAGGTAGCATAGAATTTCTGAACCATGGTCGGGAAATAATCCCCTGGAGGCTGTGTGAATGCCTCAAGATGATAGTGCTGGATGAGATCAGTAATCTGAGGGTAGTTCTCTAAGCCGCTCATACTGATTTGTTCTTCTTCTTGAATATTTTTCCTAAAATTACCCCCGCTGACTGTAGTCGCCCCTTTTATATAGTACTTTCCGCACCCCTCATAGGGGAATCGGATTGCAGCTACCTCCATCTTTTGCAGCCATAGCCGCTCTTGTTCCTCATCTGAATTTCGCTCAGAAGCGGCTGGTTGCTCTGTTGCTGCCTTGCTAGCACCAGCGGATGTGGAGGATGAAGCCCTCTCTGCAGACTGGAGGAGAGTGGGGTGGGTGATACTGCTCGGGGAGAGGTGGCCCGTGCCCTCAATCTAGTCGTTGGGACCACCGCTTGACGTTCAGAGTCGGAGGGTTCATCCCTAAGAGTGAGGGTTGTTTGTGCCCGACCTAGGCCTTTTCTGGGACCACCACCCCACTTGACTGGATTCTTTGGAGGCATACCTGCAAAATGAATACCCTTCGTTGTTAAGACAGCCATAGAAATATAACAAAACCAGACAAAAGTGCAAAACATGCGATAACGTTAAAACTGCCAGCGGTCCGTCGATTTGCTACCAGAGTCGTCGAACAGATCGACGGAGCGTCAAAGTGTTCGTCGAATCGATCGATGAGCCGTCGATCTCTTGTTAGCCACTGGAATTTGCAACTGAAAGACGGTGGGAAAGACGCCCCGTCGATTGACTCGACGGGCCGTCGAGTCCACCGTCAAGTTTGTTTTGGTTAAGACTTTTGAGAGGGCTCATTTGACGTTGAGTAGGATGGTCCGTCGAATGAATCAACGGACCGTCGAACTGAGCGTCGAATGATTTCGCAAGCTAATACTAACAAATTCAATACAATCCTTTGGCCGTGGTGCAAATCTTCACGAAGTTTGGGGTTACTCAGACTTCACCCCACGTTGGCTTGGGTTAGAATAGGGAAAAAAATTGGCGGGCAAAACAACTCTGTGGTCGTAATGCCCTCCAAGCCATCGTTACACACAACGCCACACTTTGGCATTTCATCAAACAGATGGCGGGCAAAACAACAATAATCTCATAAATGAGGTGTGTTTTCGGTAATTCCCTCCGACTCGGCTAAAGATTAATGAATCAACATCCAAAAACAAACCACCCCCAGTAAAAAATTGAGCATCCCAAGCGAAATAATAGAAAAAACATGGAGCAATTGGAAGGCAAGCAAATTAATCAAAACAAGCCATGGAATGCGAGCAAACATCTAGCAAGAACAAGGGAGAAAACAATCCACGAACTCACATACCTTAAAATGGACAGAAGATTTGATTTCAACCTTTAAGGAAGGAAAAACACCTGAAGAATCACTACTAGGGTGACACACACAGAGGGGGACAGAGTAATGGGACAGGAGGGGAATAGTGGTTGTAGAGTGGTGAAGATAGGGGGACGTGTGTAACGGTTATAGTAGAGAGAGAGGTGGAGAGAGAGAGAGAGAGAGAGAGAGAGAGAGAGAACTGTAAAAGAAAAAAATGGGGAGAGAGAGAAAGAGAGATGACGCGGGTTATAATAATACTTACCCGAACCGACGCGTCAAAAGGACGGAGTGTCGATTTGGTTCGACGCTCCGTCGAGTGAACCCCCCCCCCCCCCCCCCCTTCTTCTTTTTATATGTGAAAAAGAGAGAAGAACGCCCCGTCGATCAGTTCGACGGAGCGTCAAACTGCCATTATTTCCAGTGACGAATCTTTTAGTTGGTCCACTCCGACGGTGCATTCGACGTCTCGTCGAACAGATCGACGTTCCGTCTAATGCGCCGTGTATCTGCTTTTCTGGAAATTTCTGGGTTCAACACTTAGGTTCCTCGACACATCAACAAACATCAAAACAACACAACAACAAAAATCAACGAAATGAAAGAAACATATTGCGAAAATGACCATGGGTTGCCTCCCAAGAAGCGCACAATTTAACGTTGTGGCACGACGTAATACCACTTTTGGTGTTAAGGTCCGGTGTCATATTTCAATCGATAAGCATCAACAATCTTGTCCCCATCAACCATCCAATGGTAGTGCTTTACCCGATGGCCATTCACCCTGAAAGTACGAGTCCCATCGTCGGACTTTAACTCCATCGACCCATTGGGTGACACACTCACCAAAGTAAACGGGCCGGACTACTTGGATTTCAACTTACCCGGAAAGAGCTTCAACCTTGAATTGAATAGCAACACCGAATCACCCAATTGAAAATCTCTCTTCAGAAGTTTGACATCATGATAGTGCTTCATCTTTTCTTTATACAAACTCGCACTCTCATAGGCATGATACCGAAACTCATCCATTTCATTCATTTGAAACAACCACAACTTGGTTGCTTCGTCCCAATTCATGTTCAATTTTTTTAATGCCCACAAAGCTTTGTGTTCAAGTTCAACAGGTAGACGACAAGCTTTACCGAACAACAACCGATAAGGAGAAGTACCAATGGGTGTCTTGAATGTCGTTCTATAAGCCCAAAGAGCATCATCAAGCTTAGATGACCAATCAGTTCTATTTGCATTAACCGTCTTGGCTAAGATGTTTTTTATCTCCCAATTGAAGCTTCGACTTGCTCACTAGTTTGGGGATGGTAAGGAGTTTCCACCCTGTGCTTCACTCCATATTTCTCCATGAGATTAGCGAATTGCTTGTTGCAAAAGGGAGTGCCACCATCACTAATGATTGCCCTTGGAGTGTCAAACCTTGTGAATATGTTTCTTTTGAGAAAATTGGTGACACTTTTGCCATCATTGTTGGGCAATGCTACAACTTCGACCCACTTGGACACATAGTCAACCGCAACAAGGATGTATCGCATACTACGAGAACTCACAAATGGGCCCATAAAGTCGATGCCCCACACATCAAATATCTCAACCTCCATGACAAAATTCATTGGCATTTCGTGCTTCCTCCCAATTGACCCTTGGCGTTGACATTGGTCACAAGATTTCACCATCAAATTTGCATCATGATAAACGGTGGGCCAATAATAGCCACATTCAAGCACTTTAGCCGCTATGCGGTTCCCACTGTGATGACCCCCCACGGGAGAGTCATGGCAAGCTTTCAAGATTTTCATGGCCTCGGATTCGGCCACACATCGTCGAATGATGTTGTCGGTGATGAGTCGTGATTTTACGCTAAAATCGACGCCTTTCGGCTATAAGTTTTACTTGTTTTTAAGCAAGTCTATGTTATTTTACGGGATTTTTAGTATGTTTCAGGTAATACGGGGTCCCTAGAGCCAAAGTGTGGAAAACAAGCAAAAAAGAGAAAAAAGCTGCAAAACTGGAAGCAATTGGACATTCTGGAATTTTTGGTGAAATATTGCTCTGCGCGTTCGCACAGGGAACTCACGTGATCGCGCCCACGCGCGTTATTGACTCTGCGCGTTCTCGCTGGTATATCACGCGTTCGCGCAGAAGAAAATAAATGATTCCACGCGATCGCGCAGAAATGTGACGCGATCGCGTTGAAGGTTTTTTGGCCCAGTCCGAGCAGAACTTGGGCTTTGACGATTTCTGCTATTCCAGTTCACTTAAAAGGCCAATTAGGGTTTGTAAAACATATCTTTGGCCATTTTTCTTACAAGTTTGGAGGCTAGGGTTTTACCTACACCATTGGAGGAGAAGATTGGCAGCACTTTAATGAGATATTTCTTAATCCTTTCTTCAATTCCTTGTTTTGTATTGTATATCTAAGTGTGTAGTATTTATTCCATTACTTCAATCTTGTTTATAAAAATATTCTTGATTAAATTTTGGTTTGAAACTCTTGTTATGCTTATGCATTGAATGATTTTTATTCCTAAGGAAGTGGGTTATTGTTTCTTTAATTAATCTCGTTCTTGAATGTTTCCAAAGGGATTAGCTAACCCTAGGACTCACCCATTTACTTAGATTGAGCTCGGAAGAGGAAATCTAGGTTGGGAAAGATTAGTTAACAAGGATTTGGGTCATTAAACTCATCTAATAACTTGAGCTCGGAAGAGGATAGTTACTTGAGATTCAATTGGTTGTGCTTGATATCACACTCTAAGGCTTGGAAAAGCTTAGAGTGAAATTCATTGATTTGGTTCGAAGACTTTCAATGAGATTTTAGAAACCATTATCTATTAACATAAACCCGCTCTTAGTTGTGAAATCGTGAAATACGTTGGATCGTTACTTGAGTGTAATCTCCTATTTTTTTATTTTATTTTTTGGTCAAATGAATTTTTTTATTCAACCAAGTATAAATTTATGTACATGCTATTCCATTGGACTATAGGAACAGCACTCTCATTGTATCCCTCATATCTGCTATGTAGACTACGACTAAAGCTAAGCTATCAGTAGTGCTATCTGCATCACCTAGCCTACTAACATGGAAATCTATTTCTACTCTCTAATATGGGGCTCCAAGCAGCCATCTTCTGCCCTTTGATAAACACTTGCATGACTATCTCTTTTAGTCGTTCCTTACTGGTCCTACTTCCCTGTTGGAACCTGCGTTGGTTCCTTTCCATCCAAATGTGATATGTAGTCGCTGCCAGTAGGAAGCCAAGGATACCTCCTCTAGCTCCTTTATGTCTCACGGTGGAGCATACCCACTGAACCTCGTGCTCCCAGCCTTGTATTTGCCGATTCCAGCCCATCCAATTAACCAACTGCTGCCAAATATATGAAGAATACGAGCAGCTGAAGTATAAGTGTGCATGCGTCTCTGTCATAGTTGAGTTACAAAGCACACATTCACCCGGGACTTGGATCCCCCATTTGCTTAAGTGATCCACAGTGGACAGCCTTTGCTGTAATGCTAGCCATAGGATAAAGTGGTGTTTGGGAACTAGTCCCTTCACCATAATCACTTTCTTCCAAGGAACTTTCGGGAATTGTGGCATCATATCTTGATAAGCTTTTTTAATGCTAAACTTACCCGAATCCGCATATTTGTTCAGTCTTTGCTCAATGTTCAGGTCGTTGTCTAGCCATTTTCTTGCATCAAAGAGTTTTCTAACAAGCCAGCTGGCTTGTTTTGGCGCCTGCATATCACCTAGCTCTCTGTCTTTGATGTAGAACGCATGTATCCATTTTACCCACAACTTATCCTTCAGTTTAGTTAGTGCCCACAACAATTTAAGTATAGCTGCTTTGTTCCAAAGAAAGTAGTTCAAAATGTTTAAACCACCTGTAGACTTGGGTTGACATAATTTATCCCAAGCTACAGGTGGTATTTTTGTGTAATCACTAGATCCTGTCCAAAGAAAGTTCGTGCATACATTCGTGACCAGCTGAAGTACTTTCTTCGGTAGCACAAAGACTTGTGCCCAGTAGGTTTGCATCTCGAATAGCACACTCTTAATCAATTGTACCCTTCCTCCATAGGATAACATTTTAGAGGACCAACACTTAACTCTGTTTGTGATTCGATCCACCAAAGGCATACACTGGCTGATACTGAGCTTCTTTGAAGAGAGGGGTACACCCAAATATTTGAAAGTCAAACTTCCTAGCGCAAAGCTCATATCTGCCAATATCTCATCTCTTAGTTGCGCGGATATTCCAGCTACATACAAGGAACTCTTGTCAAGGTTTTCCTTGAGGCCCGACACGCTGGAAAAATGCTCAAATCTCTCCAACATGTATTTAATGGATCCCAAGTCAGCCCTGCAGCACATTATCAAATCGTCAGCAAAGCATATATGAATCAGATTCATCCTTTCACACCTAGGATGGTAGTTAAAATTAGGCTCGAATCGTAGTTTCTTGAGGGATCTGTTCAAATATTCCATTGCCAACACAAAAAGATAAGGGGACATCGGGTCCCCTTGTCTAAGTCCTCTCTTTGCTTGGAACACAGGGGTTAATCCTCCATTTATCAAAATCGAGTAACTAACTGAAGTCACACATACCATGATCCACTCCACAAACTTTTGTGGCAACCCGAATTCTAGTAGAACCATTTTTAGGAAAGGCCATTCAATTGAGTCGTAGGCTTTCCGGATGTCCACTTTGATTAGACATCTTGGTGAAACTCCTTGCCTGGTGTATCCCTTCAGCAGTTCATGAGCAATTATCACATTATCTAGTATACTCCTTCCCTCAATAAAAGCTGATTGTGACGGACCCACTATGTAATCTACCACTGTTTTCAGTCGTACTGTCAGAATCTTTGCTATTAGTTTATAAAGAGTGGTGCAACATGCTATGGGCCTGAAATCTTTCACATATGTAGGATTCGGCACTTTTGGGACTAGTGTAACAGTTGTGCAATTCACTGCTTTCAGCAGTTTTCCATTTTGAAAGAACTGTAGTATGGCACTTGTGACGTCGTCTCCCACCGCGTTCCAAAATTCCTTAAAGAACTCCACTGGATAACCATCTATTCCGGGTGCTTTGTCAGCTGGCAGCTCCTTTAGTGCCTTACGGACATCATCTGCCGACACAGGCCTAAGAAGTTCTTGCTGCTGTACTAAGACACGGTCCATCCCTAGCAATTTCTAAGTTTAGACAGGGAAGTTCAGTAGCAGCTGTACCTTGGATCTTGTGGAAGAATTGCAAGAATTCCTGCTGCACTTGTACAGGGTCAGATAGTTTCGTTCCCACCTCAGTGTATATACTAGATATTCTGTTCTTGGTCTGTCGGGCTTTGTAATCTCCTATTATCCATGCTTGTGGCCATTGATCATTTTACTTGCTTTCTAGGTTAGTTTACATTTCCACATTAGTTATAATTTTCTCAAATAAAACTAAAATATTATCCATCGTTTGGCTTTAGCTTAGTTGGTGAAAGTTCCTTACTTTCTTAATCTCCTAGCATATTATTCCCTGTGGGATCGACCCTGACTCATAGTTGGGTAAAATATATTACATACGACCGTGGATTTGGACGTTATCAGTCGGCACAAGTGCGGAACAAATAGGGCTCATCCCAATAGTATTGACGACTATCTCTAAAAAATTTCTTCTTTTGATAAGCCTTGATGTCGTCGGGGATAACACCCGTCACCAAGAAGTTGGCGATATCTGCATACAAAGGAGCAACCTCACAAGACATAGCCAAGAGTCTCTCATTAGGAAAAACATCATTTAACTCAAGATCTCCACTCGGTCTCCCAGCTTCCTCAAGTCTAGATAGATGATCCGCAACTTGGTTTTCACAACCTTTTCGATCTTTGACCTCAAAGTCAAACTCTTGCAACAACAATACCCAACGAATCAACCGCGACTTTGATTCTTTCTTTGTCATCAAATATCTCGAGGCCGCATGATCCGTATGAACAACCACTTTAGATCCAAGTAGATGGGCCCGAAACTTCTCAAACGCATAGACAATGGCTAGAAGTTCTTGCTCGGTGACGGTATAATACATTTGAGCTCCATTGAGGGTCTTGCTAGCATAATAAATTGGGTGCATGATTTTGTTGTGCCTTTGCCCAAGCACCGCACCAATAGCAAATCCGCTCGCGTCACACATGAGCTCAAATGGCAATGACCAATCCGGAGATACAATAATTGGAGTAGAGGTGAGCATTTCCTTCAACTTATTAAATGCCTTAAGGCACTTCTCATCAAACGCAAACTTAGCTTCTTTTTCAAGAAGCTTACACATCGGGTTGGCGATCTTGGAGAAATCTTTGATGAACCGCCGATAAAAGCCGGCATGTCCCAAGAAGCTACGAACTCCTTTGACAGAGATAGGTGGAGGGAGCTTGGCTATAACATTAACTTTTGCTTGGTCTACCTCAATACCCTTCTCGGAAATCCTATGGCCAAGGACAATTCCTTCTTTCACCATGAAATGACATTTCTCCCAATTAAGTACAAGGTTGGTTTCTTCACACCACTTTAATACTTTACAGACATTGGCAAGACATTCGTCAAAAGAGTCACCAACAACCGAAAAGTCATCCATGAAGACTTCCAAGAAATCTTCCACCATATCCGAGAAAATAGACATCATACACCGTTGGAAAGTAGCCGGGGCATTGCATAAGCCAAAAGGCATGCGGCTAAAAGTAAAAGTGCCATAAGGACAAGTAAAAGTGGTTTTCTCCTGGTCCTCTAATGCAATGTTAATTTGGTTGTATCCCGAATAGCCATCCAAAAAGCAATAATAAGCTCTTTCGGCTAGCCGATCAAGCATTTGATCAATAAAAGGCATAGGAAAGTGGTCTTTACAAGTCGAGGTGTTGAGCTTTCGATAATCCATACACACTCGCCATCCGGTAACTGTCCTTGTAGTAATCAACTCATTCTTGGAATTAGGGACAATAGTGATGCCCCCTTCTTTGGCACACATTGCACCGGACTAACCCATGGACTATTTGCAATTGGGTATACAACACCCGCATCCAGCCATTTGATTATCTCTTTCTTGACCACTTCTTGCATAGGAGCATTTAGCCTTCTTTGATGCTCTATACTTGGTGAACTATCCTCCTCAAGTTCGATTCTATGTTCACAAATACCGGAGGGAATCCCTCTAATATCCGTAATAGTCCACCCAATAGATCTTCGATAAGCCCGCAACACTTCAAGCACCTTTTGAGTTTGTTCCTCATTTAACTTGAGAGACTAACCGGTAAAGTATTATCTGGGCCAAGAAAAGCATACTTCAAATGAGAGGGAAGTAGCTTGAGCTCAAGTTTTGGATGCTCAATAATCGAAGGCTTAGCCGGAGGAGTGATTCTTTTATCAAGATCAAGAGATAATTTCTTCGGCTCATAAGAGTACGAACCCCAGCCAATAATAGCATTAACCGTTTCAATATACCCCTTCATGTCATCTGCCTCGAAGTTCACCAAAATAGCCGAAAGTGTTTCGTCAAAGTGCTCCTCCTCTAACTTATGATCCACCGCTTCGTCTACCACATCAAAAGAATCAATGACCGAAATGCTCTCATAAGCACTAGGCAAATTTAACCCCTTGCTAGCTTGGAAAGTTACCTCTTCATCATTGACCCGAAATTTTATTTCATTCTTTCCGAGTCTATTAGAGCTTTCCCGGTGACAAGGAATGGCCTTCCCAAGATAATTGGGACTTCTTTGTCAACCGCACAATCAACGACAGATTGTGTTCTGTCGTGACCTTATTGAAGAAAGCTCGATTTTCCTGCACAAGATGGTGAACAAATTATGAACGCTTACGTTGAACAAAATTTGCTGAAACTCCCGGAGGAGAGATTTTAGCATTGGTCCGTGAGTTCTACGCAATATGGATGTGGATAATCTCACTCCAGATGACAAAATCTGCCGGCAATAAGAATTCTCCCATTCTAACAAGGACGTCATCAACAACCCCTACCGGTCTTTTGATGGTTTTATCGGCCATTTGGAGACGCATGCTCGTTGGTTTAGGTGTTCCCAAACCGAATTGCTTATAGATGGATAGTGGCATCAAATTAATGCTAGCCCCATTATCACATAAAGCACGAGCAAAATCATGATGACCGATGGTGCAGGGATAGTGAAAGCCGCGGGATCTCCCTTCTTCTCAACCTTTGATGACGAAATAATAGCACTCACACGGTGGGTGACTCCCACCGTACCATGCTTGATTGGTCTTTTCTTCATCAACAAGTCTTTCAAGTATTTAGCAAATCTCGACATTTCTTGGAATGTATCAAGAAATGGGATATTCATTGACAACCCTTTCAATTGGTCGTAGAAGCGTTGGCACTTGGCATCCTCCGTTCTTTTCATCAATATTTATGGGAACGGGGGAGGAGATTTATATGTTTGAGTCAAGGGTTTATTTTCCCCCGTGACCTTGCTTTTTTGGGTGCTACCCTTGGTAGCTTTTTCAACACATGGCACCTCATAACCCTCGAGAACAATAGGGTGTGCGTCCTTCTCCTTCTGAACAATAATAGGCACTTTAATTGGTGCCTCCAGTTCTTCTTCAATTTCTTCCACAATAACCTCATCAACAATCGGCTCGACAATGATAAGTTCAACCACTCTCTGATTCACCGTATTAAGGATCTTTCCACTTCTAGTAGAAATAGCTTTGCATGAGGCAATGTGATCCCCTCCGCTACCTCTTGAGTTCAGAATTGTGTCGCTAGGAAAGCCCCCTCTTTGTGGTGGATGTTGCTCACGAGAAAGATCTCGCATTTGTGACCCAAGTTTTTGAATCGAAGCGGTGTGAGAGCCTACCACTTCGATCAAATTTTTCATCTTCTTGTCACTCTTATTTTGGTTGTCCAATATCTTTTCAAGCATAGATTCCATTCGACAGGTCCCTTGATCATTGGAAGGAACCTCTCGCCAATTTTGAGAGTTAGAAGAACAGCCCTTTGGTGGAACATAGGCATTGAAATTCCGATTACCATAATTTTTGTAGTTGTAATCCCTCCTGTCCAAACCACCATATTCATTCCGGCCATATTGATTGCTTTGTTGTTGGGGTCTCCATTGCTTTTGATAACCCTTTGAGAGTTATCGATATAATTAGCATCCTCACGTTGTGGCTGCCCCTCTATATAAGTTTCTTCCGAGACTTGGTACATTCCTGGAGCATGAGATGGCATCTCTTCAAAAACATTCACACTTTTATCTTTTTTCTCCGCAAGCCTCTTTGACAATAAATTCACGGTGGTTTGTAATTGAGCAAAAGCATGATCTCGCTCATGATTTTTGTTTGGCCACCACGGCAACAGAGAGACTACCATATGACAAGATTTCACTATCATTTGAGTGCCAAGCTTGATTGTGGGTGGTGAGCTTATCAAGCAACCTGGTGATGTTAACAAATGATTTGTCCATGAAGCATCCCCCAGCTGCAGTATTGGCAGCAATTTGATTCATTGTATCTAACCCCTTGTAGAACTTCTCGGTGAGAATAGCATCCGGAAACCCGTGAGCTAGAGATTGAGCTAGATAGTACTTGAAACGCTCCCATGCCGAATATAATTGTTCCCCCGGAAGTTGTTTGAACTCAAAGATCTTATCCCGAAGTTCAGCCTTTTTTCTTGGTGGGAACCACTTCTTTAAAAATGTATTGGCTAACTCGCTTCAGGTGTGAATAGAATTGCTGGGGAGCTTTTCATACCATTCCCTTGCTCAGCCAGCCAAGGAATATTTAAAGACCCGTAACTAAAGTGCATCAGCAGAAACAACACCTTGGGATTGTTGAGCACACACGTGCAGGAAGTTCTTCAAATGTCGGAGTGGCCAATCCTCCGAAGAATTTCGGAAATAACCTTCAAGTTTCAGTAGCTGATAGATAGAACTATCAATTTTGAAAGTAGCATTTCCAGTCCAAGGAGGGACCACAGCAGAAGCATAATCAGCTTCATTGATGAATTCCGCAAATATATTCTCATCTTCATCCTCTTCTGGTGCAGGTGGGTTCACTTGGAGTCCACCTTGGTTTACTTGATTTCGATTCTGTCTTCCTGCCATGTTCACCTAGTTCACCACAATAGCAAACAAGGTGTGATAGAATAGAAAAAGTTTTAAAGAAGAGTACACAACAATCAGTAATTTCAAAACTGTATTCCCCGGCAACGGCGCCAAAATTTGATACGCTCAAATTACACCTATTAATGGCGTAAAGCGGACGTTGTCAAATATAGTAACCCAAACAAGGTTGGGGTCGAATCCCACAGGGAATATGGAGAGAAAAAGGTACTAATTATTTATGTAACTAATCTCTAGAAACTTTAATTTTATTCCGCATAGTATAGAGGAGAGATTTGGTTTGTATTCACTATTTTGAAGTATTTGGAATTTGTTTGGATTGGGAGAACCAAAGTTGTGTCCCCGCGGTGATTAGATATTATACTATGGGTATCAATATGGTATATTTCTAATGGGTCGGGGTTTTGTATACACTTAATCTCTAATGCACTTTCTAATATTTTTCAATAGTTAGAAAGTATTTCTTTTCATGATTTTCCCAAATGTAGAAAAGTTGTAAGTAAGATCGATTAATCATGTCAAGTAGAACTCATCTTATCCCTAAGTAAGTTCATTAAACGAGGGTTAGCGCCCTGAGTCCTTGTTATATTATTTCAAATCACACCCTAGTTCATCTTTCCAAATAAACTAGGGTTTGTGCATAAGCAAGTGTTTTTTTTTTTGGTAACTAACTTTTCTTATTAATCACCAAGTGCAATATTTACAAATCCATAGCATACTAACACAGTATAGCTATCTAAAATATGAGACTCAAAAAATTCAGCAGTCCCTAGTTACAATCAAAACAACAGCTGCTATAACTTAGATCTAATGCCCAGAGAGGCTCTAACATTACTCACATAGGATATTTCTCTAGCTAACACGTCCCATTGTTTTGACCTGTTTTCAAACGTTCTCTGGTTCCTTTCAAGCCATACTGCATGTACAAATTCTGTGTACACCAGCTTCAATATATGAGCAGCCTGTGATTTACCTTTTGTATTTGCTACAATCCAGTTTTCCTGTTGTCCCCATGACTTAGCTTGGAACCCAGGTCTGTTTAACCATATCAGCAATTTTTGCCATAAAGTCTGAGTGTTGAAGCATTGCACAAACAGGTGATCTCTAGATTCAAATTGTCCTTGACACAGTTTGCAACTTTGATCAACATCGATACCCCAAGCAGTTAGTCTATCAGTTGTCATTAGTCTGTTTTGCATTTGGAGCCACAGAATAAATTTGACTTTAGGTCTTGCTTCATTAGCAAACATCAGGCACTTCCAAGAGATTATGTCCCTTTCTCCAAGCAGATGTAGGTATATTACTTTTATAGTAATTGGTTTCTGATTTCCAAAGCTCTGGTTTTGTTCCAAGATGCCTCTAGTTCACATGATCTGCTTCACCATCCAGGATACCTGATTCGGACTTGGCATAGTGAAGAACTGTTGGTTCTTGATATAGTAACTATGGATCCATCTGATCCATAGTTTGTCAGATTTATGGGCCAAATCCCAGCAGGTTCTAGCAATTGCAGCTTGGTTCCAGATCTGGATGTTAATCAAGTTAAAGCCACCAGCTGATTTAGGTAGACACATGTTATCCCATGCCACAAGTGCCCTTTTAGTAATTGTATTTGTGCCTGACCAAATATAACTCCTACAGTAGCCTTCGATTGCCTTCAACACAGCTACAGGTATGACAAACAACTGAGCCCAATAAGATTGAATTCCAAATAGTACAGATTGAACCAGTTGTATCCTTCCAGCATAAGAGAGTTTCTTAGCAATCCGGGAGGAAATCCTTGCTACTATTTTCTCTATTAGTGGGGACCATTGGAGGACAGCTAATTTTTTAGTGGACAAAGGTATCCCCAGATATTTGAAAGGCAATGTGCCTAATCCAAAACCAAATTGTTGGAGAAGAGCAGACTGAATAGTATCACTTATACCCCCCAAAATAGAAAGAACTTTTACCAATGTTTGCTTGTAGCCCAGATGCTTGAGAGAACTGTTAGAAACATTGGTATAAGGCAGCAACAGATGTTTGATCACCTCTAGAAAACAATAATAGGCCATCAGCGAAGCATAGATGGGTGATACCAAGTCTAGCACATTTTGGATGAAATTTAAATTCTTTATTCTCCTTGAGAGTGTGTAAGCATCTGCTTAGGTATTCCATGGCAATGGCAAATAAATAAGGGGAGATGGGATCCCCTTGTCTAAGCCCCTTTGTCGCATCAAATGCCTCAGTGGGTTCACCGTTGATCAAAATAGAATAATGTACAGTGCGTACACACTCCATAATCCAGTGTATTAATTTAGTAGGAAAACATAATGCTTCAAGTACTTGTTCCAGGAATATCCATTCTACCCAGTCATAGGCCTTTTGTAAATCAATCTTTATCATGCACCTACGTGATATATGTTTCCTGGAGTATGCTCTAACTAATTCATTAGCAAGGATTATGTTATCTGCTATTTTCCTCCCTGGGATAAATCCAGACTGAGACTCATAAATGATAGAAGCAATAACCTGTTGGATCCTAGCTGATAATACCTTGGCGATGATTTTGTATAGGACTGAGCAGCAAGAAATTGGTCTATACTCTTTGATATTAAGTGGAGCAGCAGTCTTGGGTATTAGCGTGATAACAGTACAATTGATGGGCCTATAAATTTGACCAGTGTGAAAAAATGCATTAACAGCAGCAATGATATCTGATCTGATAGTTGGCCAAGCTTTTTTATAGAAATAAGCATTGTAGCCATCTACTCCAGGTGCCTTATCATCTCCAATGGACTTTAATGCTTCATCTATTTCCCTCAGCATGAGTTAAAACTGGTCCCTTCCTCATAATTACCTTATTCACTGCACGCAACGATTGAGCAACAGATCCCATAAGCCCTTTGTAAATTTTTGTCACCTTTTCTTGTATGTCTTGTGATTCTGTCAATTTTATACCAGTAAGGGAAGTGAGTTCCACCAGTTGTTTCCTATTAGTTCTGTCTTTGATCACAGCTGAAA
Organism: Lycium barbarum; assembly: GCF_019175385.1. NCBI lineage: Eukaryota > Viridiplantae > Streptophyta > Magnoliopsida > Solanales > Solanaceae > Lycium > Lycium barbarum. The sequence continues at coordinate 15,343,406 of NC_083341.1, forward strand.
AATATTTGTTGTTTGCATCACCCGATTTAATCCATTGTGCCCTTGACTTCTGCCTCAATATACTCTCTTCAACAAGATTTCATTTTTCTATGGCCATTAGACATTGCTTTTCTTTTAGGAGCAAAGTATCGGACCATTGGTGACTGATTTGTTCCTGAATTTGGGTGAGTTCCTTTCTGGCCTGGGAAATTTTTGCAGTAATGCCTTGAAATTCTTCTTTGTTTTGTTTCCTAAAGTCACCTTTCAACCCTTTGAGCTTGTGCCATATATTAGCCATCAGACCCTTGGATGCCTGTTTGTTCCAACCATGTTCTAAAATACTATGGAATTGTGAATGTTCAGCCCAAACATTAAAAAATCTAAAGATGATTTTACCAGATTTTTGAGCCCCTTCAACATGAAGTACCATAGGTGCATGATCAGATACATTAGGTAATTCATAGTTGGTAACGACATGACCCCAATGCATCATCCATTCTGCATTGCCAAACATTCTGTCTATCCGACTGCATATTCTGTCATTTCCCAACTGCTTATTAGACCAAGTATAATAGGCACCTCTCCAAGGTAGTTCGTTCAACTGCAGATTCTGGATGCATTCCGAGAAATCTTTTAGTTCTGCTGTTGTAATAGGTGCACCAAACATCCTGTCATTCGGGTACAACACTGCATTAAAATCTCCTCCGATGAGCCAAGGTTGGTTAATTCTTTGCCCAATTTCTTCCAGTTTGCTCCACAACTGCTTTCTGTTTTCTATTGAATTAAAACCATATATCACAGTGATCAGCCACGAGAGAGTGCTTCCAGGTCTAGTCACTTGACAATGGATAAGTTGAGCTGTAAAACATATATGCATGATGTGGTAATAATTTGGATCCCAGGCAACCTATATTCAACTATTGACTGCTTCCTGATAATTACACATTATATCCCAACCTGGAAAAACATTTTTTGTGATTTTTTGTTGCTTATGTGCTTTAACTCTTGTTTCCACTAGGCAAGCAAGCTTGATGTGATTAGTTTTGAGATATTGCTTTAACATCTTTTGCTTGTGCCATTTATTAATCCCTCTCACGTTCCATGTAAGCCAGCTCATCTACATATGACTATGACATCCCCTGCTAGAAGGGAGTTGTTGTACTCTATTTCCACTTTGATCACCACCTTTCCCTTTATTGTTGACACCTAATTTTGGCTCGACGTGCTTAAAATTAACGTTTTGGGGGGTCCTGATTCGTTAAAGAGCACGAAATACATTTTTATATTTTTTTAAAAATTTATTGATGATTATCCTTATTTTAGGAATTTTCTCAATTTATTGTCATTTTTCAAGAATCATTATTTTGCACATGTATAGCGTAATACTACCATTTTTTTTTGTGCAATCAATAATTGTTTCTTAATTTTATAGCGATACCTTTTCATATCTTACACATGAATATTTATATTTTATACTTACATTATTATTTATACATGTATTAATTAACTATATTTAGTACAACCCGACAGTGCAGAGAAAAGTGGAGCAACTAATTTTTTTTAAATGCAGAGCAAAATTCAATCAAATTAAGGTCTCGTCACTTTTTTTAAAAGTAGACATTTTGAGGTGATGAGTTAGGTTTTGATTAGTTAAAAGAAATAAGGGGACAAAGGGGTATGGCCCTATATATATATTTTGGACTTTATGTTATAAAAAAGGGAGGGGTTTAATTTTATTGGGATCCAACACATATTTGCAGAGACACACATCTCATTTTCAGATTTGGAAAAGGTCTTTTCCTCTCTCTAAAAAAACATTTTTTCTCCCTCTCCTCACTTCTCTCCAAAACCGCCGACCACCACCTGCACCGCCGGCGGCAGTGGACTTCACCTCCACCACCAGGCGACGCTCCAAACCACCCCCGCTGCCCCACTTCGTCTTCCTTTCTCTCCATCAACACCACCAAACAACAAAAACAACCCTTTTATTTTTGTCTTCTTCACTGCTCCGGCGAGGAGCTTTATGCTCCGGTGAACCGGAGAAGCCAACCACGACCCCTACAACCACGACGCCACCATCTCCCACTTCTTCTCCCCCTTCGTTCTCCTCCCTCCACTGCTCCGGCGAGGAGCTCCAGCTCCGGTGAACCGGAGCAGCCACGATGGAGCAGCCATCAAACAGATCCTATACTCCATCCTTTCTCCACCTCGTCGCTACTTCACCGGAAGACGCCACTGTCCAGCCCCTAGTTTTCTTCTCCGATGAACCACCATAAAATTCCAGATCTACCAATATCTTGTGTATTTTCCATTGAAATAACACCACCAACAGTGACGCCCCTCTTCCCCTTTCATAATTTTTTACTTTTGTTGTTGCTTTGTTATAGAACCCATCCAAATGCTTGGAACCACACTTTGGTATTCAATTTATTTACTTGTGATAAAAATTATTTCAAATGGTTGCGTCTTTAGTGCTGTATGTTGTCCACTATTTTCTCTTTGTATGGATTGTTTTGATTGACGTACATATGTTAAATGGTAAACTTTGTTTCCGTTGATATTTTAAGCATGCTAGTTGCTTGGCATTATTTCTTGTTGCCTTCTCGTTGCTCCAATGTTTCATTACTATTCGGGTCTACTTCCCTGTTGCTATTTGTTGGACTGTTTTTACATTATTTTATGTAAGTTTCCGTTGGTTGTGTGCCCGGAAAATAATACTCCGGCGGCTAATGGTACTGTCGCTGACACTTTTACTATTTTTATCATTTATTTAAACATATTTGGGCGAATAATAAATCCAACTGGTCGATGAAGAAATTTCCGTCGATTTTCAAGGCTTTCCATGTACAAAGACGGGTTTTTTATTTTAAGTTTATTCATTATTTCTTTAATTCATTCGATAGTTATTTATTTTCTTACTAACATTTTTATTAAGTCTCATGCAGGTATCCGGAGTTACTTTTTGAAGATAACACTCAAAAGAAGTTCAAATAGCTTCTTAAATTCTCTGTTTATATATATATATATTTTTTTTACATTATTAAATTATACAAACATAAAATATAGTGAAACTTTACTTTTTAGGGTGCAGGTTGATGGTATTTATTTATGATCTGCTTAGGTGATTTAAATTTTATGTGTTTTAGACAAATCAATATTAGGCAGTTATTATTTTCGTAGCTAATATTCTTATAGTTATCATGTTTCGCTAGAGTTTTAATTCAATAGCTTAACACACTTAAGTAATTAAATAGGGTGATTTGCCTCAATATTTAGGCTTTAGAATGTACTCTCATAATTAATTGATTAGGCGTACATACTTAGCTAGTTAAATTAGTTAACTCACCTTGAGTGCAAAATAATTTCATGTTCATTCCTTATACCCTTTTCACATACCCAAGCTTCTAAGTTGCACATAACTTTTTTTTAAAATAATTATTATATCACATATGTATAAAATACGTATTGCATGATTATTTATGTGAATAGTCATATTAGTTATTCTTTAGTCTAAATTCTATTAATTTTTGTAAATAATAATCAAGCCTTTTTTACACATCCCTCGTATAGTTAAATGGGTCCAGTCGGAAACCACATTTGTGGATTCTGAAGGATGCCTAACACCTTCCCTTCGGAATAATTTGAACACTTACCTAGAATCTCACTTATTTTTGTAGACCATGTTAAGCTGCATATATTAATAATTTATAGGTACCCTAGTATACCTTAAATGCTAGGTGGCGACTCTGTACATAATTAATTATTTCAGATCTCCATAAGTTGTGCTTTGTTTAGCCTTTCGTAAAAATAGGGTGCAACAACATGGCGACTCTGCTGGGGAAACCCCATGTACTAACCATATGGACTCAATTTGTTATTCGAGGTATGTTATTTTTATTTGAATTTTTGTTTATTATTTTACTTGCCTGTATTTATTCGTCATGTATATCCTTCCCCTTGTTCCCTTATTTGTTTACGTATATATCTGTTTTTTTTTTTCATACACTGTATTATTGTCCTTTTTTTTACTAACAAGTTTTATTTATCATACTCATTTTTTTAACTTTATTGTAAATTATGCATCTTGCTTTTACTGTTTCTCTTTAATTGCTATCTTATTGTGGTTTTATATTAATATTCATATGTGTTATCGGTTTATATAAATTGTCAATCCGTTCATACTTCTTCCAAATCCTGGAAAATTCACACAAAATCACACACTTAAAGCGGTTTCGCGGTTTGCGGCCGCGCACTACTAAATCACCCTTTAGTTGGATCGATCTTGTGGATTTAGTCGATCGGCGGTGCAGTCGACAGCCACGGACTTTCTAGTCCCAAGTTGTCCGCTTGGGAGAACCTTGTGTTTACATAAAACCAACTCTTAGAATTCCTAGGTTATTGTACATTCCATTTTGCAGTTGTTTTTAGCTATGTTGAATTTTATCCTTTATTTCGAACATTCTTTTCATTTTTCACATACTCTTTATTTGTTACATGTTTTTGTTTTTAAATAAATATTGTTGTTATTTGCTTTGCACTACCTTAGCACTTTATCTAACTATTTTTAGTTGACTTGTGTTGAACTCTCCATTTTGTAAAATGTTTTTTCTTCAATCATGCATTTTATACCATATCTGCAAGAACTACGCACACCTGATTCTCTTCTTTGATGAGATACGTAGGCATCCCTTTTGGGTTCGGTATTCATTATTCAAAAAATCACAAAAAAAATCCTTTATTTTGAAAAATCACAAAAATATTTTATTTCTTTCTATCCTATCTGAACGAACTACGCGCACCTGATTCTCATCAAAGATGAGATACGTAGGCAACCCTTTTGGGTTCGGTACCCCTATTCAAAAATACAAAAATATTTTTTAGATTCATATCTTTGACTTGGTTGGTACCAACACAGTTAGGAATGTGCATAGGAAAGAAACAAGTAACAATCAATATGATGGAGAGGACTGACTTCGTGGTAAACTATAGATTCTTTTGGTACCTCTCATTCACACTTTAAGTGACACTTGAAAAATTCTCTTGCATGCTTGTGAGACAAGAACAAAACCAACCTCATTGTTTCATGTGCATTGTGTGGTGAGCTTTAGATAGCGTTCAATTGCATTGCATTGTGATCTAGAACTTGGCCTGAATGTCTGTTGAGGCGAAATTATGAGTAACACTCAGTATAGAAAAGGATCGTAGGCCTTCTTTGACCCGTTTGAGCCTTTCTAGCCTACCAAATGACATTATCCCTAGCATTCCCCCTTTGAGCCTAAAGCCTTTTCTTTGACCACCACATCATAAGCCTATACCATTTCTGAGTGCTTACATGCACTATCTCTCTCTTGGCCCAATGGCGTTACATAGCTATTTCCGTCGATTTCCAAGGTCTTCCATGTACAAAGACGGGTTTTTTATTTTAAGTTTATTCATTATTCCTTTAATTCATTCGATAGTTATTTATTTTCTTACTAACATTTTTATTAAGTCTCATGCAGGTATCTGCAGTTACTTTTTGAAGATGACACTCAAAAGAAGTTCAAATAGCTTCTTAAATTCTCTGTTTATATATATATTTTTTTTTACATTATTAAATTATACAAGCATAAAATATAGTGAAACTTTACTTTTTAGGGTGCAGGTTGATGGTATTTATTTATGATCTGCTTAGGTGATTTAAATTTTATGTGTTTTAGACAAATCAATATTAGGCAGTTATTATTTTTGTAGCTAATATTCTTATAGTTATCATGTTTCGCTAGAGTTTTAATTCAATAGCTTAGCACACTTAAGTAAATAAATAGGGTGATTTGCCTCAATATTTAGGCTTTAGAATGTACTCTCATAATTAATTGATTAGGCGTACATACTTAGCTAGTTAAATTAGTTAACTCACCTTGAGTGCAAAATAATTTCATGTTCATTCCTTATACCCTTTTCACATACCCAAGCTTCTAAGTTGCACATAACTTTTTTTTAAAATAATTATTATATCACATATGTATAAAATACGTATTGCATGATTATTTATGTGAATAGTCATATTAGTTATTCTTTAGTTTAAATTCTATTAATTTTTGTAAATAATAATCAAGCCTTTTTTACACATCCCTCGTATAGTTAAATGGGTCCAGTCGGAAACCACATTTGTGGATTCTGAAGGATGCCTAACACCTTCCCTTCGGAATAATTTGAACGCTTACCTAGAATCTCACTTATTTTCGTAGACCATGTTAAGCTGCATATATTAATAATTTATAGGTACCCTAGTATACCTTAAATGTTAGGTGGCGACTCTGTACATAATTAATTATTTCAGATCTCCATAAGTTGTGCTTTGTTTAGCCTTTGGTAAAAATAGGGTGCAACATTTATGAGCTGATCCAGATTGCAAAATAGGAAAATTTTCTAGCCTCAGTTCTAGTAGTTACTCCTTCTCTTGTTGTTTAGTCTGACTGTCATGTATAGCTACATTTTGGGGTGCAGTTATATTAGGAATATGTGTTGGAGGGGTTACCACAACTTCCTCCACATGCTCTAGGCATTCTAGGTTGGTAACAGGAATCTGTTTACCAACATCTACAGGTCCGCTCACTTGTTTTGGGTCAGTACCTCGTTCAATTGGTGCAGCTGGTCCCTAGTTCTGTTGTTTTAGGAGTGCCTGGGCAGGGTTCTCTGGAAGTAACCCTTTAAACTTCCAATATTGCTTCATCCTCTTGGGGTCTTGTCTTCTTTTGTTGTGCTCTTTAGGTATTTCTGGTGGTTGGGAAGGCTTTCTATTTTGTGGAGGACAAACATGCCCAACCATTGAGCAAGTTTGTCAGAATTGTGGCCTCCAATCATAAGCCACACTTTGAACAAATTCTGTCCCATTAGGATCTTGTATTCTAATTTCATCTAGTAATGTTCACCTCAATTAATATCCTTGCAAAAAAAATACGAGTTTGATTTGCTGTGCATTCATCAGCATAAACAGGGATACCAATCACACTTGCAATTCTACACAAGGATTCTGTACTCCAGCAAGACATGGGCAATTTTGGAAACTTTATTCATAAAGGGATCTCAGTTGGAAATTCTTTGCTAAAGTCAAAATTGAGTGTCCATGGCTTCAGTATTATAGGCTTGCTATTGAGTGTATATGATCCAGAGTAAATTACCTCATTCATATCTTCAATCGACTGGAATCTGACCCCATAGCACCCCTCTTCATGATAAAACAGTTCAGGTTCAGCAGCCATAGCCCAAAATTGTCCAATATATCTCCTCATAGCATTATAACTTGGTGGCTCTCTAATGAAGTATGCAATTAGGGAGCTTTGCCACTTCAGTATTTCTTTATCAACCTCTTCTTTCACCAATTTTATCACAGGTTGCCCGTTAATTATTTCAGGGGGTATGTCTTTTAGTGCCATCCCATGGGTTGCAACTCTATTGTGTGCAAATAGGGTTGTCCAAGGTACTGCCTGAGAATTTGAGACCGGAGCAACCCTATTGGTTTGATTGGTGTTGACTGGTATAACCCTAGATGGGTTAGTGCTCGTCGACCCCATATCATTTGGGTTTTTCAATAGCTGGGGGCTAGATCCCAATTGAGGTGAAGAATCAATTGATTTAAGTCGAGAATTTACCATGGTTTCCAATGAAGCTGATATGCCCTCCATTTCTCCTTACTGAGCTTTACCCTTATCGCCCACTTCTGCAATTTCCTCAGCTAGTGGGATGAAACTCACATCCTTCTTCTTCTTCATAAGCAAGTGTTTACAACCACTAACTAACAATGAATGTGAGAAATAATAAAACACATCACAACTCATTATATATATATATATATACAATGTTAGACACCCATTACATAACAACCACCATTTGGGTCCACACCTTTGATTAAAGAAACTACTCACACATAATGGTCTCAACAGTAGTAAGCAATAAATGAGACATAAAGCTTACAAAGTGTGATAAAGATGATGGAAAATTGAATCTTATTGTCTTCACTAAGCTCCAACAGTAGAGTAATCAATGCTCACCCACCAATGGAACTTTGTTCACGTGCATAAAAATGAAAATTGGCTGCTAAAAATAACCTAAAATGTTCTTTAAATAGGCTCCAAAAACGCACAGCAGCGATTGACAAAATTGCCCCTGATAGTAAGATCGACGGACCGTCGATCGTTCGACGATCCGTCGATTCCTCCGTCCTTTGTATCTTCAGCGATGTGGTCCATTCGACGATGTCGTCGACCAGTTCGACGCTCCGTCGAGTATTCTGTCTTTCTCTCTTCTTGTTTGACGACACAATCTACGAAGCGTCACTCAGTTCGACGCTTCGTCGATGGCTCCGTCCTTTGTCGTCTTCAACTAAGGTCATCACTGGAAAATCAAGCTTATCGACGCTTCGAAGGACGGTCCGTCGGCTGATCGACGGGACGTCGATTCTTCATTTTTGGTCAATTTTTCCTTTGTTCTTTGTTTTTGCTTTTGGGCCATTGTTTTCCTAAAACACAATAAAAACATATTAACAAGAACTAGACTTACTTGAAAACAACCAAAATTCATAGTAAAAAGGCGTCGAATGTGTGACAAAGCCACAGCACATCAATGAACAAAAGAAGCTTGGTTAATCACAAGGTTGAAGTTGATTGAATTCATGTAAACGGGACTTAACAGTCTTAAGGTGTCGGAGGCAATGTTAGTCTCTCGCACCCTAAGCCGATTGTTTGTGAATGTATTGTAGAAAGGAGCGCAAATTATCAGTCTGAAAGTGTCGGAGGTAATATTATTCTCTCGCACTCTAAGCTAATTGCTTCTTGCATACGTCGTCAAAAGGATCTTTATGAGGTAATATTATTCTCTCGCACCCTAAGCCGATGGCTTCATAAATATATTAATAAAAGGATGCCGCGTGTCAGTCTTAAGATGTCGGAGGTAATATTATTCTCGCAAATTAAGCTGATCTCTCATGAACTTTTTGTGTTGGACCTACAAGAAAAATAAAAAAGAAAAGAAAGACAACACAAGAAAAAGAGAGGAGAAATTACACTCATCGTGACTTGAGAAGCTGCAACTAATGAAAAAATATTGGAGAGCACATCCCTATTTATAGATGGGTAATGACGGTTATCCACTCCTAATCCAATAATGATTCAATAAGGAGTCCTAGTTGGTTTGGAAGACTATATCTCAATTCAATTGAGAAAGGAAAGGAAAAGGGCTACGGTCGGTGCAGCACCAAGCACGTCAAAGTCAAAATACTTTCCTTAAATGTTGGATACTTCTTTAATTAAAGGAAATTGGAACCTTTGGTAATATGAGATCCATATGCCAAGAATTTCATATGTACGTGGTTTATAAATATTACCACATGTACAAAGATGAATGGGCGTTAAAATCTCAAGAACGAGGGGTATAATGGGCATTTTCTTGATTTAAATTTAATACAATCTTTTTATGTTCGACAAGTCTATACCTCGATAAGTCTTGAAGTAGGGGGCATTTGTGGATAGTGAAATTGTATTAAATTTAAATCCGCAAGAAATTCAGATTATATTAAATTCAAGATATATTAGTCCAAACAAATATTATGGATTAATATAATTGGATTAATTATTTAAGTCCAATAAATATGGATTTGATTAATGATCCAATTTTTATGGGCTAGTCCATTAATTTGGGCTATAAATAATGAGCTCACTTTGTCAAGCCCAAGATGTCATCTTACTTAAGAGGCCCAAATTGGTGCCACATGTCAAATGACGTGACACGCCAAGTCAAATAAAGGAGCCTATAGGGTCATGCCACGTGTCAAAATGATGCAGCATGCCTAGTCAAATCAAAGGCCAATGAAGATGCGTCATGTGTACAAGTGACATGTTCCGGCCAATCAAATATCGGCATTCAGCTTAATTCTGATTGGTCGAAACAAGTCTGTCCTTATCACAACTCCACCATCCTACAACTATAAATAGGGGTCTCGTAATTCAGAAAAAGCACATAAATTCTAACAAGAAGTCAGGGAGAGCTCGTGGATCAAACGCCGCAGATTTCTCTACAAGCTAAAAGCATTCAAGCACTCAAGTATTTCTCTAGAAGTTCTAGAGATCCAGACAAAGATTCAAGACCAAGCTCAAAAACCCTTGAATTCAAGTTCAAGTCAAAATCAAGTTCAAGGTCAAGCTCAAAAGCCCTTGAATTTATTGTTGAAAAGACGAATCAGAGGAATCATAGAGGTTGTAACACTCATATTCTGAAATTAAATACTACAATTGTTGCGATATTTTCCTGTTTTGATTATTATTTTCTCGACGCGAATTTTATTGTCTACACTCATTAACATAATTTAACCCATGTTTTGTTTGTGGTATTAGCTAATTCCGGGATTACTTTACCCCACCATTTATACTAAAATGGTAGGATTACTATCTCCATATAGAAGGGGGATGAAATAATCTCATGAATATCCCAACCCATGAGACATCCTTGCTTATCCCATCCGGCCATCCCACATGCCAAACGAGCCTAAAGTTACAAATTAAGTAGACAAAAGATCTAGTTAAATTTTCTTTTACGAGTAGTAGCAAGCGGAGCTCAAATTAGCACACTTCTCTTTCTTCTAAAACAACAAACAATTACTTATATCTCAATTCCAAGCAAGTCTAACTTGGATATAATAACTATTTTCACTATCTATAGCGCTCCATTTAAGTCAAAAGTTATGGATTCGAATCTGTACAAGTCAAATTTTGAGAAATGAACTACTGATATATTTGGTGATGATAGTGTAACAATTAAAATAGTACGTCTTAGTGACATTCAATTATTTGTGTATAGTAGTAGTAGACTTAGAGCTCGTTCAAATTATAGGTGCATTTAAGTGTTTTTAAGCAATAAAATTGAAGCTTTCACGAGGCCAAAGTGCATAGTAAAATTTGCTTGTACTTTGTCAAATTCTAGTATAGTTTAAGATACGTCCCACGGAGATTGAAACCACCTAGGCCACAGATGTGTATTGTCTTAGGTACTATTTGAGAGAATCAAATTGATGAAAGGAGAGGTTTTGAAATTATAAATTACTTAAAATAAAACAAACAACTTATTAGATTTAAAAAGAAAAGAATTAGGAGTCGTTGAATCCACTTGGTACAATTATAATAAAATCTTATTCTAGTAAATTCCACAAAAGAATAGAAAACTTATTTGACTTGATTTGTGTTATGAGGAATAAAGACCTCTTGCGATTAGCCCTTAAAATCAATAAACTTATTTGAGTCAGTCCCTCCACGAGAATTAGAACTGAAAGAAATAACAGAGACCCCTCAAATCATTAAACTTATTTGAGTCAATCCCTCCGTGAGAATTATGACCGAAAGAAACAAGATAACAATTTTAAACCAATAAAATTATTTGAATTAATCCCTCCATGAGAATTAGGACTAAAAGAAATAATATTGAGATTTTTTAATCGATAAACTAGCTTGAATTAATCCCTCCATGATAATTAGGACTAAAAGAAGCAAGATCAATGCTTTGAATATCAAGACATGAAAAAATTAAAGTAAAGATAATTATTATAACATCATACTAAGCTTCTTCAACTATCCCAACAAAAAAAAACTACTCCTTTAAGGAGTATGTAAGAAAGAAATTAAAAATAAAATAGAAATTAAAAATAAAATACTACTCCTACAAATATAAAATAAAAAAGAAGAGAAAATAGAGCAAAGACTATTTCTTAAGTCTTTCTCAGAGATTGGATTAGATAATCTCTAAGCAAAGTGATACCTCTATTTATAGGAAAATATAGTATATCCCCATGAATGCATTCCTTGGAGTGTTGGTCACAACCGTGAACTTTGTAGCTTTTTTGTTGATGCCAACACTTGATGGGTGTGAGTATGAAAGTGGTGATTACATCCATGAGCTTTATAATTTTTTTCTCTTGAAGCCAACACTTGATGGGTGTGAGTATGAAAGTGATGATCACATCCATGAGCTTTATAATTTTTCTCTTGAAGCCAACACTTGACGGGTGTGAGTATGAAAATGGCGGTCACATCCATGAATTTTGTAACTTCTTTCAATATAGCCTTTATGTAATTCCCACATGTGAAAGTTCACGATTATGACCATGGACTTGTGGTTGCACCCATAAAATATTTCTTATCTCTTTGGCATTTGCTTATTTTTTATTCTTCTGGGGTATTCTTTTTCCTGCAAGATTCTGTCAGAAAATATGCGAGAATAAGATATAATTATTCATGTTTTATATATAAAATTACATGAATAATTTACACCTATCAAGCTGATTTTAGAATAAACAGTCATGTGTTTAGATAAAAATGCGAAATCTAAAGATCAAGCAGTTGACGTGAATGAAAAAAGACCTATATAAAAACATACTATTTGTCAGTGGTCCGTGAATAAATGGTACTCCGATCCCTCTTTCTCAAAAAGATTGTCCTTCTTTCTTTTTTAGTCTGTCCCAAAAAGTAATTCTTCTCCTTCTATATTTAGAAATAACTTAACTTTATGAGATGATTTACAGCCGCACAAATATCTAAGACTTGTTTTGGATCACACATTTCAAAAGTCTTCCTCTATTTTTAAACTTTGTGTCAAGTCAAAAGAGAATAATTTTTTTGGGACAGAAGGAGTACTTATTAAAGATTTAAAAAAATATCAAAATGCAATATAAATTTGACAAGATCTATTGTGTGGGGTAGTGCACCTCTTTGTCTAGTTTCACTATTTTTTATACATTCGTTAGCTTAATTATTACTGTAAGAATCAATTGAGCTGTTGTTTTTAGAAGTGAATATTGACAGCAACACCATTAAGCTATTTCTCTCCTTAGTCACTACCTCTTTGACTATGGCATAATATTGTAGGATTCAACACGTTCTTCTGTATCCTTCATGTGTATTTAGATTTTCAGTCATTTGGCCTCTTTTTAAAATTTCTGCTTTCTCATATAAAAATAATATAAGTCAGGTTACAAATTGTTAATAGCAACCAGAATATTAATGATATTCTAGGTGCCCGATTATTATATATGGGATCACGTGACATAAAACTAGCGTGAAGAACATGGTACGATTCTTTTGTTCTTTACAAATTGAAATCTTTTTTATCCCACAAATTGAACTGGTTGATGCTCGTTTGATACGTGAACACTAAAGAAAGAATCTGGACTAATTTGTTTTGGTTAGAATTCGCTTTTAGCTTCCTCTCTTTTTGTTGGTGACGCGAATGAAATGGTTAGATTTCCTTTTGGCATCACTACACTTAGAAGGAATGGAAAAAGAAGGGAATAAAATCTTATTAAAATTCTTAAAGCAGAATTTATGCAAGTGGCTAGTGTATGTAGTGAATTGACGTTTACATCCTGTTGGGAACTGTGAAAAAAGAAATTTTTGACTTGCGAATGGTAATTATTCAAAAGGATAATAAAACAATACACACCTGAAAGAGAGTATAGGAGGTAAAGACTATGAAATAATGAAGTTCGCGGGGAGTAATTAAGACTATTAACAATTTATGTGTGCAATTAATAATTCGTGTCAAGTTTAGGGGGTCATTAGATATTATATCTTATTTAGAAGTGAACCAATATACTGGAAATCTCCCGCTTTGCACCTCAATCATATCACCCCGTCAAACTGAATTGAACGAACTTAAAAGTACAATTAGTTTATCAAGGATAGACATTGTTGATCATTTGGGATTCTGATGGAAAATATTATTGAGAATATACATCAAGTACATACGTGATTTTGCTCTTATAAAAGGAGAAAAGGTCATAAATGGTCTCTTATCTATGGGAGTAGGTCTAAAATGGTCCCTTAAATATACATTTACCAGTTTTAGTTCTTTAATTATCCAAAAACTTATCAAATTTGATCTCCGTCTATTTTTTATATAAACAGCGTACAAACCCATAAACCTCAGTGAGATTAATCGTAAACCATTCCTCAGACCTATATTTCTCTCTCCCTGCTTCTTTTGTCCTCAAGTTTCTCTTGTTTTAAAAAAAAAAATCCTAACCTCAATGATTCTCCGTGAAATTGCTAAGAGATTTGTAACACCGCGTACCTTTAACCTAAGCTTTGACCATGATCCTAGACTTAGAAAACCCGATAAAGAATGTGGGAATTGGAAATTTCCTCTTCAGTTGTAAGATGGTGGTTTATGCCCATGAACAGTGACCGTATTTCAGTATACGGCCCGTATTTCAAGTCGTAAAAAGGTACCAAAGATTTCTGAGCATTCTGGAATTTGACACTTAGAGGTTACATCGTTAAATACGGACCGTATTTAAAGATATGGCCTGTATTTCAAAATTTATTTTTAATTTAGAAAAAAATTCTTGATGAAAATTTTAAAGCTTTGAAATACCTTTCCAACGGTATATTATGGGGGTCAAACGAACATTTGTGCAAAGAGTTATGGCCATTTTACTGAAGAGACGCAGTGCAGTCCATACGGAATACGGATCGTATTTCAAAATATGGACCGTATTTCAAAATACGGATCGTATTTCAAAATACGGACCATATTTCAAAATACGGCAAGCATTTAACCGAGTGTAAATTTTTAATTTTTCAGAACAATATATATTCGTCCATATCAGTTCAAATCATTATTTTTCATTCCTTCAAGCCCTAAAACAACCTCCTACCCTCTTCCATCATCAAGAACACCAAGGTAAGCCTATTCTAATTATTCCAAGTCAATTCTAATATATATCCTTGTAATCTAAACGAGAAATCATCATTCCAAAATTAGGATTTTCAAGAAAACCTATCTCAAGGTTCAAGATTCAAGGTTTTGGAAATCTTCTTCAAAATTCAAGTTTTTAATTCAAGTTTGGAGCATTTATCAGGAATGTAGAGTTACTATCTATGTGTGGGAACATCATTGTTCTTCTCCACGCCTCATAATCCATAAATTATGATTCTCTACAAAAACTAGGATTTCTATACCATTCTCATGACAACCCTGGGTCCATGATTATATTATGTATGAATTGTTATTATTCTATCATTGTGTTCTTAATAACTCCATATAATCCATGAAAACCCATATCTTGTATTCCGTGGGCTCTTCCATGCATGTTTTAGCTAAAATGATTATTTCATGAATATCCTACATGTCTACAAGTTTTCATGCAACTATATTATATAATTACTTTCATGCCATGATACAAGATACATGCATGCTAAATACAAGCTATTTCATGAAACCATGTTTACAAGTTATTTCGTGAAATCATGATTACAAGTCAAGTACAAGTTAATTCATGAAAATCATGGGCTCTTTAGCCAATTATATCATGTTCATGTTTTTAGGAGTTGCACGAATTACCGAGAAGGCTCAGATAGCCTGAAACTACGTAGCCACTGTAGGACAAGGATCGCTCCACCCAGTTAGGATGATTCCTTAATTTTACACTGAATGGATCCATCAGGCGCATTACCACCTTACACCTTAGCAAGGTATGGGGGATCTGCTAGTCCAGCGAGGTACTAGACTCCACGTATCCACGTGGTGATATCATGTGTCGATTTATGAAATGCTCTCCCTACTTATCATATTTTACTTATGATATATATATATATATATATATATGTATACTCATGCTCATAATCATGTTCATGTCCAGGTTTTCAGTTTCAGTTTTTATCATGTTATTTCATGTCCCATGTTATTTCATTCAATTGCTTTACATACCAGTACATTCAACGTCCTGACGTCCCCTTTTATTGCCCAGGGGCCAGCATTTCACGATGCAGGTACTGATTTACAGAACGGTACATCTGTTCAGTAGGACAGCATTCGTATTAGCTTATTGGTGAGTCCCATCTCATTCGGGGTTTAGTCAACTCTTTGTTTTATGATTAACTATGCATCTAAGGTATGCTGGGGTCCCTGTCCCAGTGAGTATGTTTTCTATGTTCAGATTTATGTTAGAGGTTTCATAGACTGGACAAGTCAGTTATGTCATGTCACACTTTCGGAGTTGTATAGTCATTTTGGCTCATTCATGTTATTTCCGCACTCATGTTTAAACAAGTATTTTGATTAAGTATTATGACTTGTTGCATTTTATAGAGGCTCATCATGCATTCACGTTGTATTCCGCTCATGTTATGCCTCATGATGATTCAGCAAGTCATGTAGTTCGCTCGGTCGCATTCAGTAAGGCACCGAGTGCCGTGTTACGCCCAGGCCATGGTTCGGGGCATGACAAAGCTTGGTATCAGAGCCATAGGTTCAAGTGTCTTAGGGCGTCTATGAAACCGTGTCCAGTGGGGTCACTTTTATATGTGTGTGGCACCCACACATATAAACAGTTGACCGCCAAGACATTTAAGATTGTCTCACTTCTTTCAACTCTAGATCGTGCAATGGAGCTATGTTCTCAGAAATCACTCGGGCTCGTATATTGTTTCCCATTCTACCGAATACGTCACGTCTCAATGGATGAGAAAGATATAAATCTAATCATTATCGATGTGTTTCTTTCAGATGGAGTCATCAGGAATTATTCTAATTCGTGCCATGAAGTTTAGAGCAGTAAGTAGCATTCTTTTTCCATCGAATTCTGAATGTGTAAGCGGCAAAAAGGAAATTCGAGACCCAAGACTTGCCAAATAGTGTGTGGTGTGTTTATCAGGTGTTAGTACCATTTGAAAGACAAATTTTGGTATAGTAGCACACGTAGGTTATATACCCTATAGAGTAAGTTTATTTGGACTATTTGACCATGGAGCTATAGTATAAGGGTGATGGTTCATATTTAAGACCCCATGAGGTAGCATGTTATGAAGTTAAATACAGGAGGCATAAATTGTCCACAATAGTTTTGAGCAGGAAGTAGCCTAAGAGCCAACTACCTGTAATACTAAAAAGTCTCAGTTTTTTCAAGGATATATATATATATATATATGTTTGTCATGTGATCTATGCACATGACTAGGAAGGGACTGATGAGATAAGAAAACCATGAGCATACGATATTGATTTTTTTTTAGGGTTAGTTTTAAATTATTTAAGCTTATTCAGATCATACCTAGAGAGTAGGACGTTAGTAAGTTACTACAAGAAGCAGATATTACTATGAGATAAAAGATACGACAATTCCCTCTTATGTTATGTGATTAAGTATTTATCCTTGATGTGTATAGTATGATATAATTTTGAAAGTGTATAGGGAGTTTGAGGTTAGTTGCTCCAATTCCTTGTTTGAGACAGATGAAATTTCCCTAAGTGTGATCCATGTCTATAGTTCAGAAAGATAGTATACAACCCCAGAATAGAATCAGATAAGGAGGAAAAGTTAGAAATAACCTTATGCTTCACTTTAGTACTCATAGAAGAATTAGAGAATATGATGCTAGTAAGTGGTTAACAGAAGCATAGTAAGTAAGTTTGAATAGATACAGTGAATTAAAAAATTTCAGCAGAGTTAGTAGAAGTACGATTTGAGTTACTTAGTCAAGTTAGCACTACTAAGGTAATTGTCTGAATACACCGAAGACGTGTTAGAACCCAAAGGGCTTAAGTTAAATTTGAGGTATAGAAATTGGTGAAAGAAGAAAACCATCGAAGCAGTAAGAGAGCAAGCTACAGAAGAAGAGCCTTTAAGAGTTATCAGAAAAAAGTGTTCCTCAAGACTGACAAAGCTAGTATGCCGGTTATGTACATTAGAAACCCGTTTGTTTAAGCAATCTGTTTTTTCCAGTAAGTAAGACTTGCTTGAAGCAAGCCGAAGAAATGGGTAGTCAGTATTTTAGATGAAAATGGTGGAACCACTAGATGACTACTTATCGCTAACTTAAGAGATCCACAGGCTTTAAACGTCAGTTTTTGAACTAAGGGGGAGATCGTACGATAAGGTGCCGATACAGATTATGTGTTTCGTAAGTTGATAGGTGTTAAAGAGATTATGTTAGAGTATTACAATTTCATGTAGCCAAGATAAGATGCGTAAAATGTGATTTTTGTCATGCTGTTGAGATCAAGTACTAGGTAATTAGGTTATAAGTTAAAGTTCTAGATCGAATAGCAGGTTTTAAGGTTAAAACAGTTCCAATTCCAGAGTAATTCATGTACTATGTGGTACTAATGCCCAGACGTACTCTACTCGTGCCTTTCGTACCCATATCATGCCCATGTTAGAGCTTTACACTCCATGTTTAAGATACAAGAATTAAGACTTCATATGATAGTAAGCTATGCAAGGGAATGTCTTTTCAGGTTTCGCACACCAGGTGTCCTCATGTCTAAAGTTAAAAACCGCATTCAGGTCTCACGTATCTATCATGATTTTATACTCATGTCCATGTTCTAGTATCTAAGTGCTTTTCAAATTTGATGATGATCTTGACCCATATTTTTATGTTATCCATGTTACCACATACTCGTGCCCCAATTCATTTCGCTATGCATCCCACTTATAGCAGTATCGTAGCAATGATTTTGTTAGATAATAATGAAGGTGAACCAATATGGATGTCCTACCCATGATTCTAGGTAATTCGTGCTTATGTTCCTTTAGCTAATGTTTTACGATCATGATGAAATGATTCTTGTTTTCCTTTTGCTAAATATTTAGGCCTCGTTATGTTCAAGGTGACTTTATACTCATGTCTTAGATGCTCGAGAAATGAATTATTCATGCCTATAATCCATTCTTTCATGAGCCTTATTTATAACAAGGGCGTTTATTCACAGTGATAAGAGTAAGCTATGTTGAACCATGTCCTATTCTTTCGGTATATCTAAATCCTAAAGGTAATTTTTTATCCATGCCCTACGTCTCAGAGTACCCGAGAGTTAGTCTACAATTGTACTCCACGCAAGTCACAGTTATGCCTTAGTCTTACTTCAATGCTCATGAACTCAAGTCTATACGCTATGGTATGCAGATACTTATGTGAGCGCCATGTTTTTCATGTACCCATGTCCCATGTCATGCTATTCACGTATTCACGTTTCATGCCATATGAATCACGTTCCTATGTACCCATGTCCCACGTTTCGTCCTTCATGTACAATGCACCATGTCATGTCTGTTCTCTAAATCAAACTATCTTATATGAATAGTACCAATAATTCCTTTTCTCTCAGTCCTCTATAATTCGCTCACGAGAATAAGCAAGATGAGCTAACGTATTCATAATCATGATTAACAGCTAACAAGATAATCAGAAGTAAGGTGCATTCCTATATTCAAATAGATATCTTTTCATGTACCCTATGGTACTTATCTCGGGAGTATTCTACTCAGATTCAATGTATTCATGTCATGCCTATGCTAGAGATTTATGAACACCTATGTTAGGATCATATTCTTGTTATATGACTCAAGTCTGTCACATTCACATCGCGTTGCGCTTACATTCAAAGCCTAAGTCATACTCCTATCTCATATTACCATGGTGACATACGGACGTCTATGATTAAGTCTCTAAGTATCCAAATCCTACCCACGCTTAGTATTCAATCCTCATGTTGTAACAATCATGTTTTCGATATTCAGATCTCATGCTACGATATCCATGTTTACACGTATTTGTATCTCATGACAGTTTAGCACTCATGTATTCATGTCATCCAGTCTTCGTGTATTTATGTCCCAGGTAATCATGTCATGTTCGTGTCTATTTCCAGTACTCATGTCATTCGCGCCTACGCATTTCTTCCAAACCCCATGTATAGTAATCATGTAATCATTCCGCCAATATCCGTGTGTTCAAGCCAGCTCAGTATTTATGTTAGATACATTCAAGATTTAGTAATCACGTTATGTCACATCATGCGTATTAAGATGCTATGTGAGTTGTGTGTTGGTACTTTAGTTAGTTGGCAGGCGTTTGAGAAATGTCGTGAGGGTCTGAATTATGAAGAAAGTCCTGCCATAAATTTTATAGATTCTAGAGTTAGTAGAGATTCTTAACCACTAGTCATAAATCGAGAACAAATGTTTTATGATTCTCATTCATGTAGGCGCTACTCAGTTTCATGTTACCGATGTACATGTTTCCATGTAATCACGTATTCAGTTCTGATGATCCATGACCATGTTCCCACGTAACCATGTCAAACTCTTATGTTTTATGGCATCTTTCTTTCATATTCATGTATTCAAGCCATGTCCAGCCATGTTCTTAACCATGACCCATCATTCGAGGATGAATGATCCCAAGGGGGAGATATTGTAACACCCCATACCTTTAACTTAAGCTTTGACCATGATCTTAGACTTAGAAAACCCAAAAAAAGATTGTGGGAATTGGAAATTTCCTCTTCAGTTGTAAGATGGTGGTTTACGCCCATGAACAGTAACTGTATTTCAGTACACAGCCCGTATTTCAAGACATAAACTGGTACCAAAGATTTCTGAGCATTCTGGAATTTTAACACTTAGAGGTGACATCGTTAAATACGGACCGTATTTTAAAATTTATTTGGAATATGAGAAAACTTCCTCAATGACATTTGTTGAGCTTTAAAATACCTTTCCAACGGTATATTATGGGGGTCAAACGGACATCTGTGCAAAGAGTATGGCTATTTTGCGGAAGAGATACAGTGCAGTCCATGCGGAATACGGACCGTATTTCAAAATACGGCCCATATTTCAAAACACGAGCAGTATTTAAATGAGTGTAAAATTTAATTTTCCAAAATAGTATATATTCGTCCATATTAGTTTAAATCGTTATTTTTCATTACATCAAGCCCTAGAACGACCTCCTACCCTCTTCCATCATCAAGAACACCAAGGTAAGCCTAATATAATTATTCCAAGTCAATTCTAATACATATCCTTGTAATATAAATAAGAAATCATCATTCCAAAACTAGGATTTTCAAGAAAACCCATCTCAAGGTTCAAAATTCAAGGTTTTGGAAATCTTCTTCAATGTTCAAGTTTTTAATTCAAGTTTGGAGCACTACCAGGTATGTAGAGTTACTATCTTCGTGTGGGAACATCATTGTTCTTCACCACGCCTCATAATCCATAAATTATGATTCTCTACGAAAACTAGGGTTTCTATACTATGCTCATAACAACCCTAGGTCCATGTCCGTGATTATATTATGTATGAATTGTTATTATTCTATCATTATGTTCTTAATAATTCCATATGATTGTTGAGAATCAGTCCGTAATCCATGAAAACCCATATCTTGTATTCCATGGGCTCTTGCATACATGTTTTAGCTAAAATGATTATTTCATGAATATCCTACATGTCTACAAGTTTTCATGCAACTATATTATATAATTACTTTCATGCTATGATACAAGATACATACATGCTAAATATAAGCTATTTCATGAAACCATGTTTACAAGTTATTTCGTGAAATCATGATTACAAGTCAAGTACAAGTTAATTCACGAAAATCATGGGCTCCTTAGCCAATTATATCATGTTCATGTTTTTAGGAGTTGCACGAATTACCGAGAAGGCTCAGATAGCCTGAAACTACGTAGCCACTGTAGGACAAGAATCGCTCCGCCCAGTTAGGATGATTCCTTAATTTTACACTGAATGGATCCATCAGGCGCGTTACCACCTTATACCCTGGCAAGGTATGGGGGCTCTGCTGGTCCGGCGAGGTACCAGACTCCACATATCCATGTGGTGATATCATGTGTCGGTTTATGAAATGCTCTCCCTACTTATCATGTTTTACTTATGTTATATATATATATATATATATGTACTCATGCTCATGCTCATGTTCATGTCCAGGTTTTCAGTTTCAGTTCTTATCATGTTATTTAATGTCCCATGTTATTTCATTCAGTTGTTTTACATACTAGTACATTCAATGTGCTAACGTCCCCTTTTATTTCCCGGGGGCCTGCATTTCACGATGCAGGTACTGATTTACAGGATGACACATCTGCTCAATAGGACAGCATTCGTATCAGCTTATTGGTGAGTCTCATCTCATTCGGGGTTTAGTCAACTCTTTGTTTTATGATTAACTATGCATCTAAAGTATGCTGGGGGCCTAGTCCCAGCGAGTATGTTTTCCATGTTCATATTTATATTAGAGGTTTCATAGATTGGACAAGTCAGTTATGTCATGTCACACTTTCGGAGTCATATAGCCATTTTGGCTCATTCACGTTATTTCCGTACTCATGTTTAAACAAGTACTTTGATTAAGTATTATGACTTGTTGCATTTTATAGAAGCTCATAATGCATTCACGTTGTATTCCATGCATGTTATGCCTCATGATGATTCAGTAAGCCATGTGGTTCGCTCGGTCACATGCAGTAAGGCACCGAGTGCCGTGTTACGCCCAGGACATGGTTCGGGGCGTGACAAGATTTGAGATATAAGCCCTAGTTTTATTCAATGGAGGATAAAAGGAGGCACATTGCTTAAAGGACCAGACACGAGAAAAAAGGCTTAAAAAGAAAAGAAATGAAAAGTGGAAGAAGTAAAAAATATGAAGAGATTAAAAGTTCACGGGGTAGAGGAAAAAAGAGGCTGGAGACTGTCACGCCCCAAACTATGGCCTGGGCGAAACACGGCACTCGGTGCCTTACTGCATATGACCGAGCGAACCACATGGCTTGCTGAATCATCATGAGGCATAACATGAGCGGAATATAACGTGAATGCATGACGAGCCTTTATAAAACGTAGTAAGTTATAATACTTAATAAAAAATACTTGTTTAAACATGAGTGCGGAAATAACATGAATGAGCCAAAATGGCTATACGACTCTGAATGTCTGATATAACATAACTGACTTGTCTAGTCTATGAAACCTCTATCATGAGTCTGATTGAAAAACATACTTACTGGGACAAGACCCCCAGCATACCTTAGATGCATAACTAATCATAAAACAAAAGTTGACTAAACCCCGAATGAGATGGGGCTCACCAATAAGCTGATACGAATGTTGTCCTGCTGAGCAGGTGTGTCGTCCTGTATATCAGTACTTGCATCATGAAATGCAGGCCCCCCGGGCAATAGAAAGGGGACGTCAGTACTTTGAATGTACTGTTATGTAAAGCAACTGAATGAAATAATATGGGACATGAAATAATAATGATAGGAACTGAAACCTGATCATGAACATGAATACATGCATATATATAAAACATGGTAAAAATATCATAAGTAGGGAGAGCAATAACTTATAACCGATCCATGGTCTGGTGCTTGCGTCCCGCCAGCAGAACACTCAGTCCTTGCCAGGGAACATGAGATTTAATAAAATATAAAAGGATTCAGTCATTATGAGAGATCATCCGGGACATGGGTGGAGCGATCCTCATCCTACAGTGACTACGTAGTTTCAGGCTATTTGAAGCCTTCCTCGGTAATTAAAGCAACTCCTAAAAACATGAACATGTAAAATAAGTGGCACTTGCTGCCCATGGTTTTCATGAATATAACTTGCTTGTACATGGATATCATGAATTATAGCTTGCTTGCATGAACTTGTAAAACATGTATAGTATTTTCTTGAAATAGCATAATATATCATAAACTAGTATGCATGAACTCATGGAATGAGATATATGGGTTTTTCATAGATTACGGACAGATTCTTAATAATCATAAAGAAATATTAAGAACTAAATGATGGAATTATAACAATTCATACATAATATAATCATGGACATGGACTTAGGGTTATCATGAACATGGTATAGAAACCCTAGTTTTCGTAAAGAATCATAATTTATGGATTATGAGGCGTTTGGAAGAACAATGATGTTCCCACACGTAGATAGTAACTCTACATATCTTAATCACTCTAAAACTTGAAGAAAAGTTTGAATTTTTGAAGAAGAATTCCAAAGTCTTGAATTCTTGAACCTTGGGATGGGTTTTCTTGAAAACCCTAGTTTAGGAACAATGATTTCTTGCTTAGATTATTAAAGTATATATTAGAATTGAGTTGGAAGGGTTTACTCAAGTTAGAAAGGGATTAGAGACTTGAATTCAACCTAGAATCATGATAAAACTTACTTTGGAAGGTTCTTGAGGTTCGGGACTTGTTCTCTATGAATTTAGGATGATTTTTCGTGAACGGGGTGTTGGGAAAATAAACCCCAAATCTTAAATATAACTTAAAACGCGTAAACCCGACTTTTGACCTGAAACCCGACTTTTTATGCATTGGGTCCGCGACGCACGTGCATCACGCGACCCCCTCAGGTCGATATTCAGAGAGGGTGTTTTTGTGCAATCGGCTCGCGACGCGGGGCCATCGCACGCGCCCTCACAAACGACGTGTGTCGCTTCTGCACAGTGTTCAGTAAAATAGGCATAACTTCCTGTACATAGCTCCGTTAAAGACCAATAATATACCGTTGGAAAGATAATTCAAAGGGCTAAAACTTTCATTAAGGAAGTTTTCCCAAATTCCTAATTAGTAAAGGGGTTATGGTCGTTTGAAGTAAGACCTTTTATAAACTCACTTGCAAACATGCTTCGTAGAGTGGCTTCCAACTTTGCTTTGCCCAAAGACATTTCTTATGACTTGATTAGTTTTCAAAACACTTCCTACAACCCCCATATTTGTTCCATTATATTATCATCTTATGAGTCAAACCTTCGCCCAAAGCTACGAGGTGTTACAGAGACCATTTGGTGGAATTAAAGAAGAAAATAAAGGTGAAATCGAGTAAAAGAAAGCGAGGATCGCGAGGGAGCAACAGAAAATTGATATGGCGAAAAAGGTTGTTGATAGATGTAAGCTTGATCATGATTATAAATTGTTGCATGATCGCGTATATGATCTTTTCGCGAATAACTTGAAGTTGGATCTTGAATTGTTGGAAACGGGGAAATTGATAGACATCAACCTTGCAGCCAAATGGTGTCCTTTAGATTCATCTTTTGATTGGTGAACATTTTTATGTGAAACCATTGCAAGGACGGCGTTCGCGAGTCTATGGGAGACGGATTATCAGAGGATTGTTAGAAAATTTGAAAAGAATATTACAGAAATTGTGTGCCTGAGTTTGTCTTTTCGAATTTCGGAGACTCGAGAGCGATACCAGTGCCAGAATGCTTTTTTTTTTAACAAGAGGAACTTGAGGAAAAAAGAAGCAAGGAGAGAGAGAGACAGGTCTTAGGAATGGTTTAACAATAATCTCATGGAGGTTTATATGTTTGTACGCTGTTTGTATAAAAAAAAAAGACGAAGACTAAATTTGATAAGTTTTGAATAGTTACAGAACTAAAACCGATAAGTGTATATTTAAGGGACTATTTTAAATCTATTCTCATAGATAAGGGATTATTTATGGCCTTTTCTCCTTATAAAAGTATACGTACATTCAGCTCTAGAAGAAAAACATTATTTCCTATCAATTGTTCTTAGGCTCCACCTTCAAGCTTACTGCCAAAATAGGAACCAAATATCCTAATACCAAATGGCAATTCATGACAAAAACATCACAACAAAACGTACTTGTGTTGCCTAGCTCCCTTGAGAAACACCTTCCCTTTTGGGACCCTCAAAACCCAACTCTCAATTATTGAATAACAATAAAATAATAGTAGAAGATTAGACATATCCTACACTGTTTAATTAATTTCATTTTGAGACGCCATTAGATCTTTCGTATCATTAGATAAATAAATTTCATTTACATACTTTCACAAGTTTTTACTCTTCAAATCTTCTAACATGATATTTCTCTTTCAAACTAATCTACCACGCATATTAGTTTAATTCTTTCACAACTACGTAGTACTTATGTAGTATTCCCTTCGTTTCAAAATGTTTGTCTCGTTTTGACTTGACACAAAGTTTAACAAATCAAATAAGACTTTTGAATCTTATGGTGTTAACTTAAAGATGTGTAAAATTTATCAAAATGTCTTTTAATTTTATGATCTTAAACATGTCATGTGAAAAATTAGAATTAAAAAGCTGTCAATTAAAGAAGATTATAAAAATGAGAGTGATGTCTTAAACTTCATGCTTAATATTGTCATATATAACAAAACAAAGATTAATTGATAACAGAGGTCCGAGGTTTAATTGTGGGGATGGCGTAGGTAAAATAATTTTTGGGCCCAATACGCATGTGGCAAGCAGATGCTCTCCTACCTACTGTCCACTAGGTGTTCTTTTTCACTTTCTTTGTGTAGGCCAGATTTTTTTATATTGGTATTTTAAGTATAATTTTTTTTTTCGAGTAGTACTTTAGAGAGCAGGAGGTTTAGAATAAATTGAAGCAAAGACAAAATATGAATATATGTATTGCGAATTTAGTCAGCGTAAAAAGAGTGAAGTTGAGGTAAGATTAGATAGTATTGTGATGCCTAAATGCAAGAACATTTATATAGCTAGAATCGTTGTTCGAGGAGAATTGAGTGATAGATAAAGGAATTATACATAGATGATAGAACCAAGTTCGAAAGGTTGAAATGAAGAAGTGATATGAAATCTTACGTGACAGAATGATACCTACCAGAGTGAAAATTAAATTCTATTGAATTGTTATATAGTCAGTACATTTTTTTTTTCTTCTACAAATCAGTAATTCTTTAGGAGAGTAAATGTTGGACAACCAAATAGAGAGTCAAACTCATTCACGAGATGGGTGTGGTATGAATGTGGAAAATAACTACATTTGCTAGAAGGTTGGGGAGAAGCGGAGCTTTAGTCATTTATAAAAAATAAAAATAAAAAAAAATTATAACTTTTACAAGAGATTTTCATTTTTACACATAAAATATTTGAAAAAATATATATATAAGAAATATTATTTCCTCAAAGATATAAACAACACTAGGGTGTTTATTGGTGTTCGGTTGGATATTAGCACTTAACTGTTTAGCTTATCGGTTTTCGATTTTTAAATATACCAATCTGCTAACCAACCAATAAGGTAACGGTTGGTTCGATTTGGATTTAACGGTTATCGATCGGTTATTGGTTGGCTTATCGGTTAATCAACAAAGTCAATTAAGAAAAGGCCTTCGATGATTTAAACCTAGCTATATGGTAGAAATTTCAACAGATAAGAATAGGAAAGAAAAAAGAACCAGAAAGGATTGTCACTGTGAGATCAACTAACAGCAAAGTTTATATACCTTGCAAATGAAAATTCACATAAAAAAGAAACCATCTCAGGATACAAATATTGTGGAAATTATTGGGACATAAAAATAGGTAATTAACTGCAAGTGTTTCAAATTCAACAGAGAACGGCAAAATATTGCTTTTTATTGCATTATAAATTCCCTTACCAAGAGCCAAGAGCTAGAGATCTTAAACATGTTGAGAACATCTCAATAGCTCATAAACTTTGAAAGGATGTAGAAAAACAAAATTTGCACGCTATATCTATTTTTTAACGAGCCTCAAATTGTATTACAAAGTTGATTTGCACTTCTTTGGTCATAAGTTACAGCCCAACTTTTTGGTATAAACAGATACGTTCACCTGTTGCCGCTTCTTACCTCCTTAAAGTTAACATTTTAGGTTTTTAAACGACTTATTTATATAAACGATATAAATTTAATCATTCTTAACGGGTAAACGGTTTATCCAATAAAAAAATTAAGTAATCCGTATCCGCACTGTTAAGCAATTAATTATAAATTTCATTCTGTGCACCAACCATTAATTTAATAAACCAATAACAATAAGCCAATAAACATATTTTACAGTCTTTTCTTTTTGAGATTCAAATTCAAAACAAAAAGTTGTGGCCTTAACTTTTCCTCGAGAAACTTTTGCAATTTCCTGTTAATATTTCCCATAAACCAATCAGACTCATGGCTGGATCCCCTTCTTCAGCGGAATCTAGTACTCCGTATATTTACTGTTATTATCAACTCTGAAATTTCGTTAAAAGTTTTTTAAATATACTTTGACTAAATTCGCAATCTATCTGATATTATACAATCTTCAATGATGCAATTAGATTTAACTAGAAAAATCAAAGTTGGTTCCACACTGATCAGCAAATCAACAATTCGTGTACCAAACGGCACGTCTCTTTATATTAAAAAGTAGCATATAATATATAGTAATACTAATAACATAACAACACTAACAAGAGAGAACACAACATCTAACATTTTCCTTCTTCATTCCAAATCTTGAGGAACTAATACTGTTTAATGAATCATCAACTAAATCAAAATTCTTCGTCATCATCAATTAATTTAAAAATCCTTAAGCAACTTTCGGACCTGTTCCAATGTAACAAAGAGCACAATAGTAAATGGTCCCTGCCTTGAAATTGTAGGGATAAATCCCTTATACAAAGCCATTGGGCCCTCAGCTTTGATTGTGGTCATTGCACAATCAAGGGCGCCACGGTAAGGTGGAGCCTTTCCGGGCTCCACCTTCATATTCATCACACGAGTCTTGATCACATCCACCGGATTCGTCACCACCGCCGCCACAAACCCGGCAGCAAAGCTCGCGGTCACATGGGTCCCGAGCCCGTCTTTCATGATATCCTTCCGTAAAATCATCTCCTTGAACTCGTCATAGGACGCCAACTGTGAGGCTGTCACTAGCATGGCGCGGTTCACAGTAAGGGATGAACCGCGCCACAGGCTAGTGACCCCCTCACTCTTACACATTTGAGTAATAGCGTCCACCACGCTCTTGTAATTCCTCCTCTGGGCGGACGGCAATCTGCCGTCCGCCTGCATGCGGACCATCGCCACATCAGCGGGATTCCCGACCGCGGCCCCGATGCCTCCGGCGATGAGTCCCGCAACAATTTTTTTACCCAAGGGCATGTTATTCGTATCAGGGTCCGTCCATTTTGTCTTCAACATGTCGTACAAACCCATCCGGGTAGTCGAATAAAGGGTCTGTCTAAGAACGGTAGCTGACACGCCAGAATAAAGCGCGGCGACGCCTTCTTGCTGGATGATCCGTACCCCGACAGAAATGGGCCCCACACGTGGAGCAACTGGCACGTGGGCGTTAGATGGATGAAAAGCAAGAGCAGGGCGAAGCGTCTGGACAGGATTTACTGTACCTGACGCTTCGCCTTGAAGCTGCATACGTACCTTGATGAGATCGAGTGGATGTGTACTACATCCAGCGATAATTGAAGCAATGCCTCCTTCAACAAATCCTTTCACCCCCATAATAAATCAAGATCTGCTCCAAACAAAGTCTTTGTTTTTTTTTTTTTTTTAGCTTTTTCTTGATGAAAAATTAAAAGGGGATCTTGATTCTCTTGTTTTATTTTTTGAGTTGTAGGAAAAAATTAGGACCAGTTGGAATTGGAGGACGTATCACTGGAAACCAAGAGATGAGAATGGATGCCAAAGGCTATCGATGCAAAGTGTGGGATGTTAGATCTCTGAGACATATGCTGAGAGAGATGAATTTGGTTGATTGAGAGAAATTGGAGGAAAGGGATTTATTTATAGGAAAAAGTAATAAAGAGCGAAAGGAAAGGAAATGGAAATTACGTTTTCAAAGTACGCGTGGTTTCTCTTTCTATAATATAGCATGTGGAGTTGGGATTTACAACTAAGGTAAGTTTGTTTATTCTATTTTATTTTATTTCCTCCAATATTTACGCGGAAGTGGGTCCAACACACCAAACTGATGGAGCCAATTAAAAATGGTCAAAAATGCACGATTTTAAATAAGTTATATGTTTTTTTTTGTTTTAATACCACGAATTCTAACTATTTAGAACTTAGAAGAGTGAGTTTCCTCACTTCTTCGTCGTCAGGTTTCGTCATCCGTTCGTGGGCTCAAAAAAAATTGTGAGCCCACATATTTTAAATAACTATTAATATTTAAAAACAATTATTAATATTTAAAAAAAAATTATGGCCCACATACTTTAAACAACTACTAATATTTAAAAAAAAATTATGGGCCCTATATTAAACATCAACTAGTAATTAAAAAAAAAAAAGTGGAACCCACCACATCCAAACTCACGGGAAAAAAAAAGTGAATCTCATATTAACAAAATCAAGCAATATTTAAAAAAAAAATGAATCTCATATTAAAAAACAAACAATGTTAAAAAAAAAGTGCTTAGAAAATTAAACAATTAAATCAATAATAATGGATTCATTGCCACATGCGTATCAACCCATTAGAGGGAGCAAATAAAATTATTGTACAGCAACATACTTAAAATACAAAAATGCTTAGAAAATCAAACAATTAAATCAATAATGATGGATTTATTGCCACATGCGTATCAACTCATTAGTGGGAGCAAATGAAATTATTGTACAGCAACATACTTAAAATACTTATATATATATATATATATATCCGTTTTGCAATTTTTGAGAGGGAGCAAATGAAATTATTGTACAGCAACATACTTAAAATACAAAAATGCTTAGAAAATCAAACAATTAAATCAATAATGATGGATTTATTGCCACATGCATATCAACCCATTAGTGGGAGCAAATGAAATTATTGTACAACAACATACTTAAAATACTTATATATATCCGTTTTTCAATTTTTGAAAAAAAAAATGTGGGCCCATATAGCCTGATGGATTCATTGCCACATGCGTATCAACCCATTAGAGGGAGCAAATGGAATTATTGTACAACAACATACTTAAAATACAAAAGTGCTTAGAAAATCAAACAATTAAATCAATAATGATGGATTTATTACCACATGCGTATCAACCCATTAGTGGGAGCAAATGAAATTATTGTATAGCAACATACTTAAAATACTTTAAACAAAAAATGTGGTCCCCATATTAAACACCAACCAATATTAAAAAATTTAAAAAAACACCAACCAATTAAGCATTTAAAAAAAAGTGTGGTCCCCATATTAAACGTCAATCAATATTAAAAAAAAAAAAAAAACACCAACCAATATTTAAAAAAAAAAAAAAGTAAATAAAGTGGAACCTGCCATCTCCAAACTCACGGGAAAAAAAAAGGTGGACTCCATATTAACAAAATCAAGCAATATAAAAAAAAAGTGAATCTCATATTAAAAAAAACAAACAATGTAAAAAAAAAAAGAGTGCAGACTTTGTATTCGTAGCAAACACTAATATAATAAAGTTTTAGATACGGAGCACAAACTACAATGTTATATTAATCGTGTTTTGAACATAGTATCCCATATTGACAAAATCAAGCAATATATAAAAAAAAAAAAAAAAGTGAATCCCATATTAAAAAAATAAACAATGTCAAAAAAAAAGGTGTAGACTTTGTATTCATAGCAAACACTAATATAATAAAGTTTTAGATATGGAGCACGAACTATAATGTTATATTAATCGTGTTTTGAACATGGTATATATATATATATTATATGCATAAAAACAGTGCAAACTAATAATGTCCAAAAGGGTGGGCTCCATACTAAACAACACCAAGCAATATAAAAAAAAACATATAAAGCATGGGTTTAGACCCATGCTTCGTCGTCCGTTGTCCCTTTAAAAAAAAAAGGGGGGGGGGGGGGGGGGGCAAGGGGGGGGGGCATACTAAATAACACCGAGCCATAAAAAAAAGGGAAGAAAAAAAATGGAACTCACCTTCTCCAAACTCATGGGGAAAAAAAATGGACCCCATATTATCAAAATCAAGCAATATCAAAAAAAAAAAAAAGTGAACCCCATATTAAAAAAAATATAATGTTAAAAAAAAAAAGTGCAGACTTTATATTCGTAGCAAACACTAATATAATAAAGTTTTAGATACGGAGCACAAACTACAATGTTATAGTAATCGAGTTTTGAACATAGTATATGTATATATATTATATGCATAAAAATAGTACAAACTAATAATGTCCAAAAAAAAAAAGTGCACCCCATAAAGGGTGGACCCCATACTAAACGACATTAAGCAATATAAAAAATAAAATAAAAAGTGGACCCCACCATCTCCAAACTCACGTTATTATTTTATCTCAAAGAGAAGAAAATAGTTTCCTTTTAAACAAGTCTTCTTTTTTAAAAAATATTAATAAATTTGCCGATTTTGTGTTCATAGCGAACATTAATATAATAAAATTTTAGATACAGAGCACAAACTATAATGTTATATTAATCGTGTTTTGAACATAATATATATATATATATATATATCATAAGTCCTTTAATTACAACTTTTAACTTATACTAATGTAAAGTTGTAACTGCTCGACCCTACACAAAGATAAACACGGTAAAAAGTTATGTGTGACAATTGTTTTTGCCAAATCAATAAATTGAGTAGTATAAAATATGTGTTTGCACATGCACTTTCATCACCTAATCATAGTTAATTAATGCATATTTATTTCATTAAATCACTTAATCATAGTTAGTTGAATTACTTTGATGTAAATATCCGGATGAGTAGTTACCATATAACACACTGTTTTCCTCGAGCTTTTAAACTAGGGTAGGTAGGAAAATTACTAAGAAGAAGATGTTCCATTTTTGGTGAATTTTTTTCAGAAAAACTCATAAAACTTAATTTTAAAAAAATGAAGCTATCCCCTATGTTAGTGACCCATTATCTTTAATTTAGTTAGACGTTTGCGAATCCCGCAATTGTATTACAAAGTACAAACTAAAATCAACATAATCGTTTTTTCCTCCCATAAAATAAAAAATCAGCAAGAGATAGTGGCACATGTTTTGACGTTTTAAGAAGCTTCATTTTTTAGCTTTTACTAAGACATGAACACGGTCCTTTTATAATTTATACAAATTACAAGAAAAAAAAGAAGTTAGAGCTGATAGTAACTTTTCATAAAAGTAAAGCAAGGGAATCAAACAACAATGCTGACAGTGAACGCCCTCACTCTGACTCACTTGTGATTCATACAAAATAAAAATGAAAATAAAAGTAAATAAGTGAAAATTAAACCAAAGCTTCATAAAATTACTATTGGAGAAAAGAGGACATGCCTGCAATTTATTGAACTTATGAAAATATTAGAAAAATGTACAATCTAAATTTTCCTCAACTTGCACTATCTGAATTGAGACACTTATATCAACTTGATTCGAATTTAATTATGAAACAAGGACGCATGCAATGAAAAAAAATCAACTCAACTTGACTGTAATGACACTTCATCTAATTTTGGGGAGACTTGTTTAATTTCTTTAATGTTCAAAATTGACTAATAAAAAGTGAATACATTACGTTATGAGATGGATACATTACGTTTATGGTGGTTGCCCATTTAGTTTCCCAAATATGTTATGAATCCATTTATTGTGTGAACATTTCATTCAATGAACTACTAGCATACATGTACCTTATTAATGTATAACTTAAGGCTTGCATCTAACGAATGATTTGTATATCCTATAAAACAGTATTCTTCAATTCTGTGAAAGATAGACTTGAAGTGACTTAAATATACTTGAAATAAGAAGAAAAGTTTTCTCCTCCTCTATACATCATTGTCTATATTTCTTGTCTTATATTGTTCTTATTTTAAAGCACGTTATCAGCCGAAGCTCTAATCAACTGAGAATGTTTCGATATGATTTTCATTTTTGTGTTATGAACATCAAGCGAGGTATGTTTTCGAAAAGATCTACTTTAGTTGGTTCTTGGAATATAGAAGTATCATTATAGTTACATTATATTACATGTCAGTATAGAACCTAATTATATCTTGAATTCTCAAGACACAAGCATGAAATAAATGAAATAATATTAACGACAATGGTTGCTAAAGTAGCTTAAATGAATTTGATATAGGTTGATTGGCTTTAGTCTTATGAATACACTTAAATGCATGTCATTAAATAATCTAACCTTGATCATTATTACGTTATTGAATATATGTGGCACGATATAAGAAAATTATCACTTATATTTGGTATTATTTGATTATTCATAAAATGCCAAAGTTATTTAACGCAAGTGAACTATGACAATTTACAATATGAGATTGCATATGTATTATTTTATTCGATAGCTATATAGCATGTTAATTAGATGCTCAATTAACTATCACATGAAATCCTTGGGTGGAAAAAAAAAACTTTTCTCAATGATAAAATACTCTACACAAGTATGACTAAAATTTTCGTTAATATGTGAATGTCATTAATTAATTGTATCTTGGTCATTATTCATATTAAGGGAGTGATGATCATCATATTTAGTTGGATATCTACATTAGATGTATCTTCATTAAATTTAAAAGGTTATAGTATGAGATACATATCCGTTTCATTAGTAAATTTTACTTACAGAATTGTCAGAAATATGTGATCATTGGTGATAATAAATATTTTCATAAAGGCATATTATGACTAACCTTTTAACTTAATAACTGTTAAATTTAGTGATAACATGTTGAAGTTATTATTAACTATGGTTGGTTATTATGATCACTAAAAGTGAAAATATTTTCAAATGCTTACTATGTTTATTACTAATGAACTGCTCTATTGCTTGTAAAAATATTATTCTTTCTACGTTCTCTAACAATGTGAAAAAGTTGTCACTCACAATTGTACAAAGGAAGAATAAGCTTTGAAAGCCCTCATCAGGTAAGCAGCAAGTTGTGTTTTCAATATTTTAGGGCATTCAATTATTTCAACAGATTGAAAATACATGAATATTGATCTAATAAATTTGAGATCAATTACAAAAATGTATAAGAAAATATTCTCAATTTTTATGATCTTAAATGTGCTTCTAAAGCAGCATTTACGAAAAAAGATTTTTAAAATATATTATGAGATTATTTTATGCCTAGTTGTGACTAAACAAAATTATGTTACATTCTTTGGTGAATAAGACAAATTGTGATAAACATTGTATAAGGGTAAGACGATGGATTTAAGTCCCAACGCACCATGAGGGTAAGACACCGGGTTCAAGTCCTGATCCACGTTGATGATAAGATGTTGGGTTGGTTCTCTACGCATGTGGCCTAACGCGGCTTTGTGAGGGTAAGACATCAGATTTAAGTCCTGATGCACCATGGTAATAAGACGTTGGGTTCTAGTCCCAACACATTACGGCCTAAAACTCCTTAAATGGATAAGACATTGGGGTTGCGATCTGATGCACCATATTGATGATATAATGATGATTAAGACAAAGTATGTCTATTTATGAAAAATTATGAAGTCCATCCCACTAGATCTGCTCCATTCCCTGAAGGGAATGTGAGAGCGATAGATCAAAAGTCTGAAAGAAGACTAAATAATTATCAGGGCCGTATGAATAAAGGTGGGCGTGGCAAAGGACGATATAATAATCATCACTATGGTGGTAATTATAAAAGGAAGAACATCATGGGTTCTCAAAATGGTCTTCAACGGGTGAAGGTAATTTTTGCCATTGTGGCCTTAACTTTTCCCTCAATGCCAGTGAACCCCCCCCCCCCCCCCCCCACTCTGACTCACTTCTGATTCATACAAATTGAAAATGAAAATAAAAGTAAATAAGTGAAAACTAAACCAACAACCTCATAAAATTACAGTTGGAGCAAAGAAGACATGCCTGCAAGTTATTGAACTTGTGAAATATATTACTCGAAAAATGTATAATCTAAAAATTACGACTAGAATATTTATTAGAACAAGACTGGCATAGTGGAAAATTACCTCAACTTGCACTATCTGAATTGAGACACTTATATCAACTTGATTCGAGATTAATTATGAAACAAGGATGCAATGAAAAATTCAACTCAGCTTGCCTGCAATGGCACTTCATCTAAAATTTGGAAGACTTGTTTGAAGTCTTTAATGTTCAAAATTGACAAATAAAAAATATGTGACTTATCACATACCACTAATTAATACTAAGAGCCCGTTTGGATTGGCTTATAAGTTGCTTATAAGCTGTTTTCAGCTTTTTTGAGTGTTTGGCTGGCCAGCTTAAAATCATTTTGTGCTTAAAATAAGCTCAAAAAAATAATTGGGTCCATTTGACTTAGCTTATCTAAAACAGCTGAAAACAACTTATAAGCCAAAAAAAAAAAAATTAGGCTACCCAACTTATTTTTTTTAGCTTATAAGCTATTTGCGGCTCATAGGCATAAGCCCATCCAAACAAGCTCTAACAAACAATCACTATTTCAGAAATATTTGACAGCTAACTCATCAAATCAGTTATTAAGGAAAAGACAACCCAATGCACAAAGCATTACTCGTGATTTATAGGTCACACGGAGACAATTTTACCGTTATTCCAAGGATCTCCTTCAAGTTAGTAGGATGGTATGGTTTTTTTAAGTAAGCCGTGCAGTTATAAAATATGAGCCAGATGTTTTCATCTTCATCAAATAGTTAAACTAGAATATACTCTAGCTGTCCATAGTTTAGATCACTTTGACTTGATCAAAGTCAATTATTAAGAGGTCAAATTGATATTACAAGAGATCTCATTGAATGTTTAGAACTTAATGATCGCATTATAATTATTAAAATAATAGGTTGAACTCGATGAAAATGCCAATTATTGATTTAAAATGTACTACATCATTAATTGTTCAAATGCTTAGTAGCCGTTTGGCCATAAAAATTACGGAAAAGGGTCAAAATTACTCCTGAACTTTGAAAAATAGTTCATTTATACCCTCCGTTATACTTTAGGGCCAATTATACCCTTACCGTTATACTATGGGGTCAATTATACCCTTATGACTAACTGCTGCCACGTGGCATCATCCCAACCCTTCAAAATTATTTTACCCTCAAATAATTTTTTACCCACTAAAATAACTCAACTCGACCCGATTTTTTTTTCCAGCAAAAATAATACGGATACTTTTTCTAGGAAAAAAATAAAAATAATTTCGTATTATTTTTGCTGGAAAAAAAATTGTTGAGTTATTTTAGTGGGTAAAAAATTATTTGAGGGTAAAATATTTGGGATGATGCCACGTGGCAGCAGTTAGTCATAAGGGTATAATTGACCCCATAGTATAACTGTAAGGGTATAATTGGCCCTAAAGTATAACGAAGGGTATAAATGAACTATTTTTCAAAGTTCAGGGGTAATTTTGACCCTTTTCCGTAAAAATTATTCACTTTTTTTCAGAAATTTTTTTCATTTTTTTTATTTTTGGGCGTTTGGCCATAAATATTCGGAATGTATTCCGGAATACCAAAAATAAGAAAAACTTGTTTTTCAAAAAAAATTCACTTTTTTACACTACATTTCATCAAAAATTACAATTTTAAAAACTATGGCCAAACACAACTCCAACTCTAATTCCAACTTCAATTTTTTTTAAAAGAATTAATTTATTTTTGATAATTTATAGCCAAACGGCACCTTTAGTGTCTGAATCTGAAAACGTAAACAAGAAAAATCTTGGAGTCAAATAGTGCCACTTGAAAATGGTACAAGGACAAGGTTGAAATTGAGGAAGCCTAATTAAGAGTTTTCTGTTAAACGTCACTTCAAAAAATTATTTGGCCATTCATCAGGGGCCAAATAATAACGCTTGGACTCTACCTTTTGACCTTTCCTATGACACCAAAAGAAAAATAAATAAATAAATGAAGAGAAGAGAAAAAATAGAATAAACGGAAATATGGATGACACGTGTCAATAGCTAAACAATTGCCTAGAAGCTGGAAGAACTCGACCAGGTCCCCGCGTCTTTAAAAAAATCCTCGGGGTGTTTTAGGGAAGGGCTGCTTGAGGATGGTGCTGATTGACTTTTCCTTTCGATTTAGACACATCATTTAATTTGTGCTTATATTTTTAAATTTTTTAATATATATATTCACTTTAGGATAATTTTAAATATGCTGTGTCTAAAGTTAATCTTGATAAAATATAACTTCATACGATTGAAGTCCAGTCATTTTTACCTGAATTTAAGCTATATGTTGTTGAAGCTCAATTATTTTACCTGACTTCAGTCATTTCTGTCTAAAGATCATGCACATGTGACGTAAGGTAAGCAAATTTAACTTTAATCATATAGGAGAAAATGATTGAAGTTCAATTATTTTAAAAACTTCAAGTTTCTTCACTGATCACATATAACTTTGTGTGGAGTTTAGTTTTGCCAAGTCTGACTTCCTTTTCAACCAAAAAAAAAAAAAAAAAAAAGAGGGGTCTAACTTCAGATAACATATACTCCATCTGAAGTGATTAAATACTAGTGTCAAAACAAACTGCCCCGTGAAACTTTTACGGCCTCTAGGCTCACTCTTTGGTTACAAGGTCAAAACTGCTCTTATATTATATGAAATGGAACAATTTTGATCTCTATTAAAGAATGTTTCGTTCTTACTTTTGTCAGTATAAAGTGGTTTGAGTTTGTATTTATAGGCTAACGACAACAGCTAAAAAGCAAATTTGGATTGTTCACAAAGTTCAAAAGCAAAGTTTAAAGAGCAGCCCGGTGCATTAAGCTCTCGCTATGCGCGGGGTTCGGGGAAGGGCCGAACCACAAGGGTCTATTGTACGCAGTCTTACCTTACATTTCTACAAGAGGCTGTTTCCACGGCTCGAACCCATGATCTCCTGATCAAAAGCAAAGTTTGATTCTTTAAAATCATAAGCTTCAAAAGTTTTTTTTTTTTTTTTTTTTTGTAAATTTGATACCCAATCAAACTTCACATGCATAAATTGGTGGATGGAGTATATTTCACCTGGGCCCTTTTTCTTTTGGTGTGATATTTGACCAACTAAAAAAAGGAGAGGTATAAATTTCACCAGTAAGAATAAAATAAAATTGATGGGTATTTTCTTACGTGGCGGTAATCTTTCTTTTGGTGTGATATTTGACCAACTAAAAAAAGGAGAGGTATAAATTTCACCAGTAAGAATAAAATAAAATTGATGGGTATTTTCTTACGTGGCAGAAGATTACCGGATAGTAAAAGATGCTTTGTGGGTCCAACAAATTAAAATGAATAAAAAATCAAACGTCGCCTGAGAGATTCGAACTCTCGCGGGGAAACCCCATGTACTTAGCAGGCACACGCCTTAACCACTCGGCCAAAGCGACTTGGTGTCTGTGTCGTTAGTTTATTCCTATATACTGGTGTGAGCGCTATGAGTTATGACCACCTTTAAAGAATTTATTTGTTTATTTTTCACTCATTATGTTGCTATAATAATGTACAGTAAAAAGAGTAATTTTGGTCTATAAAGCAATGTCAAACTTTTCAAACATCTAAGGGTATGCCTAGTGATCAATAAGCACTGGTTAAGAACGATGATGTCTCACATTCAAATTCCAGTGGAAACAAAAATACTAGGTGGTTTTCTTTTTTTTTTTTTTTTCATTTTTTCAAGTCTTGATGGATAGAGTTATCTGATATTTATATTGATGAGAGTTAGCAAGTACCTCTGAAATTAGCGCGTTGGACACTCTGATCAGGGTTATCAAAACAAAATACTTAATGCCAATTTTTATGCCGTAGAATTTAGTACAAGAAAGTGGGGATCATAAAAAGGAAAAGAATAGAGTTGTCTGTTTGGACCATATTCAAACTGTAACAAATGGAAGTCGTCATAGAAAATATTCAAGAGCCATGAAAACAAATTCCCCGCATAAATTCTCCATCAACTAGTGTGCTGAATACCTAGTCTTTTGTCTTTGCTTTTGGCAAATTGTTCTCAGAATATAATTGTGTGATGGCATCAAGAAATACCTTACGCCAACTTGGTAATAACAAATTCAATTTGTACAGTATATCTTTAGGGATTACGTTGTTTGATTGCCGGAGAAGTGATTTAAAATTAGCATAACTCGTATCATATTTGATAGCATTTTAGTAACTTAGACATGTATATATTAGTTAAGAGGTACTGTAAACCAAACACCGTACTTGATTTACTGAAATTTAAGTCTAAGTATAATTTGATGCAGGATAGAAGATAGAATACTTAATACATGGAGAACTAAACTCTATATAGCCACACAGATATCTATGACTCATTTTGAACCAACAATTTCAAAAGCTTTCTTTCCTTTTTAATGCCCAATCAAACACCGTCATATAAAATGAGACGGTGAATACTAAATATACATTCTGCACACAGTAAAAAAAAATACATAAAAATATAAATTGGCACTAATATATGCCGTGCTAATTCCTAGTCCAACAAGT
Organism: Lycium barbarum; assembly: GCF_019175385.1. Taxonomy (NCBI): domain Eukaryota; kingdom Viridiplantae; phylum Streptophyta; class Magnoliopsida; order Solanales; family Solanaceae; genus Lycium; species Lycium barbarum. The sequence goes on from NC_083341.1 coordinate 15,383,450, forward strand.
CAAACACATCTATATCTATATTATATTAAAAGGGGTAGTCTAACTTGAGATTAAGCCAAATTGCATAATATGAACAAGTCGTTTGGCAACGAAATTCTATTTGTATTAATTTTAAATTGATACATTAATTAGATTGGATCATATTTAATTTATGATGGAATCAATTAAGATTGGGTGAAAATAATTTTCATCCCCCCACTTTGCTTTAAAAATCAAACTCCCCCCTCAACTTTGAACAATAGTCATTTTCCCCCTTTATCATATGCAATGACTATTTCACCCTTGTTTTATCAATCCTCAATTTATGTAATATATTTTTATATTATATATAATAATTATTTTTTTAATCTAGACATTTATTGATTCTTATTTAAGTTCTTCAACATTATAAGTAGAATAATACTTTTATGAATTTGTAACAAATTCTAATGCTATTTTTTATGATTGTGATTTCAATATTATATGCAGTAAGTGTGTGTGTACATGCATGTGTGTATATTTAAGTTTCACTTCTTTATTATTCTCTATTGTTTATATAAATAAACAAGTTTTGGTTGTCACTAATGGAATATTTCTTAAATTATAATAAAATTCATTTACAGTATAAATAAATCATTTTAAAAAATGTCCCATATTATAATTGTTTTTTCATTACGTGCATATAAATATGTTATAAAATTATTATAACCTGTTGTTTTTCACTTGTATAAATAAATATTAAAGTTTTGATTATTTTTAATAAAATTAATTTTTTATTTATTTTGCTAATTTATTTTATTATAGAACATCATTAACTTATATACTCAATTAGTATTTCTCACTTTTTTCTTCGCCTAGAAGATAATATTTATTTTTTATAAGAAATTTGTTACATAAACTAAAAAAATGAAAAAATATCATGATTTTATAGAAGTAAAAAAAGAAGACAAAAGTTGCTAATGTAAGGGTAAAATAAGCATTTAAAAAAGTCAATTAGGATAAAGGGGGGAGAATTTCTATAGTTCAAAGTTGAGGGGAAATTTGATTTGTAAAGCATAGTTGGGAAGTGTAAATGATTTTCACCCATTAAGATTGACTCCTATTTTCACCATAAATTCGGAAAGCTTTTGAAAAATTAGAATTCCTATTTTATCTGGAGGGTTCCTATAACTATGGACAATTAACTCATCAACTACTATTTTCTAGGAATACTATTGAACAAATGGTCCCAATTTATAAGTGAAATAGTTACAAGTACAGTTTTTGAATTTTAAGTGAAATAAAAAACATTCAGTTAAAAGATAAATAATTTAAAAAGTTTAAATGCTAACCTTTTGTTGAAGCTTACATTATTTGCCTTATTTACTTTCCAAAACTGTTAACTTTTTGAAAGAAAGAAATATTATTAGCAAAACATCAAGAAAAATATTTTTTCCAATTTCAGTTGAAATGTAATTGAGAAAGATTTGGCGTAAAAATCACCGATATGCCATCTTGAGGGAGCAAATCTATAGCAGTTCGGAGGCAAATGTCTTTTATTGGACTTTTCAATAACAAAATCAATAACATTTTGAATTATAGATAAAACAGTTAACGGGAAAACTAACTAAAATATTATAGTAGAGGAAAAGAATATAATGAGGACAAGAGGGTATTTATACCTTAAATTAATTTAAAAAATAAATTAAGTAAATAAATAATCTATATCTTAAATTAATAAAAAGATTATGTCATATACTGTAGTGTAGATTGTATCAATCTACGCATTTAATAACTAACCAAATGAGTAGTTTACACATTTTTAAGGTTATTAATTTTATTCCAGTCATCTGAGGAGATTCACATTTGTAAGTTCATTACTTTGATTCCAATCACTATGGCGCAACTTTTGCTACTTATGAAATCCGAGAAAATGAATTTAGTAGATGCAAATTTGGTAAGAAATTTGATGTGCTCCCCAAATGGCATATTGGTTTGGAGGATATATTGGATTTACAAAATATTTTCTTTGAAAAATGCTAATAACAGTACGAAATAGGTAATAAAATTTTAAAGCCAAGGCAATCGATCTCACAAAAGAAGATCGATTCTTTAATAATCACTTCAACATGAAATGAACGAGGAACATATATATTATAATATAATAAATCAGCAGAAAAATAAAAAGGGAGCAAATATTATGTGCGTAATAAATAAGTTGGAAAGTGAATAATAAATTAGCAATCAATCAATCAATATATATATATATATATATATATATATATATATATATATATAAGAGAGTAGTCTAGCTTAATATTAAGCCAAGTGGCGTAATATGAACAAGCCACTTGGCAACAAATTCTATTTAATATTTATCTTAATTTAAAAAAAATATTAATTGCAAGTCAAATATTACCATATAAGGAATAACATCATATAAATTAAAAAGAATATTCATATAATAGTTTTCCTTATAGGGACATTATAATATTGTCAGTTCAAATATTATCATATGAGAAATAATATTATATGACAAAAAGTACTCTTACAATTTTATTCACTATAAGGAATTGAAATTAGAATATTTACACAAATATTGTTTTATAAGGAATACTAGGATATAATAATAATAATAATAATAATAATAATAATAATAATAATAATAATAATAATAATCTATATCTATATTATAATAAAAGAAGAGTAGTCTAGCTTAATATTAAGCCAAGTGGCGTAATATGAACAAGCCACTTGGCAACAAATTCTATTTAATATTTATCTTAATTTAAGAAAAATATCAATTGCAAGTCAAATATTACCATATAAGGAATAACATCATATAAATTAAAAAGAATATTCATATAATAGTTTTCCTTATAGGGACATTATAATATTTTCAATTCAAATATTACCATATGAGAAATAATATTATATGACAAAAAGTACTCTTACAATTTTATTCCCTATAAGGAATGAAATTAGAATATTTACACAAATATTGTTTTATAAGGAATACTAGGATATAATAATAATAATAATAATAATAATAATAATAATAATAATAATAATAATATATGTATCGAAAACAGGCACTTGATTACCAATTTTACTCGCCTTTGGCAATTGTGACTTTTTTTCAAATTTACATCCTAAATAATTAGGGATTTGAATTTGAACTGAAATATATATAATTTATAGACACAAGTGTAGTTTTCAATTTTAAGTACATTCAGTTAAAAGATAAATAATTTAAGAAGTTTTTTAATGCAAACCTCTACTAGAAACTTACATTATTTGCCTTATTTACTTTCCAATTGTTAGATTTTTTAAAAGAAAGAAAAACGATTAGCCAAATATTAAGAAAGATATCTTTTCCAATTTTAGTTGAAAAGTAATTGAGAAGATTGGCGTAAAAATCGCCGATATGCCATCTTAGGCGAGCAAATTTTATAGTAGTGGAAAGATAAATGTCTTTTATTACACTTTTCAATAGCAATGGGAAAACTAACTAAAATATTGTAGTAGAGAAAAATAATATAATTATGACAACATGGTATATACTTTAAATTAATTATAAAAATAAATAATACTCGAAATCTTAATGATAAATTTAAACACTATAATAATTCCAAGCAATCTATATTAGGAAACCAATTCAGGAAAAATCAATCAGTGCCTTATTTGAGTCCAGAAAATCTTCCCGGCATTTATGGAGGTAATTAAGTAATTAGTTAAATATAATCAAATCGTAAAATTAAAAGAGATTTAAGGAAAGTTAATAAAGAGAGATTTGGATTCAGAGATTTGTGAGGACAATGCAACACATAAATAAGGTATGAAATAATAGAGATATCAATCAATATTGATACACAATTATGGTATGTTTATAAATGTGCAATTATTAAGCAAAAAAAAAAGTGATAAATGTCTGGAATCCTTATTTTTCTGCCATCAACCAATTCTCCAAACATCCTACTTGTTTTTGCTTTCATTGCTTAAAATTTTCAGTGTTATAACATGATGAGTTTGTATCACATGTACAATTTCTTGATTTATATGTTCTTTCACATAAGTATGATATAAAGGTGATTGACTTTCTTGATCTTTTTCATTCTTATCCTTTTAACATCAGGTTTTGATAGAGTAGGCGAGCATGCATATTGATGAGACGTTTTCTCAAGGACATTACTAATTCAAAATAAGAGCTAATGGAGGTTGAACGTTGAATTCACGATGTATGTTTGGAGCAAGAAAATTATTTGTCAGAATTGGTTTGAATTATTCGCGGTGTTTAAAGTTGGTAAGTTTGGTGAATGCTTTATTTGGATACAAGAAAATTTATAATTGATGTGCAAAGCAGTAAGAGACTTAAGAAAATATAAATTGATAAGTTAAAGTTTTCATCGCATTTAGGTTGTAAATTTTCTGTAAAATAGTACCACACGAGGTCAATATACAAAAGTGATGACAAAATGCAAAGAGTGCTAATGGAATAGAGAATACGATTATTTTAGAGAGTATGGGAATGAATATTAAGAAATACAAGATGGATCTTGCTTAAGTTTATTAGGATTTATTTGTTTTTTAAATAATTTAAATTTTTTGTTGATATATTATTTTTCAGAATGTTCATGAAAACACAAATTTTTACAAAATTAATCTTGAAAAAATCTAAGAAATATTTAAACATCGAAAGTGAGGAAGGGAATCCAAGTACTTAATTATAAATGAAAGTCTATTCTAAGACTGAAATGAAGGCGATTTAAAATAACTTAAGATTTTATAGCCAAAAAAATAAAATTTTAAGTATGATTAAGATTACGAGTAATAAATGACATTTATAGGTAGGGCTCTAAATAGAAACTTATCACTTACATTTTTTTTTTACAAAATTAAAAGGAAATTATAGATAAGAATTGTTATTACTTTGATATTTATATTCGGTGTATAATGGGAACTCCATATATACTTAATTTTTATTATAATAAGAATTACATTGTTAAGTACATTTTTTTTTTGGATTGATGTTTATTTTCAAAATATTTTAAAATGTTTAAATGCCAATAGGCTTTATAAAACAACAACCCCCCGAAATATGTATACTCAAAAAGATGTATGTTGCTCTAGAAAATTGAGTATATACTTCTGAAACTTACTTTTACTTATTTTACAAAATGTAAAAGGAGATTAACTAAAGACAAAGCTTATCACGACTGAATTATATTCTTAGGATGCTTTTGGGACATTCAAATATTATTCATTGACCGCGTGATCATTTGCTTTTTAAATTAAGATGTTTTGTTCTTTAGAGTATTACATACGAAAGAAAAATATCTAATATCATTTGTTTGATCGATAGGATTTAAATTGCTAAAACAAATAAGATTGTATCTATGATTAATTTCATTTTATAATGTAGTAACACGCATTGTATCTCCATGTTTTAGTGAGGAACTAAGAGAGACAAAATATTAGAAGGATAAAGTTTATTTTAATTTAATACAAGAAAGTGTTTTGATTTTATGATGAAATATTTCGCACAATCATGTAAGTAAAATATCAACAGATAAAGTAAAAAACAAAATCTATTTAACAATCCAAGAATTTTAATCAACATAGTGAAAATGAAAAAAATAATTAATATCAATTAAGCTCATTGAAAGTATCAGGATTACATTGGATCAACAAAATTGTTTAATGTATTTAATCACTAAAATATATTTGCATTGATATATTGATGTTCTCAAACATAAATGAAAATCTCGACCTTAGTAAATAGTTGAGTTAGAAGACTCAGATTGTGATAATTTTACATATTTGATATTTTAGTATATAAAATTTGCTACGATTCGTGCATTTGATATCGACCGTGCATCGCGTGGGTACGAATACTAGTAGTGATTAATAGTCATTCTAAAATAAAAGAACCCTATGCAGCATACTATATATTTGGAATATATTCCTATAATACAATACGACCTCAACCTAGAGTATACATCATATAGGAAAAAACCTAGGTTGAAGCTATTACTCCCTTCAAAAAATGCCTATGGAAACTGACTTTATCAATCGATGCGAGAATACCTTTTAAGTTCCAGCGATGACAAGCTCAAGCCGTTGTGTCATTTGCAATGACCATCAATAAAAGTCAAGGCCAGTCACTGTCTGATGTGGGTTATTTTTGAAGAAATCAGTATTTACACATGGACAGTTGAACGTTGTTCTTGTTACGATACATAATTCATCAATGGAGCAAGGGCCAAATTGAAGAAGAAAGTCGGTTGAAGAGAGAGAAAGAGAAGATCTTTTATTTCATCTTTTAGAATAAGTCCTCTCTCTTTTACAATGTACAAAGTGCTATATATATACAAGATACAAGTGTAAAATTGTATGAAGCTAATGGTCCTAAGTGTACAAAATGAATACTTGACTAACTAATAATGCAATACTAACTAACTAACTATCAACACCCCCCCCCCCCCCCCCCCCCCCGCAAGCTGGAATGGGAGACCAGTCCAAGCTTGGAGAAGAAAGTATTGTGTTGAACACCTGGAAGGGCCTTAGTCAGCACATCAGCATATTGAGAATCAGTAGGCACACGATTGAGGGCAATCAAACCAGTTTGAAGAACATCCCGAACAAAATGGCAGTCGACCTCAATGTGTTTAGTACGCTCATGAAAGACAGGGTTCTTAGCAATTTGAATGGCAGAAGTGTTGTCACAAAACACAGAAACAGGGGCAACAGAAGCAACAGTCAACTCAGCCAGCAGTCTGACCAACCAAACAATCTCAGCAACCAGCTGTCGTAGGGCCCTATATTCAGCCTCAGCAGATGAAAGAGCAATAGTAGCCTGCTTCTTGGATTTCCAGGACACCCACCAAGGAGTAAAACGTAGCCACTGACAGACTTCCTACTAGAAGAAAAACTAGCCCAGTCTGAATCACAATATCCCACAAGGGAGAAATCCAGTGTATTGTTGAAGAACAACCCCAAATCTGAAGTACCAGACAAATATCTTAGAACATGTAAGGCTGCCTCATAATGTGGAACCCTTGGTTGAGACATAAATTGACTCAAATGTTGAACACTAAATAATATGTCAGGTCGTGTGTGCTGCAGGAAATTCAACTTCCAAACTAACTTCCTGTATGAGGAAGGGTCAGGCAAAAGATCCCCGGAGTCAACTGCCAACTTAATATGAAAATCCAATGAAAAAGTCACTGGAGAAACATCAGTGCAATGAAACTCATGCAGCAAATCTTTGAGGAACTTCTGTTAAGTCACAAGAATACCTTTAGGGAACCTGAGGAGTTGCAAGCCCAAGAAATAGTGGGCTTGACCTAAGTCTTTTATCCTAAACTGGTCATCCAGAAAAGATCTAAGGGAAGTAATTTCCATCAAGTCATTCCCGGTCAATAAGATATCATCCACATAAACAGCTATGACAGTAAAAGAAGGCCCTACAGACTTGAGAAATAGGGAATAATCATTTTTGCTAGAATGATAACCTCTAGACAACAAGGCAGAAGAGAGTTTAGCATACCATTGCCTGGAGGCCTGTCTAAGGCCATAAAGGGATTTGTTGAGCTTACACACAAGGGTGGTAGAGGAGTCAGGGGCCTGAACTTGTAACCCAAGTGGAATTTTCATGTAAACCTCTTCATCAAGGTCATCAAGGTCACCATGCAAAAATGCATTGTTGACATCTAACTGATGAATATCCCACCCATTTTTTACAGCAACAGACAACAAGCATTTGATAGTAGTGAGTTTCACAACCGGGGAAAATGTTTCAGTAAAATCAACTCCCTCCTGTTGAGTATCACCCCTAATAACTAATCTAGCCTTGTATCTTACAACAGTACCATCAGCCTTTTGCTTAATTTTATACACCCATTTAGAAGAAATGGTCTTCTTACCAAGAGGAAGAGGGACAAGATCCCATGTATTGTTGGCCTCCAAAGCCTGAAACTCTTTAAGCATAGCTTCCTGCCAAGCAGGGTTAGAAACAGCTTGATGATAGAATTGAGGCTCAAATAAAGCATAGTCAGAGTCAGTAGAGATAGAAGAATCATTGGAAGTGGAAACATTATAGCAATGGTATTGGTGCAAATAAGAGGGAAGGGCAGTTACTCTAGAGGACTTTCTCAATGCTACAGGGGGAGAGAAAGTTACATAATCTGAAAATGTGGAAGAGGTGTTATCAGTGGAAGGGACAGGAGACACTACAACATAAGGTATATATAGCTACGAAATTTTAGCTATGAATTTAAAAATCGTGGCTAATACCTAGTAATAGCCACAAAATTTTGAATTCCATGGCTATATACAAATTCGTAAAATTTCTTAGCCATGAAAATTTAATTGACAAAGCTAATTCATCAGTTTTGCTATAATTGCTAACAATCGTGGCAATAATTACTTAAATAGCTACAAAAGTTATTGCCACGGTAAAATTTTGTAGCTGATTATAAGTTTTGCCACGCGATAGAAGTTACCGTAGCAATAATAGCCTTTTAGCCACGATAAATTATTTTAAAACAATATTGTAGCTAAATAGATACTTTTGCTTCAAGTTCTAAAAAAAATTGGGGCAATAGCTAAATTATATAGCCACGGACTTTTTGCTATAATAAATTTTCGCTACAATGTTAAGTTATGGAAAGAAATTAAACATAAAATTCAGATTTTTTCTAAAAGATAGAAAATAGTTATTGTATATAAAATAAACAATTAATTAACATTCAAATAAAAAGAATAAAATGAAAAAAAAAGTAATCTTCATTAACAGATTATTCGTACCTACTTGTAACCTCAAAACTTATCATGCATATTTTATTTCATTGTAACTTGTTATTTTTTATGTTAATTTTATAATTTGTATGTAAAATCAATTTATATATCTGGTATTTAATTAATTTAAAATAGAGTAACTTCTTACGTGTGATCACTTTTTCTCAAAACGTATATATTTGTATTGAAGATTTAATAGTTGTAGAAATATTATGTATATGGTCCTTAATTAGTCCTAATAAGAACTTAAAAGTAATTTCATATATCTAAAAAATTTGATTTTAAATAAGTGCTCATGTATTGAAACTTTTTGTGGTGGTGTTGGCGCATTTAGTTTTGATAAATTTATAATAATAACTTTTAATTGACATTTCGTAGTAGCATAGATTGAATAATGGTGGATTTATATTTGCATATATATATATATATATATATAGAGAGAGAGAGAGAGAGAGAGAGAGAGAGAGAGAGAGAGAGAGAGAGAGAGAGAAGAAATATTAAAATAATGAGGAATTTACGACTAAAAATGAAATTTATTGCTAATTTTTGCGTTAATGCATGCCGAAATATTACGAAATCTCTTTTTTTTTTCATCGGGAATTCTTTATCACTCATATTTTTGTTTATACATATTCTTACATAATTTTATTTTATTAAGTTACACTAAGTATTACGAAATTAATATGGCTAATATCTAAGTCCATATAAGAAACTAACTATATAATAATTCTTATTAAATAGGTATTAATTCTAAGTTCCAATTATAATTTAAAACATAATGAAAATATCTAATTAATGTGTGAAAAACTATTATATAAAATTTAAACAACTATAACTTTTATTATCTCCTTCATTTTTAACATGGCTTCTTCACTACTGTTTTTCCTTACATACTTGATTTTGATATGCTTTATTTGAGCCGAGGGTCTATCGGAAATAACCTTTCTATCTTCACAAGACCTTACTTGTGGATTACACTGAGTATGTTATTGTTGTTCCTATAAATCAAATTATACATTATATCTACGAATTGAGAATTTAATAAGATTTGTATACAAAAGTGTCTTATATCTCTTGTGACTATTATTTGATTTTTTATAATACTTTAGATGTTATAAAGTTCTATTTCAAAAGGGATGTTAATAATATAATATGGTTGATATATTAGTGTATAACAAAACTAAACAACATATCATAAATCAAATTTAACAAAACATTATTTATAAGTGTCAGGAGTAATTTAAGTAAATACTTAATTATATTTAATTAAATTTGAATATGTGGTTATATCAGATTTAAACAACGAGTATGTGCTTATATGTAAATTCAAATATTTAATTAACTCATATTTTATTCTATTACAATATTTTTTGGATATTAATTATATGATATTATATGTAAAATTCAAATTGTTATTAATACTTATAGAGATTTTTTATGTATGTATTATTCCTTTATAATTTTTAAATAAGTATTTAGACTAACTTTATATATTTAAGCACTTATTTTAGACAAGTATTTATATAATGAAAACTTTAGTAGTTGTAGATAAATTTATGTATAGGCCGACCTTAATTATCTTAAATAATTTAAAGTAATTTCACTTATCTAAGAACTCATTTTTAAATAATTACTGCAAGCTTTTAGCGAGCCAAAAGTACTTTTTGATACTCACACACTTTTTTTTAAAGATTTGAGGTGTTTGGTCAAAATCAAAAAGTGTTTTACAATAACAATAGAAATTGTTTTTTTCTGATGTTAGGAAAAAGTTATTAATTATTATTTTTTTAAAAGTAAAGTAGAAAGTTAATTCTTTCAAGACAAAATTATCCTTCCAAGAAAATTATATGTGTAAAACTACATATCATTAATATAGCTAATATATCTCTCAAATATAAATACAAATTTTTTTCTCCTCCCTTTATGGGTTTAACTATATTTATATTTCATTAAATACCTTAAAATGTTTTTTGATTTTCTGTGTTAAATTTTCCCTAAATAAATTAAAAAAACTTAGTTAAACTCTTCTAAAAATCATTCTCTAGCCAAAATATTACTAATTGTAAAATGAGTCTTAATACTATCATTTTCGCAATTTAATACGTAAAAGCACTTTTTGAAAAGATTCGTCAAACACAATATATTTATATCAAATACTAAAAAAGGCACTTATCAAATGAATTGTTCAAACACAAATAACTTTTTCTCCAAACATACTTCTAAAAAAACATTCCTAAAAAATAAGTAAATAATTTTAGAAATTTGGCCTGTAATCGAAACATAAATTATATTATAAATTCTTATCAGTGTTTTAAAAGGCGTTTTTGAGGCGAGCCTCGGGGCGAGCCCCGAGGCGGGGCGTACCAAAAATGCCTCGGGGCGATGGGTCGGGGCGCAAGTCCCCAAAGGCGTACGCCCAACAATTTGGGGCGTACGCCCAGGCGTTTGGGGCGAGTTTTTTTTTTGTTGGGGCGTAAGCCTAGGCGTTTGGGGCGAGTTTTTTTTTGTTGGGGCGTAAGCCCAGAAAACTTCTTCAAACTAAAACGAAATTTGTTAAATAAGTCCTTAGTATAATGCCCAAATTTTCAAAAGTCAACATGTAATTACTCAAATATTTTAAAAAGGAACTGAAACATTAAATTTAAAAGTCAAGACCTTTTTTTATTGCTAGAATGCCTAATATATGTTCTTTTCCAATTATTTAACTTGTCTTCTACTATCTCAAAAAAGTAACGAGCAGTCACTTATACTTGTAAGTACGTATAATAGATTGTTCTAATTAATTTTTTTGTGGGGGTGGAGTATGTATATGTGTGTATATATATATATATATATATATATATATATATATATATATATATATATATATATATATATATATATCACTTATTTATTGTTTTCTTCAATTTTTTACGTTATTTAACCAATTTAAAAGTATTTATTATAATTATATCATTTTATAAAATACTAAAAATTAAAGTCCCATGAGGCTTACGCCTCGTGCCTCGGGGCTTACGCCTCGCTGAGGCAGACATAAAACGCCTCGCCTTACGCCTCCGCCTTTTAAAACACTGATTCTTATTAAATAAGTATTACACGTAAGTTCCAATTATAATTAAAAGAAGAATTGAATCATATCTAACTGATAGTAAACAACTATAACTAATTATATACTAGAATTTAAACAATTATAAGCTTGTACCCAATTACATTTTATAACTAATTATATTTGATCTAGATGAGAAAAAACGTTATAATGATATGGTCCTTTGTTATTTCAATAATTTATCATTAATCAAATTATATATATATATATATATATATATATATATATATATATATATATATATATATATATATATATATTATATATGTTCCATGTATATAATTAATTTAAATTACATTTGAATAACTAAGTATATCAAATTAACTATTTTTCCATGTATCCTTTATACTGATTACTAATTATAGTCAATTCAAATAAGCATAAAGGTTAGATTTATAGTACTATTTTAAAACTTAATCGTTATAAATCTAATTTAAAATATAAAATTAAGAATTTAATATCATTGAAATAGGACCATATGCAAAAATTAACGATATCATATAGTAGTTGGTTTTTCCTATTTTACTTAATGCAAATTATATGTAGTTATTACTTAGGATTTCTTCAGAAGTAATTTTCTTACTAATATTTGTTAGTACTTGCATTTACTTTCATTTACGTACTATTATAGAAGGAAAAAAGAGTTAAATATAGTAGTGAATAAGTTAATAAAGGCTTGGGCAATTATCCAAAATAAAATCTTCAAAACCTAAACATATTACTCCAATTCTCTCCCTCTCCAGCCGCCGCACCACCTCTATTACTTGTCCCTTTTTGTCTTCGACCATCGGTAATCGGCGCTTCTCTCTTCCAATTACAAAGATCTTTATAATATTGTTCTTTGTGTTTTTTTCATTTTGTTATATGTTAAGATTCTTGTAAAATAATTACCAAGACATAATCTTTTTTTTTCTTTCTTGAGATTCTATTATTGTTTCTTAGCAAACTTCATCTTTGTATTAATTTTTTTTTTGGGTTTGCTCATTTTTATTGTGCTGATTGTTAGTTTAATTTTATGAATTTACAGATGCATTTTAATGGACAAGAGTTAGACAACAGGAAAATGACTTTCCAGACATTCGATTAGCCTTTTTGTTTATGGTATGGAGATATATAAACATGCACTTATATCCATTGTTTTTATTTTATGATTCACAGATAAGTTTGTGACAAAGTATTTTTGTTTCATTGTTTGAGGCTTTCAGCTTATTGATGCAGGTAAAACCTACTTCATCCTTTCCCTGAATGCAAGAAGATTATCAGGCGGGTTGCAGCATCAAAAATCCCAGACAAATACTTGTTTTTTTGGATATGAGAAACTTTAGAATTTTACAGATTATGGTTGAAATATCTAACATGTTGTACATAGTTTGTAATATTTGTTACTATCCATCCTGTCTAGTTTTATTCTACAATCTCATTATGTATGATTTGGAAGTATTTTGAATTATGAATGTCATGAATTTTAGTTATATATTTGTGTATTTTTTGTATGAATTAAGTCATACCTTAAGCTTATTATGTTGTTAATGTTCATAATATATGTATGGATATGAAACAATTGAAAATATTTAATCTGGAAAAATAACAATAGATTTTCAATGAAAAGTTTTATCGCTACTAATAAATTAATTTATATCAAGAATTTATAAATTAATATATAATAAAAATATATCCACGGATCTTATGCCAACTTCTAACTATGAAATTTTGAATTTGTAGCTAGACATAAATATTAATAACAAGAGGCTAATATGTAAGCTTAGCTATATATTTTAATTTTTGTGGCAAAATAAATTACATCTTTTGCCACAATATATCACTTCGTGGCTAAAGCATAAAGATAGCCATAGAGTTTATTTTGTCGTGGCAAAAGAATAAAATCACTTCCTACAAATACATTTTGCATGGCAAAAATTTCTTACCATCATAGCTACAACACAAAAAATTCGTAGCAATAAGTATTAATCCTTAGCCACGGACCATGTAAAGTTTGTAGTTAACTTTTAGCTACGCTACATTTTGCTACGGATGCTACGGATTTTTTTTTTTTTTTTTTGTGGCTAAAGTGTTTAGCCACGGAATTTTTTATATTTAGCTACAATGTATTTTGTAGCAATATATGCCTTGTGTTGTAGTGAGAGGTAGGGACAGGAAGAGCAGAAGCAGGACTAGTCGATGAGTCAATAGGAAGGGAAGAACCCGAGGAATGGATTTGTTGTGAAGGATTAGAAGTATCTGCAAAAGTGGGATCAGGAGGAGGAAAAAGAGTAGGGTGAGAAGGAGAGGAATAAGGAAATATTGTTTCTTGAAACTGAACATCCCTAGAGAAGAAAATAGCATGTCTGGTCATGTCCAGGAGTTGGTACGCTTTCTTGGTCATGCTGTAACCAAGGAAAGCACAAGTGATTGATCTAGACTTAAACTTATCCCTATAGGGTTTAGGGACAGCAGCAAAAGCTAGGCAACCAAAAGGCTTAAGGTGAGAATAGGATGGATCAGTTTTGTAGAGAAGGGAATATGGGGTAGAAGTGTTCAATAGAGGTGAGGGGAATCTATTTATCAGATAAGTGGTAGTAAGAATGCATTCACCCCAATATTTATCAGGAAGTTTAGATTGAAACAACAAGGACCTTGCAGTTTCTAATAGATGCTTGTGCTTTCTCTCTACTACACCATTTTGTTGAGGAGTGTGAGGAGTGGAAGTCTGATGAATAATGCCTTGGGATGAGAAAAAGGAAGTTGCCAATGAACTTGAACCCAATTCAAATGCATTATCTGACCTAACTGTTTGAACAGATGTATGAAATTGATTTTGAACCATGAGAATGAAAGACTTAAGGAGAGTTAAGGCATTAGATTTGGTGGACAGTAAGTGAGTCCATGTGGCTCTGGAGTAATCATCTACTATAGTTAAAAAAATGCTTATAACCATTGTATGTTTGAGTGTGGTAAGGACCCCATAGATCAATGTGAATGAGTTGGAAAGGTGAAGTAGATTTAATTGAACTTTCAGGAAAAACAAGTCTCTGTTGTCTGGCCATTGGACAAATTTTGCAAATAAAATCTTGTTTCTTAGATAGCTTATCTTGGAGAAAAGGTAGCTTTCATTTTATTATAAGGCATATGACCTAACCTAAGGTGCCAAAGCAAATCATCTTTACTGGAAACTGAATAACAAGCAACCGAAGACAAACAGGAGGATACAATCTTATGTGAAACTGTAGAAGATAGAGCAGCTTTATTAATAGTGCAATCAGAAGCTGCAATGGTATTTACAGATTGAGTAAGAGTAAGTGCAGTAGGATGAAGGATGTACAGTCCTTGTGACACTCTACCAAGCTCCAGTGGCCTCTTCAAAGAAGGGCCCTGTAGAATACAATTAAAAGCAGTGAAATAAGCCCCACATTTAAATTGGCATAACAGTTTGTGTAAAGAAATCAGGTTGTATCTGAAAGAGGGAACAAACAAGACATCTTTCAAGACTAGTTCCTGTGATAATGCAAGAGTGCCAGTGCAAGTAACCTTCACCGTGTATCTATTTGGGAGAGTAATGAGATAAGGAATGGGAAGGGGAATGATGTTTGTCCAAAAAGACTTAATTGGTGTCATGTGATTGTTTGCACCTGAATCTATAATCCAAGGATTATCAACTACCCTAGACATATGACAAGCAAAGGAGCTACAATTACTAATATCAGAAGTGCTTACTAAACCTGCACAGATGGTGTCTGGTGTACCCTGTCCTGTTTCAGTACATGCATTCCTCATTTGCTGTAACATGCTCATCATCTGGTCCAACTGCTCTGGTGAAAACTGTTGTGCATTCTTTACTTCAGATTTGCCTAGAATCTCAGCTCTTGCATCAACCTGAACATCTGAACCTTGTACACAGGCAACAGTTCCTTTATACTGAGTGGAAGAAGAATTTCCATGATGTAAATTGCCACTATTTGTAGGACCAGTAGCAGAATTATTGTTGATACTGTTGATATATTGAAGTTTTCTACAGTCCCCAATGAGATGCCCATGCTTTTTTTTGCAGTAGCTACAAAACAAGTTGTTGTTGCTGTTTCTGTTGTTGTTTCTATTATCAAAGTTCACCTTTTGTGGATAATTTTGTTTCCTTTGTGTGTAAGAACTTGAATAGGGCTTTTGTATACCAGTGGAGAATGATGCAGCATCTGTGCTGAATGAAGGGCTAGTAGTATGTGCTTCAAGTTGGCTCTCATCATTAATCAACATAGAGTAGGCAGTGTCAACATCAGGAAGTGGTTTAATCATTAAAATGTTTCTCCTAACCCCTGAATAGACTTCATTTAAACCCATTAAAAACTGATGTAGTCTTTGTTCTTCCTCCATTTTCTGAAAAGCTTCCTTACAACCACATGAGCAATCAGGGTAAGTAATTGAGTATGCAAGTTCACCCCATAATTTCTTCATTTTAGAGAAGTATGAAGCAATGTTTGAAGATCCCTGTGAAATAGAGGCAATCTCTTTTCTTATTTGATGAACCTTAGTTCCACTTGCTTGTCCATATCTTCTTTCAATATCTTTCCACAAGTTCTCTGCAATTTCTGTGTACATTACACTCTCTCTAATCTCAAGTTCTAATCCATTCAATATCCAAGCAAGTACCATATCATTTGCTCTACACCAAGGTTCATAGTAAGGAGAATTCTCTTCTGGTCTACTTAGGGTACCATTAACGAGCCCTAATTTATTCTTGCATGAAAGACCTATCAACATACTCCTCCTCCAACCACCATATCCAGTACCATTGAACTTAGAGATAACTAGATCGAATAGTACCTGGGCTATCAGATGGGTGTAAATAGTAAGGATGCCAAGGCTCAACAGAAAATGGGGCAAAACCATCACTAGAAGCACCAACATTTTCAGTCGTAGTCGGTACACTAGCTACTGGAGTCGTATGTGTTGCCGTGACAGTAGGCGTAACCATATTCGCACACGATAATCAGAGAAATTGCAGTAATATCGTATTTACCAACACAAATCGGATGAAAACAAATTCCAGTCTACCAAAGTAGGGGAAATCGCAACAATATCATATGAATTTAGACGAAAAGAAGCCCCAATCTGTTAAAAATAGGGAGTGAAATAGAGATTACCAACTGTATTCAACAATATCATGAACAACTTGATCGGAAAATTCCAGAACTTCAAGCAGCAATTTGAAAAGCCCTAATTTCGCCAACGATTTTCAACTGTGCTCCACGAACCTATCAAAAACTACAATCGATCGATAGAAAATCTGAAATGCTCCTCGAATCTGTACGAATCTTGCTCTGATACCATGTTACGATACATAATTCATCAATGGAGCAAGGGCCAAATGGAAGAAGAAAGTCGGTTGAAGAGAGAGAAAGAGAAGATCTTTTATTTCATCTTTTAGAATAAGTCCTCTCTCTTTTACAATGTACAAAGTGCTATATATATACAAGATACAAGTGTAAAATTGTATGAAGCTAATGGTCCTAAGTGTACAAAATGAATACTTGACTAACTAATAATGCAATACTTACTAACTAACTATCAACAGTTCTTTCAGAGGTGATAAGTAGAAAGAGTTAAACATTTTAATTTATGATGATAATGGACAGATAACAAAGGAAGCTATAAATGAAGTGTACTAGGAAGTTTTTTTGTAATTTAATTTGATACGTTATAACATAAATTTATCATTTTATTTTTATGTATTGCTATTCTCTTATAATCTTTTGGCTAATGTATTCCATTGTTCGCATATATCTATGTTCATGTGGAAACATGACAAACCTTTAACATTCAAACTGTCACATTTTGTTTCTCAGTTGTTAATCATTTAAGGTGTCTAGAAGGAATTCCACAATGTGTGACTGTGGACATGAATTATGTTAGGACAGAGGGAAGAATTCTTTTGTGTGTCTCTAAGACTTACATACTTGAGAATTTGTCTAATAGGAAAAGGAAGACGAAAGACTGCAATTGGCGCATAAGTTACTTGGTTTGTGCGTTTCTGTGCTGAAGGTAGGAAAAAATTCATGTTTTATTTACTAAGATATCAAAGGAAAAATCCAGTTCTTTGGTATTGGAATACACACTATATTATAGTCTGTTGGAATAACAAAACCAACAACTTGAATAGGGATCTCAGACGCTGAAAAAGCACTTGAGCAACTTAAAAGTATATTGACTTCACTGGAAAGAGAACTACAAGATACCAAACTGAAGGTAACAAGTATCCATAATATTTTAACCATTGTGGCTTCATCTAAAACCTCAAAACACTGATTATATTAAACTAATGGCGCCAAGTCACTAACAAAGTTCTCTCCCCTTTAATAGAACAAAATGACTAATCGTGCCACAATCTTTCCCTTTGAGAATCGATGAAAATGAACAGATTTTAAATAGAGGATCATTTTCCCCTCTAACTGTTATCACAATTATATTTACAACACTAAAATTATGGTATAGGTTGGGTTTAAAAACAAGATCATGAATCTTATGTTAAATATACTATTTTTTTTATTTGGGTGGTTGGGGTTTTTTTTTTTGGTTTCCCGCGGGGGGGGGGGGGGGGGGGTGTGTGGAATAAACGTCAAAATTTGGTGGCGTTGCAGGTCCACCACATATTATAATAAGGAGCTGTTGTAAAGTGTAAACGGTCTATTTAGTGTCCAAGCTGTTGTAAAGTGTAAACGGTCTGTTAGGGCATAAATACGATAGGCATCTTATAAGAAGATCTACTGACATATTGGTTGAATGAATAAATGAAAACATATTATGTATGCTATGTTAGTGGCATAGTCTCCTTTTAGTATTTATTATAGGTGAACAACTTCAACAGATTTTAAGTTATTGCGTTTTAATCTCTCCTTTCTTTTACTTTGAGATGATTAGTAATGGACTAACTTTTGTAGATTATTCAAATATATAATCATAAATAAGCCAAAGGAGATCATGTTGACAATATATTTCATTACCTATTGATCAAGGGGAAAACGAATTATGCTTTTATTCATATGGTATATTTGCAAATTTAAGTAATTTTTCATCAATCTCTTTTTTATAATTTTTTTTCTTAAATACTATCCGCGCATCTCGCTAGTACTAATACTAGTTATTCATTAATCATAGTCAGGGATTCGAGCTCGTGCTCATATGTATATGTCATAAATTTTTTGCCTTAGCCCGGATCATCTAAAAAGTGTATTTAATGACTCCCTGAGAGCTAATGTGACACAAGATATAAAAATAATTAAAAATGAGGCGTGTTTTGGTTAAAATTTATTCATTTTTTTTTTATTATTGTAAAATTAAGATTTTGTAATCCCACCCCTACTCTCCCTTTCTTCTTCATTTTTTCCCTATCTCACGAGCTCATCCCACTTCCATCATCGTCGTAGCTCCGACAAGCTCGTTTCCGACGACGACGCCCATCCTTTTTCTTTCTTAAATTTCCATTACATATCACCCCTATATTTTTCCATCTGTTAAATTTTTTCTTTCTTGGGTATTTATTTGTAAAGATTTTAATTTTCCTTCTCTTTTAGAAGTAAAAATGGGAACAGAAGTTTTGCGGCCACAAAATTGTTTAACTGAAAGGTGCAGGGAACCTCAGCTGGTGCAGCTCCGTCAATTAGCGAAAACAGCAACGATCATCTAATACGATCTCCGTCTGATTTTTTTTCGAAAAAAGAAACGGAAAAAGAAAAAGATTAATTAAGTATAATTAATTGTGAAACTAATAACAAAATGACACTTTTAGAGCATATAATTATTGGTGGTGGTTGTGGTGGCGGATATGTTGTTTCAGTGAGATGGGTGGTGCCGTGGTGGGATGGTCTAGTATTGAAGAAGATATAATTATTGGATAATTTTAATGGTTAATTAGGGATTAATACCGTAAATATAATTAAAAAAAGAAAAAGAATATAAAATTAAAATTTGGAAGATTTCTGACGTCACACTGATTTGGCGCGCGAGTGTGTAACACCGCCCCTTGTGCAACTAATTATATGTGTCTCAGAGATGCATTAAATATACGTTTTAGATGATCAGGAATAATAAGTAGCCCGATTGGTTGGACTGTGAACTCGATATTTTGAATATAATTCAAGATGAAATCTATATATTTTGCCTATTTGTTAAAAAAAAAAAAAATCTAAGTGGTAACAAATCCAACCTAATCTTCTTACCCTAGCAATCAACTCAACCACTCTGCCAAAGTTCCTATCTTAAAGTGATTTGTTTTTAATTTAAAGCCGCCTTTAACGAAGGTATCATGAATATAAATTTAAAAAATGAGAACTCGTCGAAGAGATTTATCGTAAAATGAGTATTTTATAATCTAGATTGTATCTTATTGATATAGTTAATGCCAATGTTTTTAAAGGCGTTTTCGGAGCGAGTCCCGAATATATAAAAAACGCTTCGGGGATTAAATAAAAGGCGTAGATCCATAGGGCGTATGCCCTAGAATTTGGTACGTAAATCCCGTGCGCAAAAACATAAGCTCCGGGTGTAAAGGCGTACGCCTTGGGCGTTAATTTGATTTTATTGTTTTAAAAAGTATTTTTGTTATAAATTAGGATTTTCATTATTGGTATAATGATACTTGTATTTTATGTATTATGTAATCATGTTTTCATGTTGTAGTGATTTTTCCTACAATATATAAATAAATAAATAAATAACTCTCATAAAAAATAAAACTAACATAAATAGTTTTTTTTTTTTTTTTTTTTTTTATGATTATGCCTGAAATTGATGTGAAAAAGATCACAGTACTATGTTCCTGAAGCAACTTTATTCATTTTTTGTCATTGCTCTTACATTTTTTGCCCTTCTCCTTCTTTGATTATATAAATAAAACTCAGTGCAAATATTAGTTAGGAGTGGGAAGGACTAATATATCTGGAGATTGATAATGAAGTAAATGTAGATTTCATTTTAAAGATTATCTAGGCTATTATCATTTTTTGTATTGTTACCATTCTCAAATAATAATTATAATAATTTTTTTCATATTATTGGTGATTTATTTGAATTTATTTGCAGAATTTTAATGAAAACTTTACTTTTACTTATTTTTAATAATAACATTATAACATTGAAGATCCATGAGACATACGCCTCGTTGATCCATGAGACTTACGCCTCGCCCTCTGCTGCGTAAAACACCTTGCCTCCTAAAACACTGGTTAATACAACGATCCGTAAATAGTTAATACAAAAGAAAATAACAATATAATGGCATATCTAGTTAAGAAAAAATATACTACACAAACCAATCCAATATAGTAATAAATTTCTAGCCAATTATTACTATATACTACTCCCTTCGTCCAATTTAAGTATCTTATTTTTCTTTTTGGTCTGTCTAAAAAGAGTGTCTCTTTCTATATTTAGTAAATTACCAATTCAAACACCATACAAGTCAAGTTTCAAACCACAAAATTCAAAGGACATTTTAGTACATTATACACATCTTTAATTTAGAACTACGAGATTGAAAAGTCTCCCTATATTTCCTAGTAAGCATTTGGCCATGTGATTTGGAATCATGATTTTATATTTTGATTTCAAATCAGCGTTTGTTTATGAAATTTGCACAAAATTCAACTTCAACTTCATATCATGATTTCAAATCCCAAATTCTCCAAAAAGTAGGATTTGGGATTCTAAATCACGATTTCAAAGTTTTTTAAATGTAAAACTTAACCTATAAGTTTATATTTTGTAAAAAAAGACTCATCATTTTAAATTTTGCAAAAAAAGACTTGATGTGAAAAAATTGTCCACACCATGTGGAAGGATTATATTAAAGAATAGCTAGTTGCTACTATTGTAGCTTTTTTGAATCAATGAATCTTATTCAAATTATGTGTATTAAAAGTTTGTAATAGCATGTAATTCCAAGCATTTACTTATAAGAGCAAGGGGGAGATATGCGATTTAGTATTGTGGCGCTTTAGGATATTCCGATACCTTATTGATAAACTATAATTTGTTCATTTGATAAGATTGTATAAGAATTGAGAGAAATTTGATAGTTTTCACAAACGTAGGGTCTATCGGAAACAATCTCCCTACCTCCAAAGTAGGGGCAAGGTGTGCGTACACTCTACTCTCCCCAAACTCCACTTTATGAGATTTCACTGGCTATGTTGCTGTTGTTGTTGAGGAAAAATACAACATAAGAAATTCAAATTGCATGTTCAAACAAAATTTCAACTTCACGATTTCAAATCACTAATTTCAGATTACTGGTTTCAAATCATGTCCAAATAGGCCCTTAAACTATATTTCTAGTCAAACTAAAAAACTTAAACGGGGACTCAGGGAGTAATATAAAATGGAAAAACCGTTAAAAAAAAAAAAAATCCAGAATCCCATATATTAAAAAGTTCCTTTCTAGGTGAATTCCTTGTCAATGTCTCTAATTCTTCAGCTCCCTGTATCAGCAAAGCAGTGTCGTTAACAAACCCACTTTTAACATTTCTGTGAAAATTCACGAGAAAAAACAAGAAAAGACTCCAAAATTTCTTTCCTAATTTATCATTCCTCAAAGAAAAACGACACCCCCATTAATTCCCACAAGAAAAATACTGTATAGTGAAAATCTTTTACAACTAAAAATCAAATCACTTCGTTGCAACCGTAAGCTTTCTGGATTTCTCTCTTGATTATTGTACTGTTTCAACCGCAATATTTTTACTAATTCGTCCGTGTCAATTTATGTGCCACCCTTTAACTTTTAGTCAAATCTCAAACACCATTATATATTCACTCCATTCACTTTTACTTGTCTAGTATTCTAAAAATATATTCACTTTGACTTATCACTTTTAGCGTATAATGAGAAGATAATTTTTTTTCCTTGTTTGTATTAATTATTCATTTTTCAAGTTCATTAAAATATGCACCAATTAATATGAGTATCATAGTAAATTACGCATTTTATTTATTATTTTATTTCTTAAGGAGTGTGTAAAGTCGGACAAGTAAAAATGAACGGAAGTAGTATTTATTAACAATGTAACTTTTAAATACTTATTTTACCTTAATGAGATGATTTATAGTCACGTAAATACGTGACTTATTTTCCAAAATCTGCTTTCACTTTTAACATTTCTGTGAAACTCACGAGAATACATACAATAACAAAGGACTCCAAAAACTCTTTCTCCACTTGTCATTCCTCAAAGAAAAACGACACCCCTCAATCCCATTAACAAATAAATATAGTGAAAAACTTTTACAAGTAAAAATCAAATCACTTCATTGCAACTGTAAGCTTTCTATCCAACTCTACTATTGCTATAGTTGTTGATAATATTAATGTCTCATTTTTTTTTTTCTTTTCTATTAATTCTTAAAAATGTGCTTTTTTTCTTATAGTATTTCTCCAAGATCAACACTATTGGACGATTCTGTTATTGATTTATTTGTATGCCTTTTAAATATTTTAAATTATTAATTAGTGTGACTTATAATAATATTTTTTGTGTAGTTTCTTAAAATGTAAATTATTTTTTAAAAAATTTAAAGATGGTAAGTCACCGTCAAAATAAAAAAGTTTACCCTTGAAATCCAAACTGTATCACGTAAATTGTGACAAAGGGAGTAGCTAATAATCATAATGTCTCCTTTTTTTCTGTTTTCTTTTCTATTAATTCTTGAAATGTGCTTTTTTTTCTTATAGTATTTCTCCAAGATTAATACTTTTGGATGATTCTGTTACTGATTATATTATTTATTTGATCAGGGGTTGAGCCAATTACCAGTATGAGGGTCTATCATAGAGGTGGGACTATGGCTGGTTGTTTTTTGCTGCTTTTCCCCATTTTGTTTCCCAGTCTTTTCACTCCTTTGAGCCATGCCTCACTGTCCGTTTTCTCGGTATGATTCCATTGTATCTACGTTGTTACTTGTTCTTTCTTCTGAATGCTATGTACGCTTTCCATTTCACACTATTTTGTTGTTGTTTACTGCTTCATTTATGTATTTACTTTTTGAAATGCTTTACATAAGCCGAGGGTATATTGGAAACAACCTCTCTATCTCTATGAGGTAGGAGTAAGGTCTGCGTACAGTCTATCCTCCCAAAATCCACCTGTGGGCAGTGGCGGATGCAGGATTTTCATTCAGGGGATTCGGAAAAAATAATGTTGTCAAAGGGAATCGAACCTAGGACACTAGAGACAATTTTGAACACCCTGGACCGCTTGAGCTAACCTTTTGCATTTGTTCAGGGTGTTCAAAAGTTAATATATGTACATAAATACAGAAAATCTATCCTATATATACACTGTATTTTTTTGCCGAGGGTGTTCGGGTGAACACTGCATATGTTCTTGTTGGTTCCAGTGTATCTCTCACTCTGTAATTTTTCTTGCTTTATGTCATTAGAAAATGTATAGAACAATTTGTGGTGGACAGTTTATTGAGTGCTGTAGTGAAATAATTCTAAAGGAAATAGAATAAATATTGACGATTGTTCCACCTAAGTGGAACCAGAGGTGGATTCAGAATTTATATTTAATGAGCGCAATTTCATAGATTTTCAGCGTTGAATTCATTTGTAATATTAAAGTTATGGGTTCAATTTTAGTATTTGTTGAAATTTTAGTAAATTTTTACATTATATCTATATTCCATGTCGATAATTTTGGGTTCAGTTTTAGTATTTGTTGAAATCTTAGTAGATTCTTACAACATACTATCTATTTTCCATGTCGAAAATTATGGGTTCAATTGAACCCGGGGCCGAAAGGCTACTTTGGCCCCTGAGTGGAACGAAAAGAAGGAATTGTGAAAAAAGGGGAGCTATTGTGAAGCCTAGAAAGGTAGAAGTGGCAAATGGCTTATACCGAGTTCCCCAATATATAGCAGCTTAGATTAGTAGCTTGACTTTTTTCTACTGGTGTGGCCCAGCTGGATGCTTCTGATTAATAGAACACGAGAGGATTGGTGAGCTTGGTGTGTTTAGTGGGTAAGAGAGCAGCGTGTGATATATAGGTTAGGCCCACGTTACGTGTTCGAGCTCTACCACAGACAAAAGTCTAGTTTTTAAGTGGAGAAGTGTAGAGGAATGTCTCATTATTCCCCGAGTTTCGAGTCTAGCTGATTCTCGAGGATTACTCAGTTATACCAAAAATAGAAAAAAAGATATTGAGGATTGGTATGGCTGACACCTGTAAGTTTGGGATTCAAATGTTATGTTGTTACTTGTTATTAAGTATTTTAATTTTTCTTTTTGCAAGTAACCATATAGCAATAGTGATGCTGTTTCTTCAATGTGTTTTTTTCCTTCTAAGTTGTGCTGCTTTTTTTCTTTGACCTTTTTGCCTCACTGAGTTCTGTTTGGAATGAAAGAAAATGGTTCCTGAGGATGGGATGGTAAACTGGAAAAGCATAAAAATACCCTTTTTGAAGTGAAAATGGTATCTGAGTAAGATTAGATTTTATGGAGGATCAATTGAAGGGGTGTAGAGTGGGAAGTGGATGGATGATCAGATGTTGAAACCAGAAAGTGCATGGTAGTCAGTTTTAGTAATTTTCTGGAAATGCACCATTCCTAGCCTAGAGATGAGAACTCTGCCGTTCTTTCTAACAGTTATTGACATGATTCGCCAAACAACTGAAAAGCCGAACTCCATAGGGCAAGAGACGATGCGGATAAATTAGACTAAACAACCTATGTGAAAAGTAGGTTTCCTTTCTCCTAATTCCTTATCTGCATTGAATGAACTTTTAACAGACCGGCGAACACAGTCAATTTGTGCCTGCGAATACATGCTTTTGGTTGCCACCTCACTATTTGACTTGCAGTATTATAGAAGTTAGATTCATAAGGCAAGTTTTATATCTGTCATCCAATTTGCATCTTCAGGAATGGAATGCTCCAAAACCCAGGCACTCACGTCTTTTGAAAAGTGCTCTACAATGCCAAACTGTACGTAAGCATTCATTTGTTGCTCCAAATTTTACTCAGGATGCTCAGATACTGGTTTACTATCTTATTATGTTCTTTTTCATTTAGACCTCTGAAAAACAGTCTGACCTTTGGATGCCTTTGGCCTACCAAGGATGGAAACCCTGTATTGAATCCGCTGCCTCTAGTGAGTATCTATGGATCAGTTCTTCAAATTGACTTCAAATTAACCCTTTTTTTCTTTCTAATTTACTGTTACTTAAATGCATGCAGACCTACCTGAAAAATCTGAGGGATACATTCAAATGTTTCTTGATGGAGGGTTAAATCAACAAAGGATGGCGGTGCGTATCATGAGTTTTCATAGTTTATGGGGACAAGATAGATACAAACGCGTTTTATAGGAATATTTTCACCATCGATGCCATTTGCCCATTTCTCAAGTTTACATAATGAGTTGTTGTTAGATGATTACTGACATGTGTAATTCTTGAACAAGATCTGTGATGCAGTTGTCGTTGCCAAGATTCTGAATGCTACACTTGTGATCCCTTATTTAGAAGTGAATCCTGTTTGGCAAGATTCGAGGTCTCTGTAACATGTTGCTATTTCGATTATTGAGTTTCATTTTTCAAATACATGTTACAAGGTGTTTTCTTAATAACGGTGGCTTCAGGGCCGCGCACCTCGACTATTCTACTAGGTACATAATACAAGTTATCTGCCTCTTCTTACAGCACATTCATGGATATTTTTGATGTGGATCACTTCATCAATGCCTTGAAAGATGATGTAGCAATAGTTAAAGAGCTTCCAGATGGACTCTCTTGGAGCACACGAGAGTATTATGCAACTGCTATTCGACCATCCAGAATCAAGAGAGCACCAGTCCATGCTTCTACAAACTGGTATTTGGACAATGTATTGCCTGTCATGCAGAGGTAGCTCACTTGATTGATATTTCTGTTAAAATTGTTATGTTAGATTTATTTGGTATTGGTAATGATGCATGTGTTTACTTTCTCGATAACTAGGATGACAAAACAAAAAGTTAAGGCGTAATTACAGAGAGTATTCAAAGTGCTTTTGAATTTTTAGAAAAATCTTCAAAGGGTCTACAACCTACCTTTAGCCTAGGTTTTGTTTTTGTCATACTAGATATAATGCTATTAACCGAGAGTATAACTGCTACATGCTTTTGAATTTTTAGAAAAATTCTTCTAAAATTCAACAGCCTAGCACTAGAGCTAGCTGCAGTTTTATTTTTGTCATGCTAGATATAATGCCATTCATTTATAGGACCTATGAATAGATGATTGCATATTTCCTTCACGTGCGTTACTTTAGTTAATTAATAGGAACCGGATTGTGACCCTATGTTAACCTTACATGAGCAACTTGGCAGATAATTTCCCTATGTTTGGAGTCAGCTCGTTAAAATAACATTTTCGTTTTTTCAAATTGATACAGTTATGGGATTGCTGCCATAGCTCCATTTTCTCACCGACTGACATTTGACAACTTGCCTAAGAACCTCCAACACCTTCGATGTAAAGCGAATTTTCAAGCACTAGTCTTTGTTCCTCACATAAGACATCTTGGAGATGCCCTTGTCAATCGCCTCAGAGATCCTTCTACCAAAAGCAATATGGTTGGTAGTAGTAACTACCTTAGAGAGGTTAGTGAAAAGTACAAACAAGGAGCAGGGAAGTTTGTTGCTCTTCACCTTCGCTTTGACAAGGTAAAACACTCTATTCTTTTAGCAGTTACCGGATTATCATAAAAAAATTTGCTCTTTGCATTCCAATAATTATATCTGCCTGAAGTGCTCTGGAAGTCTTTAACTTAAGGATCCATTTTCTGCTCTCATATCTGCTTTGCTAATTCTGTCTTTCTTTGCATTTTAACGTGTGTGCCGTCCTGCAGTATCTCCTGATCAAATAACTAGTTTATGATTTTCTGGATGAGTTTTTGATCCTTGAAACCTGTTAAAGTCGATAGCACATTTTTTCAGTTTTGAGCTTTCAAAATCTTGCCCTTCATCCACAATGTAACTTGGAGTGGCAAACCAGCGGGTCAGATCGGATATGGGCGGGTTGAAAACGGGT
This sequence comes from Lycium barbarum, assembly GCF_019175385.1. Lineage (NCBI taxonomy): Eukaryota > Viridiplantae > Streptophyta > Magnoliopsida > Solanales > Solanaceae > Lycium > Lycium barbarum. The sequence goes on from NC_083341.1 coordinate 15,411,366, forward strand.
TACACAAAAATGGATAAGATATCTGACCCGCCCATATTTAAAAGCCAAAATAAGCTTAGACTCCCAAAAAGCAAGAACTCATGAAAAATAACAAGCAGACAAATTTATGTTGATTATATGGAAATCCATTTTTTTAGTGGATAATATCCATATTTGATCCATTTTTAAAAAGTTAGTTATCCGACGATGGCTACTTGTTGTTTCCAACCATTTTGCCAGCCCTAAATGTAACCTTGTTATCTTTCCAGGATATGGCTGCACATTCAGCCTGTGATTTTGGTGGTGGAAAGGCTGAAAAACTTGCATTAGCTAAATACAGGCAAGTGATTTGGCAGGGAAGAGTCTTAAACTCTCAATTTACTGATGAAGAGTTGAGAAATCAAGGACGGTGCCCATTGACCCCAGAAGAAATCGGATTGTTGCTAGCAGCTTTGGGATTTGACAATAGCACTCGCTTATATCTCGCCTCCCATAAGGTCCCCACTCGATTATATCTTTTCAAAATCTTGTCTGGTGTTGAGGTGCAAGATTTTCTTAAGCCTGTATTTTTTTTCGTTCTGAAGTTACACTCTTTTTAATGTCATTGTTTCCAGGTTTACGGTGGGGAAGCTCGGATCTCAACCCTGAGAAGTTTGTTTCCTCTGATGGAAGATAAAAAGAGCCTTGCCTCTTCAGATGAAAGAGCTCTTATAAAAGGGAAGGCTTCTTTACTGGCTGCAGTTGATTATTACGTCAGCATGCACAGTGATATTTTTGTTTCCGCTTCCCCAGGAAATATGCACAATGCAATGGTAATGACCCGCGATTTTCCTTCTCGTTGCAAGACCATAATCTGTTTTAAGTTCAGATCCAATTGAACTTTGTATCCAAGAAGCAAACTTTGTATAAAGATTCATTTGAATCCCATATGATCCGGCTAATCAACTTGAAATCAACAGGTGGGGCATCGAACGTACTATAATCTGAAGACAATAAGGCCTAACATGGCCTTATTAGGCCAGCTTTACCTGAATAAAACACTGAGTTGGCCAGATTTCCGAGAGGCAATTGTCGAAGGGCACAAGAACCGACAAGGGAAGATCAGACTTTGCAAACCCAAACAATCAGTGTATACGTATCCTGCTCCCGATTGCATGTGCCAGGGTTGAAATTACCTAAATTGATGGCTGTGAGTGCCCTACAGATCTTTGTCGACGTAAAGCTATCGCTAGTGCCTCTAGAGTTAAATAAAAGGCCAACCCTTTTATCCTATTGATGTATTTGTGTTGCCACAAGAAAGTTACTGCCCTTGTGGAATGTGTTACAATCTGGTACTAGTCCTGTCAAGACCATTATACATGGAGCATCTTAGGCCAAAGATATGTTACTATGTTTAGCAGTTTTCTGAACCACTGAAATGAATATTACTGTGAAGAGTGTTTCTTTTGGCTATGGTAGAAATGATCAACAAATTACCAAATGACAGCCAATGAATGATTTTTTTTTTTCTTGATTGACCTTTTAGATCTTTGTAGAGGCAGATCAAGAGAAATGCCATTATTATTTATTAACAATATGATAGATTTACAAGAGTACTGAAAGTGCGAGAGAGGGGGGGGGGGGGGGGGGGGGTGAATTGTAAATTTTTCGATCTGTTAGTCGACTAGGTTAAACCAGTAGTCGACTGCTTACTCAGTGAATGCTAAAGTAAGGTACAGAAAATAAATGACACAAAGTATTTTATACTGGTTCAGATTCAATGTGAATCCTAGTCCAGTTCCCTTGGGTTGCAAGGGTGTTCTCTGCAGCTCTTTTATAAAGGTTTGGTACAATGGGTGTTTTGAATGAAGTTCCTACGTCTACACTCAAATCACTCTTAGTCTTTTTGATACAAAGCTTCACACGCTATACTGTAACTCTCCTTTCTCTTTTTTGTTACACTATAAATCACTCAGACAAACAATGTTTATGAAAAGTAAAGCAGAGCACTGAGGGAATGAGACTAAGCATGGTTCAGTTGTTTTGCGAAGCAGCCCTTTTATGGCTGTTTAGGCTCTTTATGCAGAGTAATCAACCCAAGGGATTTGATCCTTGGAAAAAGGAATTAGTGATCCTATTTCCAAGAATAAGGCTTGGGCTGTTGCTTCTTTCCTTGTGCGATGAGGCCGAATTGACAGTTGACAAGATTTTTACACCCCGTGGAATATTCCTTCTTTAATGGCGCATATATCCTTTCCTTCCTTGAACTGATTTTGTACTGCTGGGGAGTATCTAGTCAGCTACCACAATATTCGCAGTATCCATTTGTAGGGCAAGGAAGATTTCACCGAGTTAAACTTGTGTGAGCCCATCTCGTTTGGGCTGCCTTGTAGGCTGGAAAGATTTTACATCAATTGTTTTAGCTGCACAAATAAAATTGTCATCAGAAAAACTTGACACTAACAAGTACATCATTATAAGACATTTTGAGGATCTTCTCTCTCAAATTTGCATAAGATAAGTTGTTCTACAGGATGTGTTAGCCTATGCGTATACAATAGTGTACGCAGGATTTTTCGTAAGCCGTGCGAAGTGTCTAACATTTTAAAACGTGAATAAGTGAATAAATCATTATAATAACAAGTGGTATCATTTTTTAAATATTTTTATTTTGCTTATTCTATTATATACATATCTAGTAAAAATTTGACGGTGTACCATGCAGACCCAAAATGTTAACAAGGGAATTGTAATTCGAACCTACGAGCGTCAAGCAATTTTTGGATGGTTTTTGTCGCTACAATAAAAGTTTCTCTTATATCAATAGGATTTCAAAGTTAATATATATAGAAAAAAATATTATTTACTTATTTATACAGTGTAAATTTTCTGACTTTAAGCCCGTTCATTATTTGTGACTTTGCCATCACTTGTGTAATGGCAAAAATTAACAAGAATTTTACTTGTTGCGATAGGTAAAAAAGAACGAAGTATAATATGAAAGTGTAGCGGTAAGGGGATTTTTGTTGACAACTTCTAACTACAAACAAAGTTTAGTGAAGTCGACAGTTCAGACATATATTTGAACCTTTTCCCAACATAATTCATTTTTTTGGTTTTTTTTTTCCTTCTTATTTTTCTTCTTTGTGGGAATGACAAGCTGTTTAGCACCAATTTATGCCACGTTAATAAAGATTTGCTAATTGGCTTTAATTTATCGATTGAGAGAGAGAGAAGGATCCAACACTCATTTTGGGGCGAAATGAGCTCTCAACCTTAACCTCATAATTAATCATATATATTATTTCACATTGAAGTTTCCAACAAGAAATCTTGAGTTTGTTTGTTTAATTTTTGATATTTTCTCCTATTTGAAACTATATTCCTCTTACTAAGAGATTGTTGTTTTTGTGGAAAAAGAGGAAGGATCATGATGTTGACAAGATAAAATTTTGAGTATTTGTTTTCATTGTTTTCTTTTTTCAGTTTGAAATATTTGTTTTGTGGAAAAAAGAGGAAGGATCAAGAGTTGACAAGATGACAAATTTTGAGTTTTAGTTGTTTTTGCATTTCCTTTTTGTTAAAAAAAAAAAAAAAAACTCTTCCTCTTCTTAAGATATTGTGGAAAAGAGAAAGGATAAAAAAATAACAAGATGTTACAAAGAGCAGCAAGTAATGCATATTCATGGTGGGCAGCTAGCCACATTAGGACCAAGCAATCCAAATGGCTTGAACAGAGCCTTCAAGGTAAAAAACATTTACAAAGTCTAACAAGTTTTGTCTTCACTCTTCATCAAATTTTGGTTGTCGTGGGAGCATTCAATATTAAGGAAAAGGCATAATTAAAAAAAATTATTGGATTACTGAGCCAAAAAGCAAAAAAGACATGCGATGTTGCATATATTCCATAATAGCTTTTGTGAGTCAAGATTCATATAGCTTGATCCCAACTTATTTGAGATTGAGGCGTAATTATTGTTATTGTTGTTGTACCTGTTATAGCATTTTGTTATGAATACAAAGGTGAAATGCGTTACATAATAGGGTTCAAAACAGAGTTACGTGGTACTTGTGTTGGTGGGAGATACACACGTAATAGAATAGTTTATAAGTCGCAAATTGACTTGACCAAAATGATTATAGAACAAAATATGTTAAAAAAAGGTACAAAGGTCAAACATTCATGCATGTGTCTGTGTGTACTATGCTAGCTTGGGTTCCAGTTCATAATCAGGCTAAGAGTTTTAACAGGAAACAATCATACCCAATGCTAAACTTTGATGAAATTATGTTTTGCAACACTTTCTCTTCTTTTTTCTTTTTCATAGTGGAACTGCATGATCTTGTTCCACTTTTACTCAATTTCAAACCAGGAAGAAAGATTCTATTGGAGGGTTCTAACCATGACTAGATTGCACATTCTTACGGTTCATGTGCAAAGTTTGATATGTTTTCTCTTGCTTATATAGTTTGTTAACGTATCAGTATTTCTCTTAATTGGGTATGAAAAACAACTCTGATATATTTGTGGCATAATAATAGATATGCAAGAGAAGGTGGAGAGTGTGGTTAAGCTCATTGAAGAGGATGGAGATTCATTTGCAAAAAGGGCTGAAATGTACTACAAGAAAAGGCCAGAGCTGATAAACTTCGTGGAAGAATCTTATCGTGCTTATCGAGCTTTGGCTGAACGATATGATCATTTATCGAAGGAATTGCAGGCTGCAAACAACACCATCGCTGCTGTTTTCCCCGAACAAATTCAACTAGCAATGGAGGAGGAGGACGAATATGGCACCCCTAAAACTCCAAAAATTCCCCGGCAAATTCCCACATCAAGCGGATCAAACGTTCCAAAGGTTCCAAAAGCTCCAATAAAACAGTTGAAGGGCCTTATAACGACAGCTTCAAAGAAGTTGCAAGGCAAGAAATCATCCAAAAAGATAGATGCAAGTAAAAGTGTTCCAAAATCCGGTTTGCAAAAAAACGAAGCTCTTGAAGAGATCGACAAGCTTCAGAAAGATATTTTGGCTTTACAGACTGTGAAAGAGTTTGTAAAGAGTTCTTATGAATCCGGGCTCGCAAAGTACAAGGGAATTGAAAGCCAGATCATGGAAAAGCAACAGAAGATATGTAAACTAGAGGATGAATTTGGTGAGGGCCATGTTATTGACGATAACGACGCGCGCACATTGATGGCTGAAGCAGCACTAAAATCATGTCAAGAAACATTGGCTCAGATCCAGGAGAAACAAGAAAAATCGACAAGAGAAGCGAACAAGGAATTCTCAAAAATTGAAGATGCTAGTAAGAAACTGAAGTCCTTCAAGCATAAGCATTTTGGTGATCAGATTGATGAAACAAAGCCAGATGAAAAGGGTAATGCCACTAAAGCAGCAGACGAATCTCAGAGCCTAAGCCAAGAATTGACCAAGGAGATCGAAGTTTTGCAGGACAAAATTAAGGGGCAATTCGATACAAGCTCGATGGCATCTCTAACTGTGACACAACTGGCAGAGAAAATCGATGAGCTTGTGAGTGAAATAGTCAGCCTCGAAACAGCAGTTTCAGCTCAAACTGTTCTAATCAACAGAGTAAGATCAGAAGCCGATGATCTCCAATCACAAATTCATGTTTTGGAAGATGATAAGGAACCGTTGACAGATGATAATAAACAGAATCTCAAAATCAGCCTGATGGCTGCAGAGGAAAAGTTGCACAGTATCCAAAACATGAACCAAGATGTTGAATGTCAAAACAGTAGCTTTCAGACTTGTTTCACCACAGCTCGTACGAGTCTTGATTGTTTAGCTGAGAAACTGAGTAGTGTGAAACCGGATGAGGAGATCCAAGACGAAGAGGAGCCCGTCGTTAAGGTCAATTCTCCAGAAGAGCCAAGAAAACAGGAAGTTCATCAAAGTGAAAGTGAAGATCCTAAGAACTTAAGTATCTCAAAAACAGAAGATAAAGAAGTTAAAAAAGAAGAATCTCCCAATACAATTGTTAGTACTAATAAAGAAGAGGAAGTTATTGAAACCACAAATAATCATTCCAATTCCAAAATTTTGGAGCAAACACAAGCTGAAAAAGTTGATGAGAATCCAAAAGTCATGACTCATGAAGCGCTATCACACGAAAACGAGGAGAAAGGCGACGAGCCTAACTGGCAGGAGTTGCTGTCAAGTCGGTTGGAGGATAGGGAAAAGACACTCTTAGCAGAATATACTACCGTTCTCAGGAATTATAAGGAAGTAAAGAGGAAGCTAAGTGACAAGGAGAAGAAAGATAGGGACACCGAATTTGAAGTCACATTGCAGATGAGGGAGCTTAAAAGTGCTATCGCAAAGAGGGACGAAGAGATAAATAGTCTACGCGGGAAATTAAACGTTCTACAAGGAGATAATGTTACTGAAAGCAAAGCATTGGAGGAACAGAAACAGAAAGCGTCCAATCCTTCAGATGATCAAACCTTAAAATCCAATGACATGGCAGAGATAGAGGACAAAGATAATTGTAACAATGATCAAGATAATACAAAGATGACTGTGGTCGACGAACATACATCTCCCTCGCCTCTTGAGGAGAAGTTCCGGTTGGAAATTGACTCAATGCTAGACGAAAACTTGGATTTCTGGCTAAGATTCAGCTCAACATTTCATCAGATACAAAAATTCAAGACGACGGTCCAAGATTTGCAGAGTGAAATATCTAAACTAAGTGAAAAAGAGACGGAAGAGAGCAGTAGTACTAAAGCAGACATGAAATCAGAAATCAGGCCTATATATAAACACATGCGCGAAATTCAAAATGAGTTGGGAGTATGGTTAGAACAAAGCGTCCCATTGAAAGATGAAATGAAACGTAGGTCAACATCGTTGTGCAGAATTCAGGAAGAGATTACAAAAGCTTTAAAGGAAGGAGAGGAAGAAGATGGGATCAGATTCAGTAGTCATCAAGCTGCAAAGTTGCAAGGCGAAGTCTCGAACATGAAACAAGAGAACAAAAAGGTAAAAAAGGAATTGGAAGCCGGTGTTGATCATATAACTACACTACAAGTAGATGTCGAAAAGACGGTAACAAAGTTAGAGAAAGAGTTTGGACTTGCTGCTGGAAATCAGCAACAAGTTAATAACTCAGCGGGGGGATCAATTCCTTTAAGATCATTCATTTTTGGAACTAAACCGAAGAAGCAGAGGCGTTCGGTCTTTTCCAGCTTCCAAAACAATAGGAAAGTCTTTTCTTTGTAGATGGATCTTGTTTTTTCATCTTCCCTTTTCATTTATTTCTTTTTGGTCTCATTCTTCTCCAGTGTATACCCAATGTATCTTCACTTGCTGAATTTTTGTTCTTCCTTTTCTTGTTTGTTCAAATTTGGGGAAAAAACCGAGATTGTATGTATGTCATGTTGTCTTGATAGTGTAAGCAGGTAATATATATTTTTTTTTTCGTGCAGCCTTCTTCATTAGCACAATTTTTAGTTGAAATTGTGAGACAATCTACTAGTTGTGACTCTTAATATGTATGTAGTTGTTCTGATTATTTGTAAACTATCAGAGACTATACCAATTACCATTTTAGTTGTGAAATTTGAATTTTTTCCCCCTCTTTTATTAAGCTTGATATCATAACTACATGATTTAAAAAGGATTAATAGCGCGAAACCTATGTTGTAAGATGAGGTTGTGCCAGTACCTGGAGAGTTCGACAAAATCTTCATATATACATGTAAATATCTTAACGAAGCATCTTACAAGAGTTATGGTGGCTGTAAGAAGACTTCTGATTTCTGAGGGCGTTTGTTTGTGTTTTTAAGAGAGTAAGATGTTTGAATCTGAATATGCATTTGAATATTAGGATGTTCTACTAAATGATTAGGATTGCCACCACCTTACAATCTAATAATTTGTGAATATATATTTAAATCATTAATTTCTACTAAATGATTAGGATTGTTCATATTTTTGACACCTGCATTTTTAAAGTTATCTGTATTAAGAAATTAATGATTTAAATATATATTCACAAATTATTAGATTGTAAGGTGGTGGCAGGTCGAGGTATTTGGAAGGTGTTTTACACGCGATACGGGTGGTGGCGGTGATGGTTGGCAGTGGTGGTGGTTGTGCGATGGTGGAGGAGCTAGGTCCACTACAAGAAAAAATATATGTGGCAACAAATTTTTTTGTTGTTGCCATAGCTTGATTATTGTTGCAAAAAGTATTTTTAGTAATAAAAAAAAAATGTTGCATGAACTTTTCCCAAAGCCTGTTATTGCAACAACATGCAACAACTTTTTTTTTTTTTTGTCAAAAGTACTTTTTGCAACAATAATCAATACTATGGCAGCAAAATTAAATTCTTTAGCAACAAAAAAATCATTTGCCAACAATAAAACTAAGTTGTTGCCAAATATAAATTTTTTTGTTGCGATATTTATACTTTCTTGCAGTGGTTGTAATGGCTAGCCATAATTGTTTGCATTTTTGTTCTTTGTTTGTTCAAATTTGGGGGGTGGGGAAATCGAGATTGTATTTATGTCATGTTGTCTTGATAATGTAAACAGCTAAATTTTTCTTCGTGCATTGTTCTTCATTAGCAAAATCTTTAGTTGAAATTGTGAGACAATCTACTAGCTGTGAATCTTACAATATGTTTGGATGGTTGTTACCTATTGTATTGTTGATATAATTACAATATGTGTTTTGATTGTTACTTAAATTTTATTGTACCGTATTTTTAATTTCATCCTTATGTAACGACGAAAAGTCTCATTTAGTGTAACAATTGATTTGATGTGATCGCGTCATTACCTTTTTCACCCTTATTTTGAGTTTGCTTATTATTTAATAATCATATTTTATTCTTTCCCCTACTTTTTACAGTACCCGTATCCTATTTTTCTTCATAATAAAGTAAGTCTATTCTTCAGATTGTTGATGTGTGGCATAATGTAACAACGGAAACGATACAGTTTTTCCAAACATTATATTCATCAAAATAATACAGTACAATACAATACATTATGAAACTATGTGTAACAACCATCCAAACAATTAGAGACTACACCAATTTCCAATTTAGTTGTGAAATTTGAAAATCTTTCTTTTTTATTAAGCCCGTTAACATAATTGCGTGATTTAGAAAGTGTTAATAGCGCGGACCTATGTTGTAAGATGAGAGTGTGCCAGTACCTGGAGAGTTCGGCAAAATCTAATTATATAAATGTAAATATCTTAAAGAAGCATGTCTTAACAAGAGTTATGGTAGCTGTAAGAAGACTTCTAAGGGGACGTTTGTTTTTTATGTTTGAATCTGAATACGTATTTGAATAATAAGGATGTTGTACTAAATGAATAGGATTGTTTATTTTTTTATATCTGAATGTTTAAAATTATTTGGATTAAGAAATTAATGACTTAAATATTACCTTCACAAATTATTAGATTGTTAGGCGGTGGCAGGTCGAGGTATTTGGAAGGTAGTTTACATGCGGTAGGAGTTGTGGTGATGGTTGACAGTGATGGTGTTGGTGGTGGTAGTGGTAGGTAATGGTTGGCATTAAGCTCTTTTGCAAGTCTTTTGGTAAACTGATGCTAAAGTCTGGCATCAATGGTGTGGGTGGTTGTTGCAATGGTGGTGGTGGTTGTAGCTAGCGATGATGCATGATTGGTGCATGGTGGTATCTAGCATTTTAAGTTGGTTTCAATTGAGCCCCTAACTTTCGACACGGAGTATATATTTATGTATAAAAGTTTATTAAAATTGTAATAAATTATAGATAACTTTAAAAATATAATGAGTTCAATACTAAATTTTTTGAGACTGAACCCATAGAATTTAAATTTTGAATCCGCCTCTAATGGTAGTGGTGGTGATGGATGAGAGTGGATGGTATTATGGTGGTGGTGGTTGGAGTTGTGATGGAAGAAGTGGTTGGTCTTATAGTGATTGACGGTGGTGGTGGAGGTGGGTAGCAGGTGACAGGGGAGATTGTGCAGTGGTGGCGGACGGTAATTGTAGACAGATCTAGCAATAGTAAAAAGTCATCTTTGCAAAAATAAATCTTTGAATAACCTGTTAATAACGTTATGGTCATGTTAAAAAAGAATTTAAATTAGATTCAAACCTCACTTAAGTGTAAACTAATGAGGACTAAGTCCTTCATGTGATGAAACTTCAGGGTTCTATCTTTTTATTTTCTTTCTTAAGCCTATGTTTGTCGTTTTGTTTGTTTGTTTTATTTTGGTTGTTCTACTTTTCATTTTTTGCTTCTAATTTGATTATCTATCTATACTATTATAAAGGTACGAAGCTCCTTACTGAAATATCGTCTCATTTGTTTGCCCTTTACCTTGTTTGGATGGTTGTTACATATCGTTTCATAATGTATCGTATTGTACTGTATTACTTTGCCGAATACAAAGTTTCAGATTGATTGTATCGTTTTCCGTCGTTATAGAATGCCTCACATCAACAATTTGAAGGATAAAGCTATGAGAAAAATAGAGTACGGGGTAAAAGTGTTTTATAAAATGAGAAGAAAAAAAAAAGGTAAAGACACGATCACAACAAATCAGTCGTTACATAAAATGGGACTTTTGTTGTTACATAATGATGAATTTAACTATATGATACAATAAAGTTTAAATAACAATCAAAACAAACATTGTATTTAAACTAACAACGCAATACAATACAATAGGTAACAACCACCCAAACAAGCCTCATTAGACAAAATTATAATTTGTTTACTTTCCTAAACTTTAAGACTTTGAGATTAATTAAAATTTTACTTTTTAAATCTTTCTTTATTTGAACTAGAATAATTTTCCTCAATTATATTTCAACTCCTTTCCTTTTGTGTATGAACAACGGAGAACATCAATTTGATAAATGATTGTAACTATAAATGTATTCTAATAACGACTTTTTATTTAAAATAAGGGTTTACCTAATAACAATGTTATTTTTCTAAGATACTTTACGATGTATTTATTTGAAGAGTAGGGTATAATAGTTGTTATACCCTATTTTAATCGGGGTCAAAATAGTAACAACATCCGGGTAATTCCGGGGTTATTTAAAGTTAGGAGTCGCCACCTAATTATTTATGGTGAATTAGGGCACCTAAAGTTAATTAAAGTAATTATCTAAAGTTGATTTTATTTTAAAGTCTACGAAACCAAATGATTCTAGGTACGGGTTCAACTAACCTAGAGGGAAGGTATTAGGCATCCTCTAAATTCCATTAATAATGGTTAACCGACCGGACTTATGCTAATTAGGCTAAGTGTATACAAATACACCATTTTAAATGTTTGGGAAAATAGTTTGTAAGTATTTTCAGGATTTCAAAATGGAGAATATAAGGCTACTATTTAAATTAGAATAAAGTGGTAATTTTGTAGAAAAGACTTTAGCCCTATTAGAAAAATATGCTGGATTAGTGCATAGCTTATTAAATAAGATCAAGAAGACAATAAATAAATTAGCTCCCTACTATTATGTGAAAATAGTCTAAAAATAGAACTACCTCTTTTATGAAAGTTGGGCCTTGTTTGGGGAAAATAAGATGTGAATAGGGTTTGGAAAAAGATTCCTCACTATTAGAGATGGTCACTTATTGCCTTTAAATAGAATTAACCATAAAACTAAAAGGTTCATAATGTTAAGATATAATTTAAAGTAGGCGGATAATTTGAAATCGGATTTAATTCTTGATCGGGTTACTCAATCCATTTTAGACTTATAAAAGAGCAGTTAATAGAAATTTCAAACTGGCGAAATAGGATTATTAAGCCATGAAAGCAAATTCAAATTCTAACTGCCCGTTATCACTAAACTGTCCCACTAATTCTATTAGAGTTCATCTAAGCCAAGAAAGACAAAAAAACAAAAAAAAACAAATAAGATAGATGTTAACCAAGTAAACAAACACACAAAGATAGAGTAAAGGAAACACATGTGTTAAATGGGTTTGGCCCATTTAATATGCTGCCATATGTTCTGCCATATGGGCCTCGGTCCAACATCATTTTTTGCACAGTCGCGGATTGGATGACTCGAGAAGAAAGTTTCGTTGGGCTTTGGCCCAACACCGAACGTGGAAGATGACGAGTCCCTCGGACTCATATACGATGGACATGCATAAAAATGAAAGAAAAGATTAGTATGGGTCTAGATGATTAATAATGCAAAATTCATAACTCAAGAAAAACTTCAAATACCATCACATAATAGTGAGAGTCAGCTAAAGGGGACAATCTGTTTGTTCTTTTTAAGGGTAAAGCAATGATGACTAATGATCGAACACAACAAATAATTCTAATAACAGCCGCAGGGGGGGGGGGGGGGCAGTAAACAATACACGGCAACCACTAGCATAACTCCAAGTGCAGCCAATGTTTTCTTTGAAGGATAGCAACATGTACCAAGCATGGGGGCCATTTTAACCACAGGTATGGCAAGTATATCGGATGTAGTATCTATTCTTTTTATAGAACCAAAACCAGCAGGCAGTATTCCAACTAATAGCCGTAAACAAATCTGGGCATAAAACAGTCGGCATTCGATCACATAAGCAGGACTGTGACATTTTCCTTTAGGCATACCAGTAGGCTACAGTAATCCCTCCCTTCATATAGATTCAGACAAGGATTCTACAATAGTATGCATGCATCCAATTTACACAATGCCCTCAGGTGAATGCGAACAGATTCAATTTATTAAGAAATGATCAAGTAGTACTCAGCTAGTATGTTTCACCAACAAAGAAATTTCAAACATCCTGACAAAACTCAGCAGGTCACTTGGATAGATTTAAAATTGTTAAACTGGGCTTTTAAATGCTTAGACCCTTTTGAATCCATTCTGATTTTTAACAGTACCAGAACCAACAACAAATTAAAGGTGCCAGCCTCATAGCTTTCGAACAAAATCACCAAAGAGGGAGCATTCAAAGGTCAGGGTCAGTTTATAGATCAGATTGTATCTCATTTAACCTCAACTGGGCATAGTCTTAGGTCTGGATAGACTTACATAGACCTATATGCAGCTTACCATCAAATTTTAACAATATAGGCATACAAAGACAATTAAACACTTCGAAGCAAACATCGTTTTGAAACACCCACTCGATTGACTGAAAACCAAATATACCTATACTTAGATATGACTTTGTGTTATTAAGTAGCAGACTCTTAGTTACATATAGATCAGGTGAATCATCAAACATGTTGTTTAGATATCTCAATGTTTTAGCAGTTTCAACTGAACAGGGTACTAAGATTGGCATAATATTCGTCAAATCACTCATTCACATAGTTAGACCATTTCCAAATGGACAGTACTCAGGAAGAAGCAGAAACAACATACTCTTTCACACATTTCCGAACTTATATAACATAGAAATCCACACACCGAACACCTATATATGCCGAGTTTAATTCATTACTAGTACTAAATTAATAAAACATGTGGATAAATTCAGATAACTTAAGAAGCAGAGCTACAAATCATACATAAGTGTCTATTATAGGATATACCTCAATCCTATTTAAACCATATAATTAAATACTAAGCATAGCGTTAAGGTAACATGTAAACAAACTTATACTTGGCTAAACGTTAACTAATAGACATACTGATCCTATAATTAATAAACTAAATACATAGTCAGATCCAAACAGTGAACTAGTCGACTAAACCAAAAGCTAGATTTGACTACATTATACACTCCACTTAAAGTTAACAGTAACCATACAACAACCCATCATCATACAATGTCACACATTCAACTAGGACAGAATAGTAAACACAGAATCGATCTAAGCTAGTCACATGACTAGTATCTGACTATTATATAAAAGCTACAAAAGAATTAAAAGAGGCAAGAAATTTACGGACCTTCTTCGAGTGCAGCGAACTAGGACGTCGAGGCCTCGAATCTACTCTCCCGTTATGAACGGATTCAAAACTCGAGTAAAAAATTAACTGCCTCTGTCGAAGTTAAAAAAAAAAAATTGCCAAGCAGCGACGAAGTTAATCGAATCGTCGAAAACTTAACCTTTCATCGGAAATTCATATTTCAACAGAAGTGTTTTCTGATTAGAAGAGTTCAAGATCAGATGAAAAAAAAACTCAAAATTTTGTAAAAAATAATACTCGCGTATCACCAATAATTGTTCTCTCTTCCTCTCGGCTATGGACTTAGCGATGTATTTATAGGCAACATTAGGGTTTCGAAAAAGGGTCACGGACCGAGATTTAGGGCGGGGTTTTGAATGATTTTGAATCGAGTCAAATGGACCCGTTGTCTGCACGTGATTTGCTGCAGATTCGCCCCAAAACAGACTGATTTTCTCTGGCCTTTGGAGATTTGTTGTGTTTGAAGCGAGAAAATAGAAGGTCCTTTCTCTGTCAACGACAGAGAAAAGCAGATATAGGGACGTTGTTATGTGGAAATGGGGAAGCAAAGTCTGGAATGGTAAAAAGGGGCTGAGGTTTTGGCTAAAAATGGAGGAAGGGAGAGAGAGTGGGGAGAGCGAGCGTAGGGAGAGAGTTGCGGCGCTAGGAGAGAAAGGGACGAACCCTACTGATTTCCTTTTGTTTGTTGAATGGATCGGATAGTGGGCCAGGTAGGCGGGTAAGGTGTTGGGCTAGTCTGTTGGTCCGAAAGGGTTTTTGTGGGTTTGATTGTTTTGGGCTGGTTAGTTCGGATAGGAAGGGAAATGGGCTGGTACTGAATGGAAATGGTAGTGGACTGATTTGGGCTCAAATGTTGGTCCAAAAATATGGGTTTTTCTTTCTTTATTTTAATTATTTTTGAGCTTCTAATTTAACAACTAGCACAATATATGTTATGTGAAGACAAATAATAATTAGTATGTAGAAAGTAAAGGATTTAATAAAGTAAAATTAATTTAACGAGTGCAAATCCTAAAATGAAACGATGACGAACTATTAAAATTTGTGATAAAGTAATACTAGTAATGTTGATAGTAGAATAGTGAAAATGAAAGTAATGATATTAATAGTAGTAAAAATGAAAATAGTAGTGAAAATAAAATATTTAGATTGTTAATAAATTCAGAAACCCAAGGAAATAAATTGGAATAAAGGAGGGGCAAAATTGGGTATCAACAGTAGTTAACATAACAATTTGTGGAATCAAATGCAGAATCTAACGTGCATGTGTGACTACCAAACTAATTAGATTGGCGAAATTTGTTTTCACTTCATGAAATCGTTTTAATCAGAATTGTAAAATCCGTATTTTCTAAAATAACACACATAAAGAAAATAGCATTAGATTTTATGACAAATTAATAGAAGGATTATTTTAGCTATAATGTTAATCAACTTAAATAATACTGTACAAATAACCTAGGTTAAGAAGATTAATATTATGTACATACTATAAAAAGATAGGGATATTACATATCTGAAGAATTAAAGATGTCAAAGGTAAAATAAAAAATATCATGATTTTAAAGAAGTAAAAATAAAAACATAAAGGTTGATAATTTAAGGATGAAATAGGCATAAAAAAAGTCGGGGGGGGGGGGGGGGGGGATGTGGTGTGTGGTTTGTAGATACCAATTATTCAAAGTTGAGGGGAGAGTTTAATTTTCAATGTAAATATTGGGGAGGGGTAAATAGTTTTTACCTTTTTACACTGTGGATTCAACGAGTAGGGTTTACAGCCTGCATTCTTGTCTACCTCTCCACCGTCGTCGATATGATATGATTATCCGACTCAATGCGACGCAATGCTCGGTGCGACTGTTTCAAGCTCCGCCCTTACTTTTCCACTCGCACCACTCCACATTTCTCCTTTCTTCAACACTGTACGCCATTTGGGGTAAAAACTCTTTGTTCCTGCTTTTGTATTTTTATAATTTTTTACTTTCTAATGTCATTTTATTTTGTTTTATTTTACTAAGTTGTCTTTTTTATGAAGGTATAAAATTCATTCACTTATAAACTAGGATATAAGAGTGGTACCCGAGAGAAAATTATAACAAGAGGTCTGCTCTTGTTATCAGAAAAGTGAAAATGGGAGACGAAAGAAGAAGAAGAAGAAGAAGAAGAAGAAGAAGAAGAAGAAGAAGAAGAAGAAGAAGAAGAAGAAGAAGAAGAAGAAGAAGAAGAAGAAGAAGAAGAAGAAGAAGAGAGGAATTAGATATTTTCAATATTTCATAAACGTTAGAATTCAGTACAAAAGTATATATTACCCTAGCATCAGCTAAAATATCCTACAGCTAGCCCACTTCATCTAACAAACTTTTGGACTAAATTGCAAATAGTACTTAACTGATCTTAGGGACTAGATAGCAACAACTGAAAATGACAACTTAAACTTAAAGGGACTGAATTGAACAATAGAAAACTTCTAATTGAACTAGTCATAACAACATTTGTGACAATCCATCCTCCATAGAAAACAAGCTTGTCCTCAAGCATCTTTAAAGTTTGGAAATTGAGACATAATGAAATGATAATCCTCCCATGTTGCTTCTTCAGGTAGAAGATTGACCCATTGCACCAGAATCTGTGTGGTTGCCTTGTTTCCTTTCTTGATAATCCTCCTCTCCAATATGGCAACAGGTTCTACTAAGGGCAATCCTTCAGGATAACAGATAGGAGGGTTAATGGAAGGAATGATCTGTCCTCCTATCTTTCTTTTAAGTTGAGATATATGAAACACTGGATGAATTTTTGCTGTGGGAGGTAATTGGTGCTTGTATGCAACTAGTCCCACCTTATGTATGATCTTGTATGGCCCATAAAACTTAGAGGATAGCTTAAGACTATTTCTTACAGCTACAACATTCTCTGCTTGTATGGCTGCAGTTTAAGGAATACCCAGTTACCTTCCTTAAACTCTTTCTCAGTTCTTCTTTTATCTGCATTCATCTTTATTTTGTTTTGTGCTTTTTCTAGATTGTCCTTCAATATTTTGGCCATTACCTGCCTTTCTTTCAATACTTAATCGATGGCCTCCATTTTAGATTGTGCAATCAATTCAAAAGAAAGTTGAGGTGGATCATAACCATAAACTACCTTGAATCGGGTCATTTGCAAGGAAGTATGATAATTAGTGTTATACCAGTATTCAGCAAGGGACAATCACTTGTTCCATTCTTTTGGTTTGTGTCCTATCATGCACCTTAGGCAGTTTTCCAAGCACCTATTCAATCTTTCTGTCTGCCCATCTATTCGAGGATGATAGGCAGAACTGTATAACAATTAAACCTATAAGTTCTTAAAGAGTTCCTTCCAGAAATTGCTGAGAAACACTTCATCCCTATCTGAGACTATACTCTTAGGCAAGCCATGTAATTTATATATGCAATCCAAGAATACTCTTGCTACTAGAGATGCAATGAAAAGGTGAGAAAGTGAAATGAAATGACCATATTTATTGTACCTGTCAACTATTACGAGAATGGTATCTTGTCCTTCAGATTTTGGCAATCCCTTTATGAAATCCATAGAGATGTGTTCCCATGTTCTTTTGGTCTGGGCAAAGGTTGCAACAACCCTGGATATGGGACCTATTCATCTTTGTTTCTCTGGCAATTGTCACATTCTTGTATTATCTTCTTCACTTGATCAATCATTGCAGGCCAATAGAAAACTGCCTTCAGTCTTTGATAGGTGGCCCATACACCAGAATGACCACCCAATCCTGAGTTGTGAATGGTGGATACTAATTGTTGTCTAAGTGATCCATTATTCCCAATCTAAGCTTTTCCTTTGTGCCTCAATACCCCTTGACTGAGAGATATATCTTGTCCAGTGTTGGCATTGCCACTTAGTGTAGTAACGGCTTGCATCACCTTTTTATCACCTTCATGACTTTCAAAGATTTCATCAATCCACTTTGGTTGTAGCTGACATATAACCATGCATTATTGAGCACCGTCTTTCATTTGCTAATCCATCTTCCTAGACAAAGCATCAGCAACTACATTTTCTATACCCTTCTTTTACTGGATTTCAAAACTCAATCCCATTAGCTTAGTTAGTCCTTTGTGCTGTAAAGATGTAGTAATTTTTTCCCTTGTAGAAACTTCAAGGTGAAATGATCAGTTTTTATTATGAAATGCTTTGGATGGAGGTAATGTCTCCATTTATCAACATCTAGCAATAGGGCAATCAGTTCTTTTTCATATGTGGACATTCCTTAGTGTCTTTTACTTAATGGTTGGCTCATGAATGCCAATGGTTTCTTGTCTTGAATTAACACTGCTCCAACACCAGTATTACATGCATCTATTTCTAGCACAAAAGTTTTACTGAAATCTGGTAGTGTAAGTACTGGAGCACTAGTCATTGATATTTTCAGTTGGTTGAAAGCCTTGTCAGCTTCCAGATTCCATTTGAACTCTCCTTTCTTTAACAAATTAGTTAGTAGTCTACTCACTTGTGCATACCCTTTCACAAACTTCCTGTAGTAACCAGTTGAGCCTAAGAATCCCCTTAGTTCCTTTATTGTCCTAGGAGAGGCCAGTCAAGCATTGTTGAAATCTTAGCATTGTCAGTACTCACCCCACCTCCTGTAATGATGTATCCTAAATATTCCACTTGTGACTATCCAAATGCACATTTACCTTGTTTAGCAAAAATCTTATTCTGCTTCAGCAACCTCAATAATCTCTAAATGTTTTAAGTGGTCATCCATATCCTTGCTATATATTAGTATTATCATCAAAAAATACTAATATAAACTTTCTCAACTGATCTTTAAAACAGTGTTCATTAGAGATTAAAATGTTGTTGGTGTATTTGTTAGGCCAAAGGGCATAACCCTAAACTCCTATAAACCATGATGGGTTCTAAATGCAGTTTTGTACTCCTCACCGGCCTTCATTCTCATCTGATGGTAACCATCCCTCAAGTCTATCTTTGAGAATACATTAGCACCAAACAATTCATCCAGCAGGTCATCAATTATGAGAATTGGGTATTTGTTCTTAACAGTCAAGTTGTTTAATCTTCTATAGTCAATGTACAACCTCTATGTTGAGTCTTTTTTCTTAACCAACAGAGAAGGGGAAGCAAAGGGTGACTGGCTTAGAATTATAGTAGTGGCTTTAAGCATGTCACTGATAATGGACTCTATTGCATTTTTTTGGTCATAGGAGTACCTGTAAGGCCTGAGGTTGAATAGTTGTGCACTAGAAACCAAGTTGATCACATGGTCACATGTCCTTTTGGGTGGCAGCTCAGTTGGTTCTTTAAACACAGCTTCATGAACCTTAAGTAGTTTGGCAATCTGAGGGTGCACTTCATGCCTTACTTTGTCAACTAAGTCATCAGTTACCATGGATAATTCTGCCATCACCTCACAAGTTTCGCATTGCAACATCTTTTTAAGTGCTTTAGCATCAACTGTGGTTACTTTAGTTTTATCTGTAACACCATAAAGGGTAATCATTCTTCCATCTAATATGAAACTCAAGCTGTGAGGTTTTGTGTGTAAAATGATAGGTGCCACCATATCAATCCAGTCCATACCAAGAGCCATGTCACAACCCCATACTTTCAGTAACCTCATTCTAAAATCAAACTTTTCCCCTTACATTTTCCAACTGTGAGTAGGACACTCCATATGACACATCATTAGTTGAGCATTGGCTACTACAACTCGCATGGACTTCATCATAGGTTGTATTGGTAGTTTTAACAGTTTCACAATGTGGGGTTCAATAAAGGAATGGGTTGAACCACTATCAATTAAAACTGTCATTGGTATTTTCTTGGAATAACCAATAATCTTAATAGTAGAAACTCTATTGTTTGAGTTACTAATACCCAACAATGCATTCATAAAGATCTCAGCTTGCTCCTCTACGACTTCTTCTAGTGTTTCTGCCACATCAACAAATCCTTCTTGTTGCTCACCTTCTTCCTCCCCTAAAACTTCTTCCATAGCATGTAATGTTCTTTGTTTACATTGGTGCCCAGGATGGTGCTTTTCCTTTCATCTATAACAAAGACCCTGTTCTCTCAATGCTTCAAGATTGGGTGGTAAAGTGTTAGGTTCAAAAAGAGATCTAACTGGTGGTTTTTGGTTAGGGTAAGTGAGTCTCAGTTGTTGTTGGTTGGTTGGGGCAAAAGGTGTTCTATTTGAAGGATTTTGTGAAGCTCTGGGGCATGTTATGGCTAAAGGCCTTTGGTAGTGAGGTTGTTTGGTTATGGTTGGAATAAAAGGGATGAGAGCCTTAAATGATTCCTCGTATGGCTTAGCAACTTCAAAAGCATCAAGAACAGATGAGGGGTTAGCCATTTTGACTAGTGGCTTTAGTTCAAGTTTAAGTTCACTAAAAAAGCTAGCAACATAGTGAGTTTCATTTAGCAATGGATTGATAATGGTCATGTAGCTAATCAGTTCTTCAAATTTCTCCCAAAATTGATCTATACTACCCATCTTTGTGATTTTATTAAACTCATCTACAATGTCTTGAGGTCTCATGTTTCCATACCTCCTACAAATTTCAGTACAGAACTTTTGCCAGGTCATTACCCCCCTGTGGTTGAAAATATAACTATCAAACCGTACATCTACTTTTTCACTAATATGCACAGAAGCATAACTTAGTTTTTCTTGTTTCGATAGATTATACAGTTCAAAGAACTTCTCACATTTTCTAAGCCAACTCCTAAGCTTGCTTCCATCAAACTCACGAAAATTGATTTTTGGTTTAAGTGTTCTTTGGTTGGATATAGGCTCAGGGTTGACAGTAGCGGTTGGTAAAATATGTGTGGATGAAGAATAAACTGGATTTTGTGGGGTTGGTAAAATTGGTACTGATGAAGAATAAGCTAGATTTTAAAAAACGGGTGGGCTTGAAAACAAAGGTAATGGTGGAAAACCCCTACCAATAGTGTAAGTAAATGGGGTAAACAGAGTTTGTAAATTAAGAAGAGGAGTTGAGCTACCTGAAGTTCTGTCCATAATCGAAGATAGCCGAACTGTAGGAGTTTCTTCTTGGGTTGCATTAATAGTGGTCGTGGTCTGTGAAGTTGATTTTGAACTCACCGGTGAGTTCAGATTCATGCTCGATAGTATTGATTTGAGCTTCTTGTTTGTTTCACGAGCTTCATTCAACTGTGATTGAATTTGGTTTTGGTTACTTTCAATTGATTCGAATATTTTACACGTATCCTCAGCAAAAATAGCTAACTGAGTTTGATAGCTCTTATGTCGTCTTTAAGACTTTGAAGCTCCGGTGACTGGGTCATTATCACGGCGGAGACGAGCCTGGAAGCTCAGATACCATTGTAACAAGAGGACTTCTCTTGTTATGAGAGAAGAGAAAATGGGAGAGGAAAGAAGAAGAAGAAGAAGAAGAAGAAGAAGAAGAAGAAGAAGAAGAAGAAGAAGAAGAAGAAGAAGAAGAAGAGAGGAATTAGATATTTTCAATATTTCATAAATGTTAGAATTCAATACAAAGGGTATATATTACCCTGGCATCAACAAAAATATCCTACAGCTGGCCCACTTCATCTAACAAACTTTTGGACTAAATTGCAAATAGTGCTTAACTGATTCTAGGAACTAGATAGCAACAACTGAAAAGGACAACTTAAACTTAAAGGGACTGAATTGAACAATAGAAAACTTCTAATTGAATTAGTTACAACAACATTTGTGACAAAAGACTTTTGTGGTGGAGCGCTGCGGGAAATACACCAAGACACTCACTCTTGGATTGCACGTATTGATCCCTATTGTGGATAGGATCGCTTACGTGCATTCCCTCAAGGAAGAGGTTGTTTCTATACAATCTACTAGTACCAAGGTCGATGCCTGCATTGTGATTGAAGCCATTCTCTGTTTCAAGGTTGGACATATTAGAACGTTATTACTGCTTAATATTAGAACGTAGTTACTGTTGTTATTGCTTAGTTTATTATTTTTACCACTTTATTTTACTGCATAGGTTGTTTTCACTATTTTAGGAGCTTATTATTTTTTTCTCCTTAATTTCTGGTTTAGTTTCTGTCGTAGGAGGAGACTCTGTTATTTTACTTGTGTATATATCTTTCTAATAATATTATTTGATGTTGGTTTTATTGATGACAATACTAAGAAGAATGAGGAACCACCATCATCTACTTCGTCTATGGTGGTTTCGATCAAAACAAGAAAAAAACTTCTACAGTCTTCGTTGAAGTACAATGATGGTTTTGACAAAAACGATTTTGGGCCTGAGATGGGTTATACAAGAAAACAAAAGGACTGTGCAAAGTTTGGGCCTCAGAGGAAAAATGAAATGAACTGTGGACAAGGAAGTGGCCCAAATACAAAAGCAGCCCAAATGCAGAGTTGCCCATCATAACTATTGTATAGATATGTACATGGTAAAAATGGCACTTTATTTTTTGTTTTATTGATAGTTGTAAATAGAAAATGATAGGTTAGTTACAAACAATAGATTATTAGCACTTTAGTCCCCAAAATTTTGTATAAAGGATAGGAGCATTGTACAGATTATGATCATCAATATTACAAGGAAAAATTTCCAATCTCAGTCTTTAAATTCTTTCATGGTATCAGAGCAGTGAAGTTCAATCCATTATAACAAAAATCAAAATCATACTAATTAAGTTCTAAATATACACCCAAAAAAAAAAATGGGTGATGAAACTACTATGGTTTCTACTGAAAATGTTTCAAAGAGTCTCAACTATGACTCTAATCACCCATATCATCTTTCTTCTTCAGATGGTCCTAGTATTAATCTCATCAATACCAACTTTGATCGTAGAAGCTTTCCAGGATGGAGAAGATCAATTCTCATAGCTTTATCTGCAAAGAAAAAGCTGGGGTTTATCAATGTTGTGTGCAAAAGTTCAGATCTGAATTTAGAGGAAGACTTACAATGGTCTTCTTGTAATGACATAGTAACTGCCTGGATTTTGAACTCCTTATCCAAAGAAATTGCTGATAGTGTGATGTATTTAAAATCAGCTAAGCAAATATGGGACAGTTTGCAACAAAGATTTGGAAAATCAGATGGAACAAAGTGTTGCACCTTATTTTTACCAAGGCTAAACAAAGCACAACTTATGGAGCTTTGAAATAGTTAATTATGTACAGAGTCGCCACCTAGGATTTAAGGTATACTAGGGTACCTATAAATTATTAATATATGCAGCTTAACATGGTCTACGAAAATAAGTGAGATTCTAGGTAAGGGTTCAAATTATTCCGAAGGGAAGGTGTTAGGCATCCTTCAGAATCCACAAATGTGGTTCCCGGCTGGACCAATTTAACTATACGAGGGATGTGTAAAAAGGCTTGATTATTATTTACAAAAATTAGTAGAATTTAGACTAAAGAATAACTAATATGACTATTCACATAAATAATCGTGCAATATGTATTTTATACATATGTGATATAATAATTATTTTTTAAAAAAAGTTATGTGCAACTTAGAAGCTTGGGTATGTGAAAAGGGTATAAGGAATGGACATGAAATTATTTTGCACTCAAGGTGAGTTAACTAATTTAACTAGCTAAGTATGTACGCCTAATCAATTAATTATGAGAGTACATTCTAAAGCCTAAATATTGAGGCAAATCACCCTATTTATTTACTTAAGTGTGCTAAGCTATTGAATTAAAACTCTAGCGAAACATGATAACTATAAGAATATTAGCTACGAAAATAATAACTGCCTAATATTGATTTGTCTAAAACACATAAAATTTAAATCACTTAAGCAGATCATAAATAAATACCATCAACCTGCACCCTAAAAAGTAAAGTTTCACTATATTTTATGCTTGTATAATTTAATAATGTAAAATATATATATATATATATATATATATATATATATATATATATATATATATATATATATATATATAAACAGAGAATTTAAGAAGCTATTTGAACTTCTTTTGAGTGTCATCTTCAAAAAGTAACTCCGGATACCTGCATGAGACTTAATAAAAATGTTTGTAAGAAAATAAATAACTATCGGATGAATTAAAGAAATAATGAATAAACTTATAATAAAAAAACCCTTCTTTGTACATGGAAGGCCTTGGAAATAGACGGAAATTTCTTCATCGGCCATTTGTGGGTTTAGTATTCGCCCAAATTAGTTAAAAAAAAAAAAAGGTGTAAAAATGTCAACAACAATCCTGGGCAACGAGAATGTTTAACACATGCATATTCACTATTATTAACATTAAGGAGCACTTCCCAGTTTATTAGCAATCAAATTTAACAAGCGAATTAACCAAATAGCCGCAAACATACATGTTATTTATAAAACAGAGCGAGCAAAATGCTACTACAACATTTAATAAGAAACTAAACATAATCATCAACCTAAGAATAAAATGCTCAAACTAACAAGCAAACAAGCAAAGAAATAAACAGATAACAATATAAGAATAAAACATGAGTAATAAACAATGGACGTTTTTATGCCAAATCTCCTTTATAAATTCGAGTAGCAAAAGCAGTTTACGAGCAAAAGTGTACAACAAAAGTTGTTCGGAATCAACGAACCACGACTAGAGCTTTACAAGCGACCTCGACCAGACATGAACTTGGACCAGAGCTCAGTTTTATACTACTCGACGACATCCTCGAATGGTATTTCGACGCTGCTGTTATTGGTCGTTTTGTGGTGTTTATGATCTGGCTTTGTATAGGTGTTGACGGGGTGAACCGATGGTTGTTTTGTGACTCGTTTCGCTGGGGCCGTTTTCTTGCTGGCTGCTCCGGTTCACCGGAGCAGCGAAGAAGACAAAAAAAAAAGTTGTTTTGGTGGCGTTATGGTGGTCAGAAAACAAAGGAGAAAAGCTAAGAGGAGAGAAGGCAGCGTTTTGGGAGAGAGAGAGAGATGACGTGGTGGGATCTGGTGGCGGTGATATGGCAGTTGTTGTGGTGGTGGTCGGCGGCTGTTGGAGAGAAGAGGGGGGGGGGGGGGGGGGGGAGAAAGAAAATGTTTAGGGTTTTTTGGGAGAGAAGAAGGGAAAAAAGAATCTGAAAATTAGTGTGTAGAAGATGAGAATTGAAATTAACCCCTCCCTTTTCTTTTATAATACAAAATGGACCCTTATTTTGTCCAAAGAATAAAAGAATGCACCCCCTTGTCCCCTTTACCTCTTTTAACTAATATGTAAAGATACATTAACCAATGGATCAAGACCCCAACCATGACCTCAAATGTCAACTTTTTTTAAAAAAAAAAAAAAAAGGTAACGAGACATTTACTTGATTAAATTTACTCTGCATTAAAAAATTAATTGTTCCAATTTTCTCTGCAATGTTAGGCTGTATTAAAATATAGTTAATTAATACATGTATAAATAATAACGTAAGTATAAAAAATATAAATATTAATGTGTAAGATATGAAAATGTATTGCTATAAAATTAAGAAACAATTATTAATTGCACAAAAAATGGTAGTATTACGCTGTACATGTGCAAAATAATGATTCTTGAAAAATGACAATAAATTGATAAAATTCCTAAAATAAGGAAAATCATCAATAAATTGTTGAAAAATGTAAAAAATGTGTAAAAAATGTATTTCGTGCTCTTTAACGAATCAGGGGCCCCTAAAAAGTTAATTTGAAGCACGTCGAGCCAAAATTAGGTGTCAACACAAAGTTGTACCATCTTCAAAAGGAACTGAGTACATCAGTGAAAGAAAACTCAAGCATATCTAGTTATTTCACAAAACTCAAGAAAATTTGGGATGAATTGGACTGCCTCAACTCTGATGTTATGTGCAGTTGTAATTGCACATGTGAAGGGAAGGCAAAGATAGCAAAATCAGTCCAGGATCAGAGGTTGATTCACTTTCTCATGGGTTTGAATGAGGTGTATACCCAGGCTAGAGGTAACATTCTGATGATAAATCAACTGCCTAGTATGGATATTGTCTATTCATTGTTGCTTCAAGATGAAAGCCAAAGGAAAGTGCACATGAGTGCTCAGGTATTTTCAGACTCATCTTCTTTCATGGTAACTAATCAGGGGAAATTCAACAACTATAAAGGATCAGGACAGTTCTCAAAAGTTCCAAGTTATCCTAGAACTGGAAACTACCTTCAACCAAGTTATCCTAGAACTGGAAACTACCCTCAAACTTATCCAAAAACCACAAACTACACCCAGAAATTCACCAACAAACCAAAAGGAAGAAAGAACACATATGACCCAAATGCAACTTGTACTTACTACATGAGGATTGGGCATTTAGTAGATAACTGTCATAGGCTACATGGGTTCCCAGATGATTTCCAGTTTAACCAAAGGAAGAATGCTCAAGTCACAGTCAAGGCTAAAGCAGGAGTAACTAATGAAGAAACAGGTGAAGTTGGTGATTCCCACACCACTCAGGATGGATTCAATTTCCACCATTTCAACAAAGAACAAAGAAATGAGTTGGAACAAATGTTCAAACAAATGCAGGTGTCTCATTCTTCAGTGTATTCAGGACCAAATACAAATGCAATAGCTGATACCATTCTCAAATATTCAGGAACATATTTCTCAGTTTTTAATTCTAATACTTGGATAATTGATTCAGGTGCCTCTGAGCACATGTGTTTTAACTCCGATTCTTTCAGTAGTCTTGTTGCGCTCCCTGTTCCTTTAAGTATAAGTTTGCCAAATTCATTCAGGTTACTTGTCGCTCATACAGGGAGTGTTCCTATTCTTCCTAATCTTACTCTTCAAAATGTCCTATATGTGCCAACTTTCAAATATAATTTACTTTCAGTAAATAGATTATATGTTCAGAATGGTTGTCACATGGTATTTACTATCAGTGGGTGCATTTTGCAGGACCTATTAATGAAGAGGGTAGAAGCTTTTGGTGAAGTTAGAGAGAGATTGTACCTATTACAACCTTCTATGTCTCAGTCTAGTTTTCAATCAAATGAAAGAGTAATTTCTTTTCAAGAAAGAAGTGATTCCAAGCTAGTTTCTAATTTAGTTTCCTTTCCAGTAGTTGGCAATGTTCTTACTGATGTAAATCTGTGTCATATGAGACTTGGTAAGTTGCCATTCTATGTAATGAAGCAACTCAGTTTTATCAAATTTCCTTCAGTTTTAGATTGTGTTTGTCATATTTGTCCTCAAGCTAAGCAAACTAGATCTCCTTTTCCTCTAAGTAAGATAAGAAATAAGAACGTTTTTTTATTTAATTCACATTGACACATGGGGACCTTATAAGCATCCTACATACAATGGTTTCAAATATTTTTTGACTATTGTGGATGATTACAGTAGAGGAACTTGGACATTTCTACTTAGCACTAAAGGAAATGCATTTTATGTACTCAAATGTTTCTTATCTATGGTAGAAAGGCAATTCAACAAGAAAGTGAAGCGTATAAGGTCTGATAATGCCTTGGAGTTAGGGACAGGATCAGAAGAAGCAATTTTCCTAGCTAATAAAGAAATTTTGCACCAAAAGAGCTGTGTTTCCACTCCCCAACAAAATGGGGTAGTGGAAAGAAAACACAGACATTTATTGGAAGTGGCAAGATCTTCCAATTTACCCATATCCTATTGGGGAGAATGTGTGTTGATACTCATTTAATCAATCTTTTTCCTTCAAAGGTTCTCAAAGGAAAGTGTCCTCATGAACTCTTGTTTGGGAAAATTCCTTCCTATAAATACCGTAAAGCTTTTGGCTGTTTGTGTTTTGTGTCTAATCTAACCCAAGGAAGAGGAAAATTTGCATGAAGGGCAACAAGATGTGTGCTACTAGGTTATCCTCAACATAAAAAAGGATACAAGGTTCTAGATCTTCAAACCAAGAAATTATTTGTGTCTAGAGATGTATGTTTTCATGAAACAGTTTTTCCTTTTTCCACCTCTCCTTCATCTTATACACCTTTATTCACACCTCCAGATATTACTACCTGTGAACCATCTCAGAATGAAACTATCAATTCCCCATCCAAACCTGATCCTAATCTCTCCATAAGAACCATCTTCTCCTATCAACTCTGACCCTAATACAACCTCTCCACACTCATTTTTAAATTCAAGCACCTATTTAGACTTATCCTCTCAAATTCCTTTATCAGTTCCTAAACACAGACAATCATCTAGAGTGAAACATCAACCTAAATATCTAAAGGATTTCATCTGTAATAGTGTAGTACTCACTGATTTTACAGACTCCTGTCTAGTTCAGCCATTCACACCACAATCCTCTAGCTTTAATGCCCTATCCCCACCTAACCAAAACATTCAATCCTCTAGCTTTAATGCCCTATCCCCACCTAACCAAAACATTCTCAAATCCATTTCTATGATCACTGAACTAGCTAGTTGTTCTGAGGCAAATTCTCACCCTGGGTGGCAAGCAGCTATGAATGATGAGATTCAAGCTTTACAACTAAATCACACCTGGGATATAGTTGAGTTGCCTTCTGGTAAGAGAGCCTTACCATGTAAATAGGTCTATAAGGTTAAGCATTTGGCTGATGGCTCTATTGAAAGACTGAAAGCTAGACTAGTGGTGAGAGGAGACATTCAACAACATGCAATTGATTTTAATGAGACATTTTCACCTGTTCTAAAAATGACTACAATCAGGTGTCTCTTAATTGTGGCTATCAAGAAGGATTGGAAATTTTCTCAATTAGATGTGCACAATGCATTCCTGCATGGTTTTTTGGAAGAAGA
Organism: Lycium barbarum; assembly: GCF_019175385.1. NCBI lineage: Eukaryota > Viridiplantae > Streptophyta > Magnoliopsida > Solanales > Solanaceae > Lycium > Lycium barbarum. The sequence continues at coordinate 15,440,020 of NC_083341.1, forward strand.
AGTATTCATGAAGTTTCCTCCAGGAATGACTCCTCTTTCTTCTAAGCATGTGTGTCTTCTACAAAGGTCTCTCTATGGCTTGAAACAAGCATCCGGACAGTGGTATTCTAGACTGTCTGGAGCACTAATTTTCAAGGGTTACACTGCATCTTTGGATGACTATTCATTGTTCTTTAAGAAATCAGGTAATCTTGTTTCAATCCTAGCAGTGTATGTTGATGATATATTGCTAACAGGGGATGACATCACAGAAATCTAAGACATCAAGTGTTTTCTTCACTCAGAGTTCAAAATTAAGGACCTAGGAGATATTCATTATTTTCTTGGTTTAGAAATTCTCCTGAGGAAGTTTGCTATGAAATTGCTAGAAGAGTTTAATTGTGAGCATTTGCCCAAGGAAACTTCCCCTTTAGATCCCTCTACAAAGTTATTTTCAAACATGGACAATCCTTTATTAGATCCTACACTATACAGGCATCTAATAGGAAAATTAAATTATCTTACCCATATACGTCCTGTTTTAGCTTTCCCTGTCCTCAAACTCAGCCAATTTATGCATCGCCCTTGTGAGTCTCATTTTCTTGCAGCCTTACGTGTGTTGAAATATCTTCAATTGGATCTAAGTCAAGGTATTCTTCCACCAAAAGTTTTGATCTTTTAGCTTATTGTGATGCCGATTGGGCATCTTGCTCCGATTCACGGAGATCCATCAGTGGTTTCTTTATTACACTTGGGGGATCTCCCATTTCTTGGAAATCGAAGAAACAGGCTTCGATCTCACTATCTTCTGTGGAATCGGAGTATCGTTCCATGCGTAAAGTAACGGCAGAACTTACATGGTTGGTGAGATTGTTTCAAGACCTCTCTTTGCTGGTTACTTCTCCAGTACCAATGTTCTCCGACAGCCAAGCCACGATTCATATTGCTCGAAACCCTGTGTTCCACGAACGAACGAAACACGTGGAACTTGACTGTCATTTTGTCAGACAACAATTCCTCGCCGGTCTTATTTCCCTTCAGTTCGTTCCATCGGCGACACAACTCGCCGATTTGTTTACCAAAGCACTTTCAGACCTTCTCATCGGGATATTCTCTCCAAGTTGGGCGTCATTTCACTCCCCTCCAACTTGAGGGGGGAGGGGGGTGTTGGTTTTAGTGATGACAATACGAAGAAGAATGAGGAACCACCATCATCTACTTCGTCTATGGTGGTTTCGATCAAAACACGAAAAAGAATTCTACAGTCTTCGTTGAAGTACAATGATGGTTTTGACCAAAAAGATTTTGGGCCTAAGATGGGTTATACAAGAAAACAAAAGGACTGTGCAAAGTTTGGGCCTCAGATGAAAAATGAAATGAACCGTGGACAAGGAAGTGACCCAAATACAAAAGTAGCCCAAATACATAGTTGCCCACCATAACTATTGTATAGATATGTACATGGTAAAAATGGCACTTTATTTTTTGTTATATGGATAGCTGTAAATAGAAAATGATAGGTTAGTTACAAACAACAGATTATTAGCACTTTAGATCCCAAAATTTCGTATAAAGGATAGGAGCATTGTACAGATTATGATCATCAATATTACAAGGAAAAATTTCCAATCTCAGTCTTTAAATTCTTTCATTTGTATCGAGAAAATATTTTCGTGTTTCAATTTTCAAATAGTTGTTCATTGCTTTGAGGTAGTCTGAGCGCAAATAGATGAAGTAAGAATGAGTCCTTCTTTCACATAAAACTAGCTTTTAAAGCATTTTTGGCAATTCTTCGAAGGTGTATGATCCTTCGTCATGTCATAATCGGATACTTCATATAAAATATTTAGTTATAATCGATATATTCTATTAAGTGCTAAGAAAGTTTTTAATCAAGCCATTGAGTGTTATTATCTTACAAACCAGTGGCGTAATAATTCTCCCAAACACTCCTCATAAAATGACTTACTCCGCATCCATCTAAAACACTAATGAAGCTTATGATGCCGACTTAATTATAGGAGGTGCGGAGGAGTTAATCGGATTCTAATGAAAATTGGAAAGAAGGGTTTTTCATGAGTCACATCTCACCAAACTCAGCCTTATTCAAAGGGCTAAAACTGGCATTCATTAAAAAAATTGTATTTAAAGTGGAAACAGATTCGGAGATATTGATAGATCAAATTTTCATCACCTTCACAAAATGCATCTTATTTACATTTGTTCAATGACTGCAGATTTCTTTATGCAGTGAACCGTCCTCTCTTACAACACAATTATAGACAAGCAAACATGGTGGCAAATTCTCAAGCTAACTATGGGAGAATCTAAGCTTTACATGGAGTAGCTGGATCAAACATTATTGTTTGGAACTACACTCCTTTACATGCTTTATTGAAATTTCGTAAAGATATTGACTGAATCATCACGATTAGTCCCTTTGTGCATTGAACCACCTTATAATCTTATTTTTAATTTAAGTCGCATTTCATTAGCTAAAAAGGGGAATATATTATTCATAGTTAATTAAAAAATGTAAGTGAGTCAATAATAACTAGTCTGACTACTTGCATTCAAAGTCTTGATACTACGATTCAGATAGCAATCAAAGATTACTAGATTGAGACTATCGATTTCCATAAATAAACCAAGATTGGACTTATAACTATCGGAGGCGAAGCCAGGATTTAAATTTTATGGGTTTCAAGGTTTAGGCAGGGGTTAGTTCAAGCGGTCCAGGGTGTTCAAAATTTTCTCTAGCATCCTAGGTTTGATTCCCATCGGCAACATTATTTTTTATCACTTTTCTAAAAAACTTAAATATACATATAATTTCTCAATGACGAAACATAAAAAAAATTTAAAAAAAATTAATGGATATATTAGATATATACTATTCTAGTTTTTTGATATAGGTTTTATGGTAAGGATTTATGAATTTTCATAAAGTATTTTATTATAGAAGATATCTACTAGGTAATGTTCATTTTTTTATTGTTTTTTCGAACCCTCTAAATGAAAATACTGAATTCACCGCTGGGTACAGGATACAAATATCAAGTGCATAACAGGGTTGTGAATTTAGCTGTTGGACAATTTAGTAGATTTCATAATACGAATACATGAATTGAACTAAAGCTATTAAATTCAGTGGAACCCGTAAGCAACCTTCTAGCTTAGCCCCACTCATAACACGAAACATCAAAGCCATGATGCAATCAGTTTCTGCAAAAACGGCCCAGCCTCTCTTATTATTTGCTGCTATCGACTTTTAACCAGTAGTAGTAGTAGATAACATGCAACCACCAAATCTAATTAATTCTAAGCAGAAAATTCTAAAATCAAATCTTAGAATTTCAGACAGCCAGCTATCTTTCTCTTGACTATACTAGCTAGAATTTGTTGCTATCTCTGGTTAGCAGTTAGACATTAATTGTAGGAATGTGGGGTCCTCACAATGTTGAAGAAAATGCTCAATCAAGCCACACTTTATTAGTCATATCAATATACTATCATGTAAGCATTTTAACAATTGGCTGGTACAACATGCAGTAAATTAAAGAAGCAATAGATTATTAGTATTTTTTTCCCCAAAAGCTAGAACAATCAAAACTAGAAATAGAAATTTTTCTCATCGACTTTCAGTGGAACATTTGTTTTATGAAACATGATTCTCCCACCTCATGCTCACTGAACCAGCTCACTGGAAAAATGTATGATGAGAAACAGGTTCCCGCTGAAATGCTGGGAAACTTCATAATTTTTCCGTGCGAAAACACTACTATTTATGTTTTTCTCACCAACATTCAGTGGGAAATAGCCACTGAATATTTTTCAGTAAGAAATGTAGTGAAAAAATAGAGATTTTTTAGTAGGGAATAAATACATACTAATTTACATATCTCTTAAATAAAAATAGCATAGGATGTGAGAAGCTGGACAAAAAAAAGAAGAAAGAAGAAGGTATTGGACAAAAAAGGAAGAAAAGGAAGCATAAATCAAAAAAGAAAAAAAAAATCAAAAACATATAATCCGATTTTTTAAGCAATAAAGTACTGTAGTATATTTATGTTAGAAGATAATGACAGTATGACAGGTTAATCTGGACTTCGGTACCAAATGAAATCAATACTTTGGCTAATTATTAGTATTTCCATTTCAAGAACTCGAATTAGTATAGAGACCAATTTTTCAACATTTTAGAACTTTATATACAAACCTGTTAGAGAGAAACTAATGATGAGAATTCTGCAGCCACGAATCAGACAAGCAATGTAACTTTTGGTTCTTAATTAATAAAAATGAGATATGCAACACGAGAACTTCATTATACCTCGAATCACCGATCCTACTACACTTCTCGTCCAAGCAAACAGCAAACAAGTAATATAATGTTTTCTAATAAAATCAACATTCGATTGGTAAGTCGAAGGTATTTTAGCAAAAATATCGAAGATATTTTAGAAAAAATATATTTAAGGATTAATAATAACACTAGTGTACTTATCCGCGCGAACAATGAGACTCTCTTTCTAACAACCGGATATTAAAAATAACATTATTGATGCAGTGACATTATTTTAAAAATCATTTTTTAAAATAACTTCCCGAATCCGTGCCAACTGCTTTCTGGTTTTCTTCTTCACATTAACTTCCTCAGCATCATACCAAGTCCTTGTACTCATCAAAACCAATGATATGTCCTTCAATCCTCAGATCCTTCTCTCAAAAAGCCATATATTACCTAAATGCTACGGAGTCGCCTATGTTAGAGAACACTTTGCACCCCAATATGAGATTTTCCAGCGTGAATTTGAATTTAGTCGGGGTCAATGTGGCACCGAATAGTAAATCAGTATATAATTTGCACGTCAGTTTTTTAAAAACATGAGAACTCATCAAGTAATAGAAGATTAAAAAATTAAGCATAAGCAAGTGAAAACAGAAAATTTCTAAATTGGTTATCCATAATGTTAACACTGAAGATGGGAAAGCATGAATGAACTTACAATGGGTTGGGTCATTTGAGGCCGTGGCTAAACTCTTTAGCAAATACCCTAAGCCCTCTAATACTTGGATGCGTGAATGGGAAAGAAGCCTAATGCCTGGTGAATGGTAAGAGTTGTAAGGATTTTTAATGGGATATATGAAAGTTTGTGTTATTCCATAAATGTGGAATATGAACAGGTCGTAACGTCGGTAACTATTAGGATTGGAAAAGTCTTCTATTCATAACCGGAACAGAATTACAATAGGAGGAGCAACTCTCACACTCAACTATTACAAAAAACCAATCCTAAACTGAATACTTATATCTCACTCAAGTGTTTTCCTTACTGTTTTTCTCTCTTGCTCTTGGTGATGCTACAAATGATAGAAGGCTTCCCTATTTATAGGGATGAAATGAACCTATTGATGTCATTTGTGACTCAAGCAAGCACTTGACAATTTGCCAAATACAAGGAAGATGTTTTCTTCCTTAAAACAAGGAATATGTTTTCTTCCTCAAAACAAGGGAAATGTTTTCTTCCTTGTTTTCTTCCTTAAAATGAGGGAGATGTTTCCTTCCTCAAATTATGGGATGGACCCAACAAATCTCCCCCTCCAGTCCCATACACCTGAAGGAGAGTACACTGCTTTTAGTTTGAGTGTATGCCGACAAGTTCTTTGCACAATTCGAACTTGTCTTTCGGTACCACCTTGGTCAGCATGTCTGCAGGGTTGTCGTTTGTGTTGATCTTGGAGAGCTTCAGTTCATGTTGCTCGACTACTTCTCTGAGCCAGTGATATCGAACGTCAATATGTTTTGTGCGTGAGTGGTACCTCGAGTTTTTGCTGAGATCCATAGCGCTTTGACTATCACAATGAATTGTGTATTCTTCTTGTCGGAAACCCAGTTCTTGAAGGAAACGTTTCAGCCACATAAGCTCCTTCCCAGCTTCAACTGCGGCAATGTATTCGGCTTCTGTGGTTGATAGTGCTACACACTTTTGTAACTTGGATTGCCATGACACAGCTCCCCCTGCAAATGTGAATATATAACTCGAAGTTGATTTCCCGCTATCATAATCTCTTGCCATGTCAGCATCAGTGTAACCTTCCAAAATCAGCTTAGCTCCCCCATAGCACAAACATAGTCTGGATGTACCCTTCAGGTACCGTAGTATCCCACTTGACAGCTTCCCAATGTTTTCTTCCTGGATTTGATAAGTATCTGCTCACAACACCGACAGCATGAGCAATGTCTGGCCTTGTGCACACCATTGCATACATCAAACTTCCAACTGCTGAAGAGTAAGGCACTGCTTTCATCTTCTTCTTTTCTTCTTCGGAAGAAGGACAACTTTCCTTGCTCAACTTGAAGTGATTTGCTGGTGGAGTACCAACAGGCTTGGTATTTTTCATGTTGAAACTTTTGATCACGCGTTCAACGTATTCCTCTTGTGACAAGAACAGCTTTTTTGCCTTTCGATCACGAATGATGTTCATGCCCAAGATATGTTGTGCAGGGCCTAAGTCTTTCATATCAAAGAACTTAGACAAATCTTTCTTCAAGTTGTTGATCATTGTTGCATCCTGGCCTACTATCAGCATATCATCCACATAGAGCAGAAGGATGATAAATTTTCCATCGAGAACTTCTTCAAGTACACACAATGATCTGCAGTTGTTCTTTTGTATTGATGTTTCAGCATGAATGAGTCGAGCTTTTTGTACCATTGCCTTGGGGCTTGTTTGAGACCGTAAAGACTCTTCCTTAACTTGCAAACGAGATGTTCTTTCTTTGGGATTCGGAAACCATCGGGCTGCTCCATGTATATTTCTTCCTCCAAATCACCATGCAGAAAAGTTGTTTTCACGTCCATCTGCTCAAGTTCAAGATCCATACTTGCCACCAATCCGAGAACCACTCGGATAGACATCATCTTCACAACCGGCGAAAAAATCTCGTCAAAGTCGATTCCTTCCTTCTGTTGGAAACCTTTGACTACGAGCCTTGCCTTGTACTTCACGATATTTCCGCTAGCATCTTTCTTGAGCTTGAAGACCCATTTGTTCTTCAAGGTCTTCTTTCCCGGAGGAAGTTTTACCAACTCATATGTTTGATTCTTTTGTAAAGAATTCATTTCTTCCTCCATGGCCTGTCGCCAATTGGATTTTTCACGATGATATTGAGCTTCTTGAAAGCTCTTTGGCTCCCCTTCGCTGGTAAGAAGGATCCATTCTGTTGGCGAGTATGACCTTTGAGGGATTAACCCTCGTGCAGAACGTCGAACTTGATTATTTCCAGCTGCGTCTTGGGGTGAAGTCTCCCCCTGCTCAAGAATTTCTTCGTTTTCATCATCATCAACATCTGCCGGATCAATGTTTTCTTGTTCATCTTGGACATTATCATGAAGTTCCTCGTTGTTGAGAGGAATGTGTGGTGATTCAGGGACATCATCTGGAGCATGATAACTTCGTTGCTTGTTGACTGTTGGAGCACACTCATGAAACTGGTTTTCATGGAACAAGACGTCTCTACTTCGAATCATTTTTTTCATTTCGGGATCCCACAGCTTGTATCCGAACTCTTGATATCCATAGCCGATAAAGATACACGGAGTTGATCTGAGATCAAGCTTCTGCCTCAACTCCTTGGATACATGCACAAATGCCTTGCACCCGAACACTTTCAAGTGAGAATATGAAATATCTTTCCCAGACCATATCTTTTCTGGAACTTCAAAGTTCAATGGGACTGAAGGTGACCTGTTTATAAGATAACAAGCTGTCAGAGCAGCTTCGCCCCAGAATGGCTTTGGCAGTTTAGCCATACTTGTCACACCCCAATGCCGATAGGGCGTGACGGGCACCCGACCCTTACTTAGAGCCGAGCGAACCCGCTGGATCTCGTTATACTCACAATCCTTAAGTCATGAACTGAAATGCATAGGGAAAGCTTTTAACAAAAACATTCTTTTTATCTTTCTCGAATCAAATAAAATTTGTAATCATATAAATCTGTAAAGTGATGCATAATGAATACATCGGCTTAGATAGCCGCATACAAGACTGGCAGGCTAAATACCTGACTCTGTCTGTAAAGTCTCTAACATAAATCATTATACCATGACATGGATAGTCTGACTCGGCAACACTCCGGAAAGAAATGGAGCTCGCCAATCCCGCTGGAACATCCTCTAGCAATGTCTTCTACTCATCTGTATGCACCTGCGTGGCATGAAACGCAGCGCCCACAAGAAGGGGCGTCAGTACGAATAATGTACTGAGTATGTAAGGCATGAGTAACAATATAACATAGATATGAAAAGTAACAAGGAATAAGAGATATAACCTGTACATCTGAATGCCTCGTAAGGCGGATATCATGCATGCTTAGCCTTTTAAAAAAAACATTTTCATACATATACATAGTAACATGCCCGGCCATTAAGGCACGGTGTCATATATATAATATCATGCCCGGCCATTAAGGCTCGGTGTTATCATCATTAGCCTGCGTCCAGGCCTCCCGCATCCGGGGCAATATCATAACATGCCCACTGCAGTGGTGTGCACATCTACGTGCCTTCCCGGCCGTCTATAGCGCGACGCGGTGTGAGAAAATATATACATATATATATATATATATAAAGCATGCATGAGAGTCAAATAAAAGCTATGAGTACATCGGAGTGACGTAAAGTCGGGAACCTCCGATTATATACTATGGAATAATCATCGTCGCTTTGTCTCACCTTGAAGGAAAAATTATTATAAGGTGAGATCAACCACAATAAGTAAAATTAAGAAAGGTCAAAAGATAGCTCAATATTCTCATATCGTCATTGAAATCATAAACTTGGAACCTTTGAACATAAAATCGTTCTCATCATAGTCATCATAACAATGTAAAGCTCATGTACATGGAAATCTCCATGAATGAAAAATTATCTCATAATAACATGAAATCCGTATGCCTTGGAGTTTGGATAAATAAATCTCTCATAATCATCATCATGGTTATCACAAGAAATTATTCATCTTTGCCATCATAAAAACTTTAAAAATCATGAATTTCTAACGTTCTTGGAAATGAAATTTTTTATGGGATTCATACATAGTTTGGTAGGAAAAGAATCATGCTTTTATAAATTCAAGAACCTCATAAGGATCACGAAATTCACAGGCTTCTAGCATTTGCGGGATCAATGATATTAGGGATACGACACAGAGATTTATAACGGAAAGATCATGCCTTTAGAAAGAAGGGGAGTAGCCTTAACATACCTGGAAGAAAATTCTCGACTTCTAACTTACTTCCCGTCTTGCACCTCTCTTAAGAATTATTCGTAGCCTCGTAATCTACATATATAACCATTCATAATATCATTAGAATCATCATCATACGCTCGTCTCAAAACTTTAATTAAAATCCTTTTAGATTCTGTCGAAATTCGAGCAGCATCTCCCCTGTTTATATGCCCAACCCGAATTCTCAATTCAACAACCAACACAACAATAACAATACCAGCATCAATACAATCATTTCCATACCAATATACTTCCTAAAACATCCCACACGATGTTTCCTAAATTTCTTAACTAACCCACTTGTAATACGACTATTCAATAATCTTTACTTTCGTAAGGAAGTTGAAATTAATACTAAGAACATCAATAACAACATCCCCAACATCCTACAAGATAAATATAGGTATTTGCATCCAAATTTCTCTTCAACCCTCAATCCATGGATCAAAAACATCAACACAACAACTAAAACTTTTATTTCTTGCAAATATTCTTTAATCCATGTTGATAAAGAAAGAAATTTAATGATTCATACCTTGTATTTACCAAAGTAACAAGATCTTCAATTTTCACTTGCTCCCAAGCTCTTCCAACTCCAAAATGAAATCATAATCGTGTCTACGCGTTGCCCGGACTTCGATTGGTATTTCGTAGCTTGAAATTTTGCTCAAAATCTCACTTTTAGGTGGTTTAAGAGCCCCTTTTCTTGGCTGAATTTTCTGGAAATTTTCAGAGCATTTTGGATGATGAAAAATGGGGTTTTGACCCCTTTTATAATAAGTTGGGTCGGTACTGTACTGTAGTTGTGCTGTTTCTGCGCGACAGTTCAGTTTGTAACGTCTATAATTCTCTACTCCGAGGTCCTATCAACGAGAAGTTTGTTGCATAACAAACTAGACTCGACGAACTTAATTTTAGGCTTTTGAAACGTCTTAAATCTCCAACTATACATGGAGATATACCCCTCCAAAGTTGACTGAAAATCTTTCCAGCATTTCTCAAATTTTCGTCGAACTTATTTTCTTCAATTCGCTCAATCTCGAAATATTCCGAAACTCTCCATACATGATATTTATCACTTATTATACTAATAATGGCCATGTTCTCGTGTTTCAAAGTACTCTTTCCCGATTACGGCTTACGAGATCGTAACCATCCTTTATTTAAGAAATATACTTAATAATGTCTCGTTCCTCATACTCCAAAGTTATTTTACCTAGTCGTAACTCGACATACTTACATTCAAATTTAACTAGTGCTTCTCCGAGGTACGGGGTGTAACATTCTCCCACCCTTTAAAAACATTCGTCCTCGAATGTTGAGGCAGAGTTCGTTCCGAAATAGATGTCAATGTTTTTTACCCGCATTTGTCGGTTATTACTTTACTTACTTGCAGTCTTACTTGCTCGTTAAAACTGAACTTATCCAAACTATGCTATCCATTCTTCTTCTCTTGTGGCCAAAATTTACGCCTGTACCCAAGGTCATCCCTTTTTCTTATTACTTGTCTGTCCACTAACTGTCCATGCTTTATCGCTTTCATTGTCTCTTCAGCTTTCGTTGTTTACATTCTTGTATGCCCTTTCATGTCGTACTTATACATACCTTTATCCAATTTTGATCTCCTCTTCTTTTTATTAAGGAATTTTTGTTCTCTTCGATCTTCACGCATCTTTCTTACGTTTTACAGATATCCCAGGCCTCTGTCTTCTTGGATTTTAAGTATTCTTATTCTTCCTTCCTTAAAATAACCTCGAGAATGGTCATATTATAGCATCCTTTGCTTTCTATAGCAGTCGAATTCATCTGCGGTACTTTATCTTTCAACTGATTTAATACCGAAATGTCCCGCTTAATTTCTCTATCCGTCAATTGGACTTCTGGGCCTTGGCTAACTAATGGAAATTCTTGTACTTATATCAAAGACATCTCAACCCTCTTATTTAATGATTCATTTCCATCAATTTACTCTTAAAGTTTCTGATCCTTAGTTCGCCTAATAAATTAGGGGTGAATTCAGAAGTTCGTCAAAAAATAACCAAGATTCCTAGTCATGTAGCGAATTCGGATCTTTTCATTCTTGCTTTTGTCTGTAACCTTCATTTGTCCCTTTTCCAATAAGAGTCATCATATTGCTTGCTTCACGTGGTTTCATTGTCACCCGATTGATCTAATCAAATGCGATATCCTTTGGTCATTACCTTTGAGTCTCTCTTTCTACCTTTAACCTTTGCCGGATTATCACTTAATAAGTCTTTCCCCTAGTTTGACGCGATTGTCTGTCATTTCGATTTTATCAGTCAAGCGAACCTCTTAATTCCTTAAATGTCCATCTCCTTTAGTTATATCCTTGGATTCTTTTCCTGTGATCTTGTTGTCACCTACTTCCACGACTTCACCTTCCGTTGGCTTAGTTCCTTTATTTCGCATCCCTTTATTTGTCTACTAATTGGCCATTTCCTTATTTAGCTGCGGTACTTTTCCTTGCTTGCTTCTCTAGTGCTACTTCCGATTAGGCTCTTGGTATTAATCGATTTTACATGCGTATCATCTCATCTCCTTTTTAATTGTGGACTCCTCACTACCTTGCTTTGTCATCATAGTTCCACCTATGGTAACACCCAAATGGTTTGTCATAGCATTTCCTTGATAATGGCTTATTATTCTAATTAATTACTTTACTTCAGATTACTCATCCAATGCGTCAAAAATACTATAGCCAAGGGATCCATATTCAAATGGGACTCCATTCGACCCATATAACAATTCTCAGCACCATCCCTTATACTCTTGTATACAACATTTGTTCGTCATCATTGTTGTCCCTCATAACAAGATTATACTTACAACATACTAATCCACTATTCAAAATATTTTTCAAATCCTTGTTTGAATCTTTTCTCCAATTTCTTCTCCCCCAATCTGAACGTCATTACCAAATAACTCATAAGCCAGAGAATATAATAAAATCTTGCTTAATCATATCTTCCTTTCAATACGAATGTGCTTCCCTCTTTGAGTCCTTGGCTCTCCTACACCAGCGGTTACTTTAAACTTAACTAGCTTCTATTACTCTTCAAATATTTATTGTCGTCTCCATACCGTTTACTAGCCATTTTATCAGGACGATTATTTATATGGTCCTATGACATATACTCTCACGATTGGATATAAACGGTGACTTATAATTTCCCGACACAGGAGATATTTCCAAATCTCCGGTACTACTACTGTCATGCTATCCATAAGCATACTGCCTTTCTTTCTTTTGACGATCAATGATATTCCTATAAATATTCCTCTTTTAAAACTCTCATCTCTTCCAACGCCGCGATTTTGATTTTTTTTTTCTATAGTAATTCCCATATGTCCTGATACTTATCCTTGATCACTTGTAGGCATTCTCATTTCCTGCGTTACTTTTTTTTGGGGTACATCTACTGCATATTTACTTGTAACAAAATATTTCTCGGGTACGAGTGTTTTTAATCATAGCCTGGGACACAACGTATTATTTTCGACAAAAACTTATTTCTTTCGATTTGCTAAACCTTCATTATCTTATCATGCCTCCTTTTCCCCGTATGTCTCACAATATACTTGCATTTAGTCCATTGCCACTTTTCTTTAGCGCATCCTCGTTGTATTATTTCATCTCGAATTTCGACTTCTTCAAGCCAGTATATTTCCTTCTCTTATACTTGGGAATATTCTAATTCGTCTAAGGATGTTCTCATATACCAGTAACATTCAAGTATTGACCGTCTTTGGTAGTCAATTGGCCGACCCTAGCGATCCTTCAACTCCTCTAGTCCAAATAATGTATGAGCTACTTTCATCGCATGGTTTGACTTATTTCTCTTTTGCTAATTTAATTCTTGTATCAAGTCGAATGTCCACACATTTTGGACACAATTCAAATCACTTCCTTCTTTCACGTCTAATAGTCCCTTAGGTTAATGAATCCATGATGACATTAGAATTCGTTAGGCTCTTTATAAAATGCCTGACTATATCGTGCTCCTTCAGTCGTTAAAAGGGTGCATTACATTTATTCATACGTATGTACCATTATTGGTCTAGTCCAAAAAAAAAAAATTAACTGCGCAGGGTTCCGCTTTTCTTCCGCGATGCGGAAGAAAAGCACAACTTTCTGGGAGCTTCCGCTTTCCTTCCGCGATGCAGACGGAAAGCGCAACTTCCTTCTGTGCAGAGTTTCGCTTTTTTTCCGCGATGCGGATGAAAAGCGGGAAGTTTTGAAGCCTTCCGCTTTCCTTCCGCGATGCGGACGGAAAGCGCAATTCCCTGAAGCTTTCTGCGCAAAACTCTATTTTCTTCCGTAAAGATGTTCTGAGGCTGATTTTTGAATGAGAAAATTATGGATCTGATTCTTGGCCTTTCGAGTAACACAAGATCATAACCTCTGAATTGCTTATGAAATTCGTATCGAATCCAAAGGAATAATCGATGGTGAGTAGAGTAAATTTCAAGAATCGATCAAATGACAAGGCATTAAGATTCGAAATATATGGCATGGGAATGGACTGGATTGGTTATGGAACGCTCATGTTCATGTTCTAGCCCAGTTTATGCCAAAGAAGGGGGAGGGGAAAAACGAATACCTTACATACCTTGCAATCAAGTTTGTCCTTCACCCGAGCTGTTATGTATCGAGGAACATATCATTAATCATACTTTCATCACATTTTCATCAACTTATAAACACTCTTAGACGTCCTTTTCTTTCTTTCTTCGTTCATTTCTTATTCCTCTTTACGATAGCATAGCTTGCTCGTATGTATGTTTATTTCTCGTATTTTCATCTTGAAGGCCCTCCTAGATTTCCTTTGCTCTTAAAGGGGCTCCTTTCCCGCTTGCCACTTAACAATATCTACTTAGTAGTTTTGTATATCCTTCCACAAGGAGTACAAACCCATCTTAATCTCGTATTTATTTATATATACTTCTAAATGGAACTTTCCCGTACTCGTTAACTTCCTTCTCATCTCAATATATCTTTGTTATCACTTACTAACCATTCGAATCTATAAACCGTAATACTGCATTTAAGTTCCTGGTATCAACTTTCTTTATGTTTCCAATAAGTCCCATAACCGTTCCTTCAATGAACGGCTAATGACCACACTTTCATTTTACTCTTTCTCTGTTGGCATGCAAACAATTCAATTTGCAAAAATTTCGACAGAGTTTCCTCTATAATTCTTACTACCTCATTCCTGCACACAGCCTAGAAAACACATTCAATGCCCCACAGAGCAATCACAAATACCCATAATATCTTGCTCAAGTCCTTACATCAACATCTATCCATATTAATAAAATAGGATACATACCTTCCAAATGAACAACTTCAATACGAAGCAATTCTCCCATAGCGGCATAATCAACCGCTTATCCATGATCAAAGCATTCGGTTAGAATCTGAGATGTCTTATCCTATGATTTAGTTCTATGGCACGATCTAAGATAAGAAAGAAGGTCAATAGTTCCTAAATTCCCTGCAGCCTCTTGTTTATAAGTGTGGCGCGCTTCACACCCATAAACAAGACTCTACTGGACACGACTTTGCAAACAACCCCTAGGACGAACCGCTCTGATACCAACTTGTCACACCCCAATGCCGATAGGGAGTGACGGGCACCCGACCCTTACTTAGAGCCGACCGAACCCGCTGGATCTCGTTATACTCACAATCCTTAAGTCATGAACTGAAATGCATAGGGAAAGCTTTTAACAAAAACATTCTTTTTATCTTTCTCGAATCAAATAAAATTTGTAATCATATAAATCTGTAAAGTGATGCATAATGAATACATCGGCTTAGATAGCCGCATACAAGACTGGCAGGCTAAATACGTGACTCTGTCTGCAAAGTCTCTAACATAAATCATTATACCATGACATGGATAGTCTGACTCGGCAACACTCCGGAAAGAAATGGAGCTCGCCAATCCCGCTGGAACATCGTCTAGCAATGTCTTCTACTCATTTGTATGCACCTGCGTGGCATGAAACGCAGCGCCCACAAGAAGGGGCGTCAGTACGAATAATGTACTGAGTACGTAAGGCATGAGTAACAATATAACATAGATATGAAAAGTAACAAGGAATAAGAGATATAACCTGTACATCTGAAAGCCTCGTAAGGCGGATATCATGCATGCTTAGCCTTTTAAAAAAAAACATTTTCATACATATACATAGTAACATGCCCGGCCATTAAGGCGTGGTGTCATATATATAATATCATGCCCGGCCATTAAGGCTCGGTGTTATCATCATTAGCCTGCGTTCAGGCCTCCCGCGTCCGGGGCAATATCATAACATGCCCGCTGCAGTGGTGTGCACATCTACGTGCCTGCCCGGCCGACTATAGCGCGGCGCGGTGTGAGAAAATACATACATATATATATAAAGCATGCATGAGAGTCAAATAAAAGCTATGAGTACATCGGAGTGACGTAAGGTCGGGAACCTCCGATTATATACTATGGAATAATCATCGTCGCTTTGTCTCACCTTGAAAGAAAAATTATTATAAGGTGAGATCAACCACAATGAGTAAAATTAAGAAAGGTCAAAAGATAGCTCAATATTCTCATATCGTCATTGAAATCATAAACTTGGAACCTTTGAACATAAAATCGTTCTCATCATAGTCATCATAACAATGTAAAGCTCATGTACATGGAAATCTCCATGAATGAAAAATTATCTCATAATAACATGAAATCTGTATGCCTTGGAGTTTGGATAAATAAATCTCTCATAATCATCATCATGGTTATCATAAGAAATTATTCATCTTTGCCATCATAAAAACTTTAAAATTCATGAATTTCTAACGTTCTTGGAAATGAAATTTTTTATGGGATTCATACATAGTTTGGTAGGAAAAGAATCATGCTTTTATAAATTCAAGAACCTCATAAGGATCACGAAATTCGCAGGCTTCTAGCATTTGCGGGATCAATGATATTAGGGATACGACACAGAGATTTATAACGGAAAGATCATGCCTTTAGAAAGAAGGGGAGTAGCCTTAACATACCTGGAAGAAAATTCTCGACTTCTAACTTACTTCCCGTCTTGCACCTCTCTTAAGAATTATTCGTAGCCTCGTAATCTACATATATAACCATTCATAATATCATTAGAATCATCATCATACGCTCGTCTCGAAACTTTAATTAAAATCCTTTTAGATTCTGTCGAAATTCGGGCAGCATCTCCCCTGTTTATATGCCCAACCCGAATTCTCAATTCAACAACCAACACAACAATAACAATATCAGCATCAATACAATCATTTCCATACCAATATACTTCCTAAAACATCCCACACGATGTTTCCTAAATTTCTTAACTAACCCACTTGTAATACGACTATTCAATAATCTTTACTTTCGTAAGGAAGTTGAAATTAATACTAAGAACATCAATAACAACATCCCTAACATCCTACAAGATAAATATAGGTATTTCCATCCAAATTTCTCTTCAACCCTCAATCCATGGATCAAAAACATCACCACAACAACTAAAACTTTTATTTCTTGCAAATATTCCTTAATCCATGTTGATAAAGAAAGAAATTTAATGATTCATACCTTGTATTTACCAAAGTAACAAGATCTTCAATTTTCACTTGCTCCCAAGCTCTTCCAACTCCAAAATGAAATCATAATCGCGTCTACGCGTTGCCCGGACTTCGATTGGTATTTCGTAGCTTGAAATTTTGCTCAAAATCTCACTTTTAGGTGGTTTAAGAGCCCCTTTTCTTGGCTGAATTTTCTGGAAATTTTCAGAGCATTTTGGATGATGAAAAATGGGGTTGTGACCCCTTTTATAATAAGTTGGGTCGGTACTGTACTGTAGCAGTGCTGTTTCTGCGCGACAGTTCAGTTTGTAACGTCTATAATTCTCTACTCCGAGGTCCTATCAACGAGCAGTTTGTTGCATAACAAACTAGACTCGACGAACTTCATTTTAGGATTTTGAAACGTCTTAAAACTCCAAATATACATGGAGATATACCCCTCCAAAGTTGACTGAAAATATTTCCAGCATTTCTCAAATTTTCGTCGAACTTATTTTCTTCAATTCGCTCAATCTCGAAATATTCTGAAACTCTCCATACATGATATTTATCACTTATTATACTAATAATGGCCATGTTCTCGTGTTTCAAATACTCTTTCCCGATTACGGCTTACGAGATCGTAATCATCCTTTATTTAAGCAATATACTTAATAATGTCTCGTTCCTCATACTCCAAAGTTATTTTACCTAGTCGTCACTCGACATACTTACATTCAAATTTAACTAGTGCTTCTCCGAGGTACGGGGTGTAACAATACTGAGCATGCATCGGACTTTCTCAACAATAGTGCGGTTCATTCTTTCAGCTACATCGTTATGTTGTGGTGTTCGTGGCACCGTTTTCTCATGTCTGATCCCATGTTTAGCACAATATGCCAAAAACTCTCGGGAAGTGTACTCGCCTCCATTGTCGGATCGGAGGCATATCAGCTTCTTTCCAGTCTCCCTTTCTACCATAGCATGGAATGTCTTGAAACGATCAAATACTTGATCCTTCGATTTGAGACAATAATCCCAAACCTTCTGTGATGCATCGTCGATGAATGTCACGAAGTATTTGCTACCACCAAGAGATTCTTCTTCAATGGGTCCACACACGTCAGAGTGGACAAGGCTCAGCAACTCGGAACGATTCTTTCTGGTGGAACTGAAAGAAACTCTATGTTGTTTCCCAAATAAACAATGATCACAGGGATCCAAAGTTACGTCTTTATCTATTGAGATGGCTTCTTTCTTTGCAAGAGTCATCAATCCCTTCAGACTCATGTGGCCCAATCGTCTATGCCACAAGTTTGGTGATGTCTCTTCTTCAACTGCATTGAGACTCGGTCGATACAACTTTACATTGGTGTTGTAAAGACTACCACAAATATGTCCTCTAGCAATAACCATAGAGCCTTTGGACAGCTTCCACGTACCATCCTTGAACAGATTTCCATACCCCTGTCGATCCAGAGCTACTCCTGAGATCAGATTCAATCTCAGATCCGGAACATGACGAACCTCTTTCAACACAAGTGAGCTTCCATTGCTGGTTTTTATATGCACATCACCAATGCCAATAATGCTCGAGAAACTAGTGTTGCACATCTTCACAGCGTCGTGGTCTCCAGATTTATAAGTACTGAACAAATCCCGGTGTGGAGTGGCATGGAATGATGCAGCAGTATCAATCACCCACTCAATATCATTTGTGCCCACGTGTAGGCATGCTTCCTCTCCGCATGTAACAAGTGCAATTTCTGGTGACACGGTGACCATGGTCTCACCATCTTCCTTGCTCGAACTCTGGTTAGTTTGAGGCTGCTCCCGTTTAAGCTTTCGACACTCCACCTTCTTGTGGCCATAGTTGCCACAATAGTTACAATAGCCCTCGAACCAAGTGTTAGTATCAACGGACTTTCCCCGCTCTCGTGATCTCCCTCGAACTTGAGATCTTCCTCTACTTTGACCTCGACCTCTACCTTTGCCTCGGCCTCTACCTCTACCTCCGCTTTTACCTCCATTGCGTCCACTATTTTCAGAAACAAGGGCATATGATTGATCTACCCCGGCTTCTTTTCTTCGCGATTCCTCGTTTATAAGGCGTCTGTGACCATCTGCATGGTCACCTTACCATTGGGGGCGGAATTAGTGAGAGTGACGACAAGAGTCTCCCAGCTATCAGGTAGAGAACTTAGGAGCAAGATTGCTTGCTCCTCATCTTTGAGAACCCATTCGGCTGCACTTAGCTGGTTCACGAGATCTTGGAACTGACTTGTGTGTTCTTTGACAGAGGTACCGCTACGTAGCTTGTGATTTACCAATCGCCTCATCAACAATGTTTTATTTCGAGCTGTTTTTGCTTGGTACATGCTCCCAAGCTTTTCCCAAAGTTTGTAAGCACTCGTTTCCTGCGCGACATGATGGAATACACTATGGTCAATCCACTGTCGAATTTGTGCGACCGTTTTCCTATTCATTCTTGCCCATTCTTCGTCTGTCTTCTTGTCGGGTTTGGCACCTTTATTTTCGAGCGGCTCGGCTAAATCCTTCAAATTTAACAAGTCCTCCATACGAGGTTTCCACATGTTATAATTTGAGGATGTTAGCGGAATCATGGTATCCAATGATGATTTCTCCATGATAAAGTGCACCTAATCTGCTTGTACTGGACTGTGGAAGCAGAATCAGGCAAAACGGGACTCACGATTGAATCCGGAATGGTCGAAAACCTAGGGAATCGGTCTGACCAATCTGAAAAGCGGACAAAAACAAAGTGAACCAGGCTGCACTAATTCAAACCGAACCGGGCCGGTTTAACCACTGGCTGGTTGAAAGAGTCAACAAAAGGATGATGTGGCAATTGGACTTTCACCAGATCTGGTTCTGGTCAAACGGGTTGGTCTGGACAAAACGGGTTGGTCGTATCGAGTTTCTCCGGTCGTCTTCTCCGGCGAGCTGGTGGCCGGAAGGTGGCGGAGCGGCGGTGGCGATGGTGGACAGAGAAACTTTGACTGGACTTTTGGAGGCCTTCCGATGGTCGAAAAATTCCGAAAAATATATATTCGAAATCCTCGGAACGAGATCTTTCTAATGGTAAACTCAGAGCACAATTTTGGGACAAAAAATTTTACGAAACTTTAAAAGATTGGCCTGCAAGATTAACCAAGCTCTTGATACCACTTGTTAGGATTGGAAAAGTCTTATATTCATAACTGGAACAGAATTACAATAGGAGGAGCAATTCTCACGCTCAACTATTACAAAAAATCAATCCTAAACTGAATACCTATATCTCACTCAAGTGTTTTCCTTACTGTTTTTCTCTCTTGCTCTTGGTGATGCTACAAATGATAGAAGGCTTCCCTATTTATATGGATGAAATGAACCTATTGATGTCATTTGTGACTCAAGCAAGCACTTGACAATTTGTCAAATACAAGGAAGATGTTTTCTTCCTTAAAACAAGGAATATGTTTTCTTCCTCAAAACAAGGGAAATGTTTTCTTCCTTATTTTTTTCCTTAAAATGAGGGAGATGTTTCTTTCCTCAAATTATGGGATGGACCCAACAATAACAATTAGTATCATTCTTGGCAACGGTTTCTCTATCAATGTGTGGATATTATTATATTAAATTTTTGATAAAAAATGAGTAAAAAACCAAAAAATTGACAAAAAAGATAAATACTAATGTCATATCACTTTATTTATGTTTAGCTTTATATTATATATATATAGTGATATGCTTAGCTTTATATTATATATATATAGTTATAGATTAGCAAATTGGATAATATTTAAATGAATACTCTCAAGTAATAAAGACAAATAATAAGTCAAGACTGTCAAACCCCACTCCACTTTCCCCTTCTCATAGAAAACATTCTCTAGTTATCTAAACAACTCAAAATTAAAATGACTTCCACAAAATATTTTCTCAGAATATGACTTCTGTCATACCTTATAAATTGTGACAACTAAGAATAACATGCCCGATCTCAAAAGGTAAAGGCTGGTATATATCATTCATTGTTGTCAATTCTATCCGCACATAATTCAACAAAATAAATGTTGTACTAAGAGCAATTCTATAATATGAGGAAGCAAGAAAACCAAAATTTTCCCACAAGAGTTGCACTAATAACCCCCAGCCTAAGTAGTACCTAATCAACATGCATCTACTACTGCAACTGTTGAACAAAAGATACTTTACAATATTTTCACCTCCTACATATGGTTAATTAATAAATAGCCAATTTTAACACTTTTGCAAGTCAGAAATAGGGTCAGCTAAACGCAAAGAGGTTAATTTTAATTAGCCTAAACGAATTTGCAACGTCCTATTGCAAGATCAATAGGACTGATTAGGCCAGATGAAAATCTCGCCCGGTGATGGCATCAAGGGCATTGCACCAGCAGTATGATCAGAAGCACCAACGCCGTTGTTGCTTGAGTACTGGAGGTGTGGAAAGAAGCTGTGATGGTAAAAGGGTTGTTGGCTCGTATCGAATGGAAGACCATAGGGGATAGCGGAAACAGGGGAAATCACCCCAAAATTGATGCTATTGCTGCTACCGTTGACACTGTTGTGTGGAGTCTGCTGGTAGTTATCGTTCAACAACTGTTTCTGCTCCGATTCAAGGGAGATTTTCAAGCGTTTTGCTGCTCCGCCTATGGGGAGTGAACTTTTCATGATGGCCTCGACATCATATCGGTTCATTTCGAAATTGGTCACTGCATTCACTCCCCTGAATTTTATTGCTGCTATGTCATATGCTTCTGCTGCCTCCTCCTCAGTAGCTGCAATAATTTACCCAAAAAAATACAAAAATTAGCAATGGACAACACCTATCGCCAAACAATAAAAATCTATCGCTAATCCTATTTAACGATGGATTATTAGAAAATTCTATTAGCTTTGAGTTATTTAGAGACAGATTAGCGACAAACTTCATAGCTAATTCCGGTTCTTTTTTAATAAATAATCTAATAAATGAATCAAAGGAAATTAATATAGTTACCAAATGTTCCTAAGTACAGATCCTTGTTCCCTGCAACACGGCCTATTCTTGCTTGCCAACGACCTTGTTGATGATGCCTGCAAAATTTCAGAACTAGTTAATCAAACACGACTTATGAAACGGGCCGAAGATTGATCTCACTACATCTTGAACACGAGTAGATATTACAAGACATAATGCAAACCTTGTCACGCCCCGATACATAGAAGCACCTCTCGAGAAACCACTACTTTTCCTGATATCAATAAAGAAATTTATATGAGAATCAATCAACACCAAAGAGCATCAACACGACGATAATGAGGTAAAAGGTAAATCTCGGACACCTTCTTAGGGAGGCAATGAATTCTTGCTTCGTCATGTGCTTCATTTCCTCTATTTCTTTGGTATAATTGGAAGCCTGGAAAATACATCAGTCGGGTTAAAACTAAAAACTCTAACGTCCTTCCATAATTACGTAGTTTTTCATGTAATTAATCTGTTGATCGGAATTCTTAAAAAATGTCATCAATACAGGTGTAACAACATTTTTGGAGAGTCGGAGCAACTGAGTAATTAATTGAACAGCCAATATGAACTTTTAACGAAAAGTGATAAAGGTGTATAGCATATTACAGGGAAATTGGTTGTGGCTGTTGCACCCCAATACTTTAAAGCTGCTAAGTCATAAGATCTTGCTGCCTTGTCCTCCTTGTCATATCCACCTATATCATTTTATAAATTCCAATATTCAATGATGTGTCGGAATGACGAAAGAAAATTTTAAAGTAGATACTGAGGTAACTTACCTAAGTACACTGCAGAAGCGAATCCAAAATTGAGTACAAGCAAGAAGCAACCATGACAATTAAAGGAAAAAATTAGTGAGACAATAATTAGAAATCAGCTGGCAACATAGTCAAGAATTTAGTTGGCAACATAGTCAAGAATTTCGCGTAAAAAGCGTAAAACATAGACAAATAAAAAAGAAAAAGCAAGATGCATGCGTATAGTAAAATAGCTTTAAACATTTGAATATCTACATGTGATTGAGCAAAAGATAGTGCCATATCTTGCCCAGACCAAGAAAAAGGTAAACAAGTTGTTCCCACTATGTTTATGATTGACTATGACAGTGGAATTATGGAGTAAAGCAATTTGTAAGCTGTTAAGAAACATTACTGTTTTAAGTATATTAATTATTATTTTTGATAAGGAAGTATTATTAATTACTTTTCTCAATACCATTTTAACAATGTGAAACTACATTAAGGACATGTTTGTTAGCAAGTTCAAAGCGAGGTAAGTACCAAGTGCCAACATACTAGTAAACAACTAGAGCAGTCAAATCCCCTATTTGTAGGTCCACCACCTTTGATTACATGATCAGCGTCAAATATCACGTCTAGGTGTACGTGAATCCATAAAAAGTGGCGGGCACTTCATTTAAATTCTCAAAATTTAATTTATATACAGCGTCGTATAATTTTTAATACCATTACTATCTCTAACCCACTGTAAACCAACCTTATTTTACAAGCTACTACTAATTTCACTTATTATAAAGAATTATTTATAGTTAAAAAATTATCATACCCTGTCAATATATAAATAAAATTAAACTCAAATTTTCATAAATGAGCCAGATTGATCAAACTAACGAGGGTCATTGGCCCATGGAAGGAAAGAGGGGGGAAAAACAAAGCAAAAGTTCTTTTTGGTTTCTCAAAACAATAGCTTTGACTCAAATCCATATTTATGTTAAGAAATTTACTTAATATATATAAATAACTTTATCCCGAATCCAATAATCAAAAAGAGTTGAGAGTTCAGAACCCATAACTTAAAATTCTGGTCAGCCTCAGTTGAGTTTCTGACTAATCCGAAATCACATTACTTAAGACTCATTAAATTAAAAGAGAAAACACGCTACTAAAAAAGATTCAACTGAAAAAGTAAATGTCAAAAGCAATAGGAGAAAAACTCAGTGCATCAGAAGCTAGCTAGAGTTCAGACTAGCTGAGAGTGTGTACTACTCACTTGGGAAGGTGTAGTAATTTAGAAACTGTGCTACCAGATAAACATATGGTGAAGAAAATGAATAACTAATGGACAAAATTTAAAACCTTTGTTTTCAGATTTGATAAGATCAGTATTTTCAGACATGGTTGGCATATTGAAGCATACAATAAAAACCCATAGGTACACTGCAAAATTGAACTAAATGGCGGCCCATCTGATCAAATCAGTTATAAAATTTGAAGAAAAATAAAAAAAAAAAGGCACAAGTTGTCCAATTCAGATACCAGCAATCCATCAATCAACAAAAAAGCCTGTTTTGAAGGAAAATACCCATCTGAATTTTCGGAGCACATTAATGTTTTTCAATTGCATGCAACTGTTTTCTATCAGACCCACAATTGTAGGTACTCTAATTATTCATGGATCCGAAAAGAAAAAAATGCTTGTATGAGTCACAATCATTTTGACTACGTATTTTATTGAAGTGCATGTTACTCCTTTTATTCCATCAGTGTAAGTGTATGTTATACAGTAATTATTTTCATTTAAATTTGTTTTAAGAAATGTCACTTTCTATATTTGGTGACTATTTAATCCTATGACTTCACATGATTTGTTTAAAATCATAATAATTAAAAGACATTTTGGTACAACAAACAGATTTTTAGTTTAAGACAGACAACACCCAATAACATTACTTATGTTCAGTCAAACTAAACCAATGAAAAAAGATGGAGTAATATTTTTGGGGAAAATACCTATTTTAAAATCTGACACAATCTAATTTCAAACTTTTTTAAGAAAATCTTATACTATGCTTTAGTAATATGTCATATAGGATCACATAAAATAAAACAAAAGAAAGTATCTCTTAGTACAAGTAATCGAGTAAATATGTCTACCAAGACAAACATATAAAAAAAAAATACAGTAAGCCAAATTCGCATGATCTTTAATCCACCTTACTTTAGTGACCACTCGGTCAAACTTAAAGGTGCAAAATCTAATGTATAACAAGGTAAATTTTGTTACCTTGACGTCCTTTTCTGGCTTGGCCCTCTCTTTTACAGCTGTTATCCCAAAGATGCGCTTCGTATCTTCCTGTCCATCTATGCCTACAAAAAAGAAACCAATTTTTTTACACAATTTTCATTAATATCAAATGTACAAAAATAAACTAACTTCCAAGCAAATGATAGTCCATGGACAAACATATAGGGATATCAAATGCACAGGTTAAATTAAATTTGGATGATCATAACGAAGAATAAATGAACGAAATGTCTTTACATGGCAATACTGCCCACCCTAAAAAAACAATTATTTTACTAAAGTAATGAAAAGATTACCTCGTTACACCTCTGTAAATGGAAGTCCTTTGACCAAAAGTATCAGAAATTTTCTTACAACTCTCAGAATCAACCGCAGTAACTATAGCTTTTTCCTCAGTTGAATTATTCGTAGTATTAACAGCCAAAGACAAAGCACCAGCAGTAGGAACACACTGTGAATAACCCAACTCGTTACTCGACTCCGTAGCAAACTCAGCGCCCATAACCTGTGAGCAGGGAGTGATAAAATTAGCTCATGAAAATGTCACCCGCTCAACCTGCCAGCTGATTATTGACCCTCATTTATTAGCTCAACTCATTTCGGCCAATAAAAAATTGTGCTGATATATAGCCAAATTGACAATGACAAATAATGCCAAAAAAATTAAAATACATTTTCATTATTTTATGTTATGTTATATATAGCATAGTAAGCAAAAAAATATTAGGTACTAAAGAACTCCTCCCTCCGTCCTAAAATATTTGTCATGTTAAGCTAATCAGAGTCAAGGTACATTAATTTTGACCAATATTATACATTTTTTCACCATAGTAATATGAGAAAATTTGCAACTTAGAGTCATTATATATAGCTTTTAAATAGCTAAATTTTATTTTTAAAATATTAACTTAATCTAATACAATTTTACTCCAAAAATTAGATAAATTGACTCTTAAAAAGTAAAACGTGACAACTATTTGAGACGGGGGAATATAAAAGAACAGAAAAAGAAATTAAAAAATGGAAAGATTGGATTATAACTAGCTTTTTAACCGATTTCACTCAAATTTATTTCAGCCAAAATAACTAATCCGCTTAAATTCAGTCTAACCCGCTCATTTAACACCGTACCTGTGAGTCATCAACTTCCGAACCCGAGTTAGTCGAAAACGTTTGAAAACCAACAGCCCTGCCATTAATATTCAAATCTTGCCGGCCATCATGGTAGTAGCCACCACCACCGTGGTGGTCGTAGATGTGAGTCAATGAAGACGAGTCTTGAGTCTCAGTTTCGCCACCAAAAAAATCTTCGAGCTTTGGAGGTGGTTGGTGGTGGTGTTGTTGTTGGTGTATTATTTGTGGTGTATCCACAAATAATCCACCTTGATGATGATATATTTGTTGTTTTTCACCTTCTGTATACATTACTTGAGCTTTTTGGTTCGTCCACCCTGAAGAGAAAACAAAAAAAAATGCAATATATCAAGTTAAAATTAGTCTATTAATATACTAGTAGCTTTAAAAACAGCTAGTTATCAAAGAGATATACACAGAAACAAAACTAAGAGCTAAATGTTAGTGGTTTATAAGCTGGAAAATGTTAAATTAAAAATCCATGGTTTTTTTCAAAGATCGTGAGCTAAGCAAAAATTGGGGGGGGGGGGGGGGGGGGGGGGGGGGTTGGCAACTATTTTCTGTTAATGGAGCGATGAAAGATTTTTGACAAAAATAGAAGTAACCGAAAATAAGACCGCATGGTTGCATTTTCTTTGTCTTTTTCCTACTTTTACTTTCCTCAAATCATCAACCAAAACAGAAATTCCGGAGGAGTACTTCATTCAAACATACATTCAAGATTTCAAAATATGTTTTTCTTTTTCTTGTTTTTTTGTCTTTTCTTTCAAATGTTTAACAGCACTGAAAAATTAGTGGAGACAGTGAATTCATACTTCCACACTAATAAGAGGTTTAGCTCGAGTTCGAAAACGAAAAAAATATTTACTAACTTTTTTTGGTGCAGGATGAACTCATACTTTTTCTGCTTTCCCACTGGTATCATGTATTTTTTGGGCCGACTAATTCTGATTCAAAATGTAAAATGTTCGGATTTTTTTATTTTCAAGATTTGGACTTGAGACCACTGGCGAAGCAAAAATTTTCATTAAATAAATTCAAAATATAAGAAATATATACACGAAGAAAGCCAAAACGATTCAATATACTCATAAAAATATTTTTAATATTATACATATATAGTGTAATTTTCCAAACAACGCAGAGGTTTTGATGAACCCTTGCGCCCCTACCTCCGTTCACGCCTGAAACCTGATTCACCCTCACAATATTTTGTGTAGGGTGAACTCGAATTAATCGGATCAGTGAGTTTTGAATATCATATGCATAAAGCCAAAAAAAAAAAACAAAAAAAAAAATTGCATGCTTACCATGGGGAAAGAAGTTGTCAGCAAAATAGTATTGATGAGAGTCAGCAGAAGAAGAGCCATTAGATTGAAGCATAGAAGACTGAGCAGAAGAAGAGTTCAACATTTCCATTGAAGACAAAGAAAAAGATAACCAGTTATTATTTTCTGGAGCCATATTTATAGAATCTCTTTAACTTCTCTCCAGAAAATAAGCAACAAAAAAACAGATCAAAAAGCTCACAAATATCAATTACTTAGAACTTGTGTATGTGTGTAGACACATTTTGCAGCTTCTTTGACTAAGAAGAACAAAAGGGGTTGGGAAAAGATTCAAAAGAAGTGAAAAGCATGCAAAATAAAGGTGAAATTAAAGTAATAGTAGTAGAAGATTTGAAGTAGGTACTAGTAGAAATATTTGGTTAAGGACAAATTTAGGAGAGATTTGGAGAAATATGGAGAAGAAGAGAGAGGAGAA
Organism: Lycium barbarum; assembly: GCF_019175385.1. Lineage (NCBI taxonomy): Eukaryota > Viridiplantae > Streptophyta > Magnoliopsida > Solanales > Solanaceae > Lycium > Lycium barbarum. Next base: position 15,467,877 of record NC_083341.1, read on the forward strand.
TAGAGAAATATGGAGGTATATAATAGGAGAAAAGAGCGGTTTCATCTGCCACATCCGGCGGAAAATCAGAGGGATACACTTGAACTAACTTTTTGAAGAAAAAAAAAAAAAAAAAAGGAGCTGTTAATCATTTTAGTAGGCGTTTGGCCATAGATTCTACTTCCTCCGTCCATTTTATTTTGGCCACTTTTTCATTTTACACGGTACTTTAAGAAATCATAAATAAAAGATATATTATTTTATTATTTTATTTCTATATTTCTTTAATAAATATATTCTAATTCATATTACTCTTTCTATTCCATAATAAGTGTCATCTTATTCAAAAATATGCATATTAAGAAATAAATAATACAACGTGAAGTTTACTAAATTATCTCTATATAAAAAAATTAATTATTTTTCCTCTTGATTAGAGCATGCACAATAGAACCTTTTGACATTGCGATTTCAACAATACCAAGTTACTATATGGCTTATCCAATGATCATTATTTAGATATTACTTTAACTTTTCATTTTTGTCAAAGGATATATTTGGAAAAAAAAAAGTCAATTTATGTCTTGGTTTCTTAAGGTGACACTTATTATGAGATAAATTTTTTTTGCTAGGGTGACACTTATTATAAGACAGAGGGAGTAACTATTTTCAAGAACATTTAATACTAAGAGTAAGATGGGAAAATTTATTTAATTTTATCTTGGTTTTGTAAGAGTCTGTTTGGAAAGCCACCCAAGGAATTGGAATTGGGTGTAATTACACAGTTTGGCCTATTTGCTTGACCAAGTAATTACACAATTAGGTGGGATTGATAAACTCAATATTTATGGAGAATCGCCGCACAAAACTATGGAGAAAACCCTATTTCTCCATAGTTTCTCTCTCTATTCAACCATGAGAGAGAAAAACGAAATTAGAATATTTGTCTCTTTATTTCTTTCTGTGTAAAATGAATCGTTGAGTTATAAATAAATGAAATATCCCTATTTATATTTATGGTGGAAATTTACAAATGGGTCGGGTACACTTAAGTGGAAATTAGTATAAGGTGGCCCAAGTCATTGCGGATGGAGTTGGGCCAACTTAGCAGAAGTGGATTTTCGCTCCACTTGTGGTCCAACAGCCCCCCTCAAGTTGGAAGGGGAGCGCCATTCCAAGCTTGGAAACGAAAGTCCGTTGAAGTGCACCCAAAAGGGGTTTGGTGAATATATCAGCAATTTGGGCAGAAGTAGACACAGAATGCAGTTTGATGACACCAGATTTCAAAGCATCCCGGACAAAGTGGCAATCCACCTTGATATGTTTGGTGCGTTCGTGAAACACCGGGTTCTTGGCAATATGGATAGCACTCTAGCTGTCACAAAAAATGTCAACAGGTAACAAATCATGAATCCCAAAATCAGATAAGAGGCCAATAAGCCAAACAACCTCAGCAACTAGCAGTCGAATAGCCCAGTACTCAGCCTCTGCACAACTCAAGGCAAGTGTAGGCTGTTTTTTAGACTTCCAAGAAATAGGACAACCTCCCAAAAACAAGACATAACCACTAACCGATCTTCGAGAGTCGGCACAACCAGCCCAATCAGAGTCACATGACCCTTGAAGAATAAAGTTAGCAGTCTCAGGTAAAAACAGACCCAATTGTGAAGTACCAGAGAGATACCGAAGAACATGATAGGCAGCTTCCAAATGGGGAACCCGAGGAGAAGCCATGAATTGGCTCAAATGTTGGACTGTGAAGAAAAGGTCAGGTCTGGTATGCTACAAAAAATTCAACTTGCCCACTTGTCTTCTATAGATAGAAGGATCAGAAACCAGATCACCTAACTCAACAGAAAGCTTAATAAGTGGTGCAAGAGAAGAAACCACTGAAGAAACTGCAGAACAATTAAATTCAGAGAGCAGATCCAAAATAAACTTATGTTGACACACAAAAAACCCAGTGGGCTGTCGGAGAATCTCGAGTCCAAGAAAATAATGGATCTCACCGAGGTCCTTGATCCTAAACTGTTCATCCAGAAATAACTTGAGGGAAGTAATCTCAGCCAAATCATCCCCAGTTAAAAGAATGTCATCCACATACACAGCAACCACAGTCAAACTAGACCCAGACAACTTAGTAAACAAAGAATAATCATTCAAACTGGGCTGAAAACCCTTGGACTGAAGAGCAAAAGAAAGCTTAGCATACCACTGGTGAGAAGCTTGACGAAGATCACAAGGGGATTTGTTTAGCTTACAAGCAACAATGGGAGAAGCAGAAGAAGCAGAACTGAGAGATAAACCAGGAGGTAACTTCATGTAGACATCTTCATCAAGATCACCATGCAAAAACGCATTATTAACATCTAACTGAAAAACAGGCTAGCCTCTTTTGATAGCAACAGATAAAAGACACCTAACAGTGGTCATTTTAATCACAGGTGAAAAGGTTTCTGTGAAATCCACACCCTCTTGTTGACTATCTCCTCGAATGACTAGCCTAGCCTTAAACTTTTCAATAGAACCATCAGCTTTATTTTTGATTTTGTAAACCCATTTACAAGGGATAGCTTTCTTTCCTGAAGGTAGAGGAATAATGTCCCAAGTGTTATTTGCCTCAAGGGCCTGAAATTCCTTCATCGTAGCTTCCTGCCAAGCAGGGTTAGAGGCCGCTTAATGATAGAATTGAGGTTCAACAAGACAATGCTCAGATGAAGTAAACTGTGAACCAGAGATAGAGGTGCAGATATAATCACTGAGGTAAACAGAGGGAGCAACTACCCTAGAGAACTACCTAGTAGGAACAACAGCATTAGGAGCAGCAGTAGGGTGAATAATAGAGGAGGAAGAAGTAGTGGGAGTATCAGAAGAGGGAACAGGAAGAGGAATGACAGGATCAGGATAGGAGGGAGAAGCAGGAGGAAAAAGATGAGCAGAGGAAGGGGTAGAATAGGGAAAGATATTTTCATGGAATATAACATCTCTAAAGTGAAAAACAGCTAGACTAGACAAATTCAACAATTTATAAGCCTTCTTTCCAATGTTGTAACCAATAAAAACAGAGGCAATAGATCTAGGCTTGAACTTATCCCTATAAGGTTTGGGGACAGCAGCAAAGCACAAACATCCGAAAGCTTTTAGATGTGCAATAGAAGGGGAGACTCCATGTAATAGCTCAAAAGGAGATTTGTGGTCCAACAAAGGAGAGGGAAACCTATTGATAAGGTAAGTGGAAGTTAAAACACACTCCCCCCCCCCCCCCCCCCCCCCAATATTTGACAGGCAACCTGGATTGGAAGAGAAGAGCTCTAGATGTCTCAAGAAGGTGCTTGTGTTTCCTCTCCACTACACCATTTTGTTGAGGTGTATGGGGACAAGAAGTCTGATGGAGAATGCCCTGGGCAGAGAAGAAAGAAACAGCCTTAGAACTACTCCCCAATTCAAAGGCATTATCTGATCTCATTTGTTGAACAGGACAATGGAACTGTGTGTGAATCATGAGAATGAAAGACTTTAAAATAGTGAAAGAATTAGCTTTGGAGGACAGAAGATGAGTCCATGTGGCCCTAGTAAAATCATCCATAATGGTTAAAAAGTATTTGAATCCATTATATGTTTGAGTGTGATAAGGACCCCAAAGATCCACATGTATTAGTTGAAAAGGGGATATAGAATGAATGGAACTTTCAGGAAATGGTAGTCGCTGTTGCCTAGCCATGGGACATATAGGACAAAGAAAAGTCTGTTTCTTGGGAAGCTTGTCAGAAAGGAAAAGAAACTGCTTCATTTTAGCAAAAGGTACATGTCCTAGTCTTAAGTGCCAGGCATGATCAAAAGACAAAACAGAGGCAGAAGTAGTATTAAAATCAGAACAAACATCAGTAACAGAATCACAAGGACTAAAACTAGCAATGCAAGGAGATGAAGAACTGCTCTTATTAATGAAACTGGCATTGGCAGTTGTGGTAATTACAGATGAATTTAAGCAAGAAGAAACATAATTAAAAGTTTCAGTTTGAAGAATGTATAACCCTTTTTGAATCCTACCAAGTACCAGTGGCTTCTTCAGAGAAGGGCCGTGCAATAAAGTACAAGTACTTGGTGTATAAAATGCACTGCATTGAAGTTGAACAAGCAACTGATGTAATGAAATCAAGTTGTAATGAAAGGAGGGAACTAGCAGAACATGGGAGAGGGAGATGGTTGAGGATAAGGAAAGAGAACCTGTACATGTAAATTTTACTTTATACCCATTAGGAAGAGTTATAAGGTAAGGTGTATGGAGAGATGTAATGTCAGTAAGAAGAGATGTGTGAGGGGTCATGTGATGTGTAGCACCAGAATCAATGATCCACAACCTATCCTCTAACCTAGAGACATTGCAAGCATAAAAACCACAATTACCAGAATCAGTATTAGCCAGCAAACCTGCAAAATGAACAGAACCAGTGGCATCCTGAGAGGTGGTGGAGACTTTAGACTGTTGTAGAAGAGACACAAGATGCTCATACTGTTCCTTGGTCATGATATGACCACCAACATCAATAGGAATGACTGTGGAGTCACCACCAACATACCCATTATTATTGCCCCCCATACACAGCGGATCAGAAACCTGAGCATAAGCAGCTGTTTTATTAGACTTTGAACTAAAAGGATGATATCCATGGATCTTGTAGCATCTGTCCACGGTATGCCCTGGCTTTTTGCAATATTTGCACACAAGGTTGTTAGTAGAAGGCCTCCTAGGATTATCAAAGTTAATTCTTGGGGCAAAACCATTGGGAGGGGGCCTTTTGGCAGCAGTAGATGGTGGTCTCTGAGCAGCAGTGTAGACAGAAGAAGACTCAGAGTTATAAACAGGTGCATTAGGCTTGATTTCAACCTGACTTTCATCCTGTATCAACATGGCATAAACACTATCAATGTCAGGAAGAGGTTTCAACAACAGGATATTTCGTCTCACCCCGGAGTAGGACTCATTCAGACCCATTAAAAATTGATGAACCATCTGTGCTTCGTCTATTTTGAGAAAACCATCTTTACACCCACACACACATGTTGGATAAGAAATAGAAAAAACAAGCTCATCCCACAGCTTTTTAATTCTATTAAAATAGGAGGCAATGGACAATGAGCCTTGAGAGATGGAGGAAAGATCTTTGCGAAGCTGGAAGACTTTGCTCCCATTAGGTTTACCATACCTTCGCTCAATTTCCTTTCACAGTTGTACAGCAGACTCAGTATACATGACACTTTCCCTAATCTCGACATCTAGACTATTCAAAATCCATGTCGTCACCATGTCATTGCAACGGCACCGCTCAAACAACGGGGGCTCTTCACTAGGTTTAGCCACTGTACCACTGACCAAACCTAGCTTGTTCTTACAGGACAAACCAATCAACATACTACGCCTCCAACCCCTATATCCCGAACCATTGAAGGTGCTAGACACAAGTACTGTTCCAGGCGAATCAGAATGATAGAGATACAAAGGATGAGAAGGTTCAACAGTATTTGAACTGGCAGTGGAATTACTAATGTTGATAGGAGTAGTATTATTTGTTGTATTACCAGGATTAGTCATATCTCTCAATAGATTAGGGTTTCAAATCACAAAAAAAATCGATGTTGAATCACAAAATTAGGAAAAAAAAACACACAACTAGCACAATAAAACCCAAAACAGATTGTAAACAAAAAAATGTACCAGGCTCCTTCGAGACTTGAAGGAGTAAAAGTCTTCTTCAACAAAAAATTACCAGCAAAACTCACCAAAATCACAAAAAAATTACCGCAAAAAAAATCGCACAACTGAGGAGCGAAAGATAAAATTGTGCGAACTAAGCAGCAAGGGTAACATCGATCGAAAGGCCTTGCTCTAATGAAGCCATTGATAACTCTGATACCATAATAAACTCAATATTTATGGAGAATCACCGCACAAAACTATGGAGAAAACCCTAGTTCTATTCAACCATGAGAGAGAAAAACGAAATTAGAATATCTGCCTATTTATTTCTTTCTGTGTAAAATGAATCGTTGAGTTACAAATAAATGAAATATCCCTATTTATATTTACAGTGGAAATTTACAAATGGGTCGGGTACACTTAATTGGAAATTAGTATAAGGTGGCTCAAGTCATGGCGGATGGAGTTGGGCCAACTCAGCAGAAGTGGGCTTTCGCTCCACTTGTGGTCCAACAGGAATTGAGTGTAATTAAGAGGGTGTAATTACACTCTCCAATTCTCAAGGGGGTTGAGAATTGAGTGTACTTACATCCTGTTATAACAGGATTACTTTTTAGTTTGTTTCTTTTTTGTTTATTTTAATTTCTTGTGATTTATAATTTATTTTTTATTTCTATTATTTTAATTTCTTTTTATTTTTTAAAATGTATTTTTCTTTTATATTATTTATTTTTCATTTGCTTTCTTCTCATTCCCAACCTAGATCTTTACTTCTTGTGGTTCCATGTAATTGCTCATATTTTTTTATTTTATTCATTTAGCATAACCGTGTTATTATTCTAGTTTTTTAAACTACAACTCTTAATATTGAAAAGAATGAATCATTAATAAACTTGGCATATAACGAGTGACGTTATTAAAGTAGAATTTTGTTGTGAATGAGGTTATAGACTTATATTTTCCCTTTCTTTTGAATTATTTACTTATATTTTCCCTTTCTTTTGAATTATTTACTTATATAATGTTGGAATTTGACATAAGAGTATTATGTTAAACTTTTTCTTTTGGATTTTGAATTTAGGTTATATTTTAAATTTTAAATTATTTGCTTTCACATTGCATGTTGTTTACTTTTCACTTCACATTGCATATTGTTTACTTTTCACTTACCTTTGATGGATTTTTTGTGTCAAACATTTGAATAATGTTATGGCATTATATTTATAAATATTTTTTTTGTCAAACATTCAATCTATGACGTTCTCACAAATAAAAAAGTCTTCTTTTAAGTTTTATAATTAATTAAAATTAAATATTATTAATTTGAAAAATATATATCAATTATTTTTTACAATATTAGTTTACAAATATATGATTATTAATTAATATGTTTTCAAGAAACAATGTGTTATTAAATAACTAATTTAATATCATTTATAAAGGCAAATATTTTTTAAATATTAATTTTAATTTTTTTATAATTAAATTTTATTTTTAAATTAAACTAACTGTGTAATTACACTTGTGCAACTAAACAACACGCTTGTAATTACACTGTAATTACGTTATGACAAACAAACAAGTAATTACTCGGCTGTTTAATTACTACCCTGGTAATTACACCAATTCCAATTACCAGGTGGCTTTCCAAAGAGGCCCTAAATGAACAAGTAATTTGGGACATATATTTTTAGTAATGTGGTCATTTAATATGGGAATGAGGTAGTAAATATTTTTCAATTTTATTAAATTTATAGAGTTGGAGTAAAGAAAAAATAGAGTGGCGTTTCCTTATATTTTCTGGAAAGATTATTTGAAATAATATTCATACTCGCTAACAATAATAACAACATATTCAGAGTAATCCCACAAATGAGATCTGGAGACGATAGAGTGTACGCAGACCTTACCCCTATCATGGGAGGTAGAGAGGTTGATAGACTATCGACTCCAAATTAGGCGATATTCATATTTAGCTAGAATACGTATATATATTACGTTATCGTCTCATATCTTATGCATAATATTATTGTTTCATCATTGTCTTGATGTTTTGAGCTTATTACGAGTTTTAAGTGTGTAGGAAATGTGTTGGACGAACACGATCGAAAAGAGTTGCTTTTGGCTTGATTTGAAGCAAAGGAATAAAGATTGAAGTATGACCCCCGGCAACAGCGCCAAAAATTGTTGTTCATCCGATACATTTTTTACACACATAAAATTCATAATAAGCTCAGAAAACCCAAGATGACATTGTAACGACACAGTTATGCATAAAATATGAGGTGATAACGTAACATAAATATATACTTTTAGCTAAATATCATATGTCTTTTTAAGTATATACTTTTAGCCAAATATCATATGTCTTTTTAAATATGTCATTTACGATCTTAAAAATAAATTACTTACTATAATAACTAAATATGAGTTAATAAATAAAGTCATTATCGATATTATTGATCAAATTAGGTGATATGATACTAGCATAATAATTTTTGGCACCGTCATAGACAAACATATAAAGTTATAGAAAAACGAGAGAGAGAGTAAAATAAGGGGATGCCGGGACTTTTGGCACTGCGCAAAAGAAAATGTGTCTGAAACAAGGCCCCGAATAACCCGGGCTGGTCGATAATTTATATTTCGTTGGGAAGTAAAATTTTCTGAGGTTAAAAGCTGTCAAAGTCAAATTTAATTTTTCATTAGATGTATTTCTGAAACTTTGTCGTAACGTGAATGAGATGAAAAAATGGTAGTATTCTATCAATGACGAGATCACAAATTCACTTTGCTTGAACTTGAGGACTAGTTGCTATTATAATATTTTCTCCGCTCACTTTACCTGTGCATTATATTAAAAAATAAAATTTTATTTTATTTACTTGTCCTCTTTAGCATATCAAAAAATAATTTTTTATTTCATTATTAACATTAATTACTCATTTATCAAATCTATTGCTCCCTCCATCCCAAAATAGATATCGCTTAAAAATAATTTCCGAAAAATTAGTGTCGTTTTAAAAATTAAAGGCAAAAAATAGTAATTATTTTCAACTATACCCTTATAGTAAAAAAATTATTTTTTCTTAATAGTGCTCAAGCCTTAAGAAACATCTAATGAGTAGAGTAACTTAGTAAATTATACCTTGCATTTTATTTTTCTTAATGAACGTGAAATGAACTAAAACGACACTTATTTTAAGACGGAGGGAGTAAGACAATATATCAATTAATACGGACATTACAGAAAAATAGGGACTTTATTATTTTTTGAAGAGAGCGTAGAATTCATTGTGAACAAATAAAAGTGAACAGGCGAGGCGAGTACTTCAAAAGCTTAAGAAGAAACTGAAATGACACTGTTCTCTTTAGGATTGGGAAAATAGTAAATAACAATTATTCAAATACTTTAGCCATTCAACTAGACAAAACTATAGATATTCAATATTTTTTTCCTATTTTAGGAAAGATGAGGTTAAATATTTAAAAATGTAGAAATTGGGACCTAAACTAGTTTCAAGTACACCGTTTGAACTCATCTCATTTTTAACGTTTTCAGCTTTCATTATCACACTCGTCTTTCATGCCGATTGTCGTGCCCTCTCCAAAAGTCCAAACTCTTTCATTAATGCTATATAAATATTCTGTTTTATTTCATATGACAAATTTGATTGGATGCGGTATATTAAAAAAAAATATGTATTTTTAGTTGCTCAAGTTAACAAATTTCGATTTTGATCCTTTTGCTATCTAAAGAAAATATTTCAATTAATTAGGATATATGTTTATAGTCCTTTTATGTAGGACATATATATATATTTTTGGTGACTGTTTTTAAAATTGTATTACTATGAAACTTGGAATAGCAATATATACAAGCTCTACATAACATATATAATTGATAATTATACTAAATTTATAAATATTCACAAGCAAAGAGTCAGAAGTGCATATCAAACAATTGAATGTTAAATATGCTTAGTTCGGATATCGCAAGGATCAAAACTAAAATTTATCAATAAATGAAGGACCAAAAGTGCTATTAATCCTTAAAAGGAGAAAAAAAAAAAAACTTATAATCTTAAACATGTCGTAACATTTACATAATAATTAAAAAATATTATTAAAGCTAAATGTGAAACTTAAGTTAAATTGTATATAAATATATAAAAATATATATCTTCTAATACATAAATATAAATAATGTTATATAAAATAAAACAGGGTTAACATGGTCAGAGATACTTAAGCATTGAAAAGCTTAACTAATATTCGTCTTTTTTCTGTTTAAGTTTCAACTATTTCATATTGCTTCTTATTTACATCTAAACATCAAAACCTTTCTGTTGCATGGGGAATTGTTGAAAATTAATTACTACTATTAGAGTCTCCGATCACATGAAAAGGTCAAATAATTAGTTAATGCTATAGCAACATTGATTTGAATTGCTTGGCATCATATTTAATGATCAGTTAAATTACATAGATTACTGTCATGATTTTAAAATTGAAAATGATAATCACTTAATACTTTTAACAAACTTGTTATTGAGTTGATAATAGAGGCAAGAGTGGTATATGATTCAATTGGTAGGGTCTGACCTCTTGGGAATGTCACAATCAAAGGGAACCAAATCTATATTGGCCAACATTTGGGGAAATTATAAAATTCCTTCTTGTTCACATTTTCAAATACTTTTTGTTCTAAAATCATGGAAATTACACCTCATATTGGCCTAATTAATAATATCAAAATTCTTTTGGTGGAGTATTAATATTGATGTTCTTCTCACCATATATAACAAGTAAAGGTATGGCTCCATATTACTACGATTTTACCCACTTATGAGTTTGTAATTTCGAAGAAAACCTAGTTGTTAGAGAAATTACTCAAAATAGTTGAAGAATATAATGTGTTCTATTTTTTAAGCTTCTTGTTAATACAGTTAGTAGTGCATGAGATCATAACATAATGTGTTATAGTATTTTTGTAAGCTTCTTTTTAATACAGTTAATAGTGTATGAGATCTTAACAATACTTTCGCTTTCGTACTCCATAAAATGATACAACTATTACTGTTTCAAAAGAGTGATTTTTTATCTATAGAATCGCAAATAACGACTCTTATGGGATACAATAAGTATGTTATAAGTTGTCTTCAAATGTCTAAATAACTGGACATTTATATAAAAAACATATACGATCGTGTGTGTGTATATGGTAAAGGTGGCAACCGGTTCAGTGTAACCGGTTTTAACCGGTAACCGGACCGGTTAAACCGGAACCGGAACCGGAATCGGTACAACCGGTTCCGGTTAACCGGATATTAGTTAACCGGAACCGGTTAAATCGGTTTAACCGGAACCGGACCGGTTAAAATTTAAAAAAAAAAAAAAAAAAAAAAAAAAAAAAAAAGGAAAGAGCCGTTGGGCCTCGCCTCGGTAATGGACCGTTGGCAACAGTCCATTTGCAAAAATGGCCGTTGCCAAACGGTCATTTTCTTAATTTTTGGCCCCCAATTTTTTTTTTTTAACACTTTAACCCCTCCCCTATATAAACCCTTCTTCATTTTCATTTCAATTCAATCTTCTTCATCTTTCTCTCAAATCTCAATCTCTCAATTATAGTTACTTTGCAATAATTAGCCACAAAGTCTTATTATAGTTTCAACTTTCAATTATTAATTTTGCAATTATAATATTGTTGGTGGAGTTGGTGATTTTGCAACAATCCGAAGTAGCTTTGGTGGATTTGCAATTCTAGCCGCCTTCGCTTTGTTGGAAATTAATCCGGCAATTTGGTACCTTCGTTCCAACTCTATCTTTAATTTTTGCAATTTAATTCTAGCAATTTATTTTTCGAAATTTAATTTACGCAATTTAATTCTAGCAATTTATTTTTTGAAATTTAATTTACGCAATTTAATTCTAGCAATTTAATTTGTTGTAATTTATTTTCTTGTGATTTATTTGATTGTGATTTAAATTATTTCTATTTAATAATGTCAAAGAGATTAAGACGTGGTGTCGGTAGTAGTAGTCGTACTGTTAGGGGTGCGCTTAATGAGGAAACATTTGTGGAAGAAACACCTAATTTAGGTATTGATGTTGGTGGAAATAATCCACTTTTAGGTCATGAGGCAATGCAACAACATTTTACCGACACTTTTAATGAAGACTTAGATGATGATGATGATGAAACACAACCCCCCGAAAATCCCATAGGAGATACAGGTCCTGCACAATCACATACACAAGACAAACCGCCTAGAACTCGTAGGCCAACAGCTAAAGTTTGGAAATTTATGACTAAGGATAGGGAAAACCAATCAGTTACATGTACCCTATGTGGACAAGTATTTAGTTTTAAGCAAGGAACTGGTAAGGATGGTGGAACGGGTACACTAAATGCTCATATAAGAACCAAACATATGGATGTTTGGGGAGAGCAAACGGGTTCAAATGTGGGGGGGATTCAAATGACGATAGACCCACGAACCGGTAGAAATTTTAAGTATGACAAGAAAAAAGAACGCGTAGAAATAGCTAAAATGGTAGCTTATGATTGTTTACCATTTTCCTTTCCCTCGGGTTTAGGGTTTGTTACTTACATTCAACGTTGTTATAACCCGTTATTTGAGGGTATTCCTAGAAGTACTTGTAGAGCCGATGTTATAGATTTGTTTAAAAAATATAGATTTTATTTGCGCCGTGTATTTAATTCTTTAAATTGTAATGTTTGTCTTACCGCTGATTTGGGTCTTAGTATTAACCATTTAGATTTCTTTGCTATTACATGTCATTGGGTTGATGACAACTGGGTTATGCAAAAAAGAATTATAGCTTTTTTATACGACGAAGGAAAAGGTCGTCACGATGGAAAATTTTTAGCCGATTCAATGTCTACTATAATGAGGATTTTTAACATTTATAGAAAAACACTTTGTATTGCTTTAGATAATGCTTCTAATAATACAAAGGCAATTGGTCTTTTAAAAAGAGAAATAAACCCTCCTCTAAGAAATATTTTTCATGTAAGATGTAGTTGTCACATTTTAAATTTAATTGTTAAAGATGGTCTTGTGCATTTTGATGATTCTGTTCAAAAAGTTAGAAATGTTGTTGCGTTTCTTTTTTGTAATGCTAATAGGGGAAGAATTAGAGATTTTAAGAATGCTTGTGTGGAAAATAACCTTAGACCTAGGAAAATTCAAGTAGAAATTGAGACTAGGTGGAACTACACTTACATTATGCTACAACAAGCATATGAGTATAGGATTCTCATACAACAAGTTCACAACAAATATAATACTGATAGTGATGATTGGTTAAATTATTCGCATTGGGATGATGTTAAAGAATGTATTGAACTCTTAGAAAATTTTTATAATGCAACTCTTGCTTTTTCTAGACAATTCTATCCCACGGTAACCGGAATTTTAGCCTACTTAGCGGAAATAACTAGAGTTTTACAAGAGTATAAATATAAACCTGATTATCAAGTGGCTATTTTTGAAATGATAATCAAATTTAAGAAGTATTTTTTTCCCATCCCAACTTTATTTATATTGGGTTCCCTTTTAAATCCTTGTTTAAAAGTGTCTTATACTAAAAATTTGGTTAGTCAAATTTATACATTTTTAGAAATTGAAGAGGGAGTTCAACCATCTTTAGCTGAAGCCGATCTCGCTATTGATGATGAGTTTAGAAAAGTTTTTACTCATTATTCTAGTTTGGAAGAACGTGCTACACCCGTTGCTCCACGCCCCTACTACTTCTCAGAGTAGCAAAAAGGGCTTGTCGAGTTTAAAAGTTTTACATTCACAGCCTACTTCTTCTTCTACTGCAAACTTTGATGAATTTAACTTTTATTTGATACAGCCAAATGTGGATATCAGCCAACTGGATGAGGTGAACGTCTTAGCATGGTGGAAGAAGTACAAGGCAAGCTATCCGGTACTTTCAAGAATGACTCGAGATATCCTTACGGTTCAAGTATCAACCGTGGCTTCGGAGAGCGCATTTAGCCAAGGAAGACAGCAAATTGGAGACCATAGACATTCATTATCCGGCTTTAGCTTGCAAGTACTAGTGTGCATTCGAGATTGGATTAGATCGGAGCGACGCAACCAAAACTCAGAAGCGGAAGAAGGCGAAGAGGAAGAAATTGAAGATTTGATAGCTAGTGGGCCGGACCAAATGGAAGACTTTGAAGATATTTCCATGACCGAATATGATGTGGGGGAAATTAACGAAATGGTTCAAAATTGGTGATTTTATTATTCTACTATTTTTGTATAACTCATGTATTATTTGCAAGTTAAAAAAAAATACAACTTGCAAATAAATGTTATCCAAGAATGAATAAAATATATGACTTATTGAGCTTTCTTCTATTTACTTGTGTTCATATTTTTACTTTTATTAAGTTAGGAATATAAGTATATATAGTATATATAGTATATAAGTAAGTATATATAGTATGTAAGTTATACATATATATGTGTACGAAAAGCACTATTCTGTATTGCTGACTTGCTGTTAGGCTGTTAGTCAGTAAATATTTAAACTTTAATTATAAAGTTGTATAACATATGTAAATATACCTACAATATACAAATAAATACTATAATATATATATATATATATATATATATATATATATATATATATAATACAAAAAACAAAAAAAAAAATATTTTAACCAAACCAAACCGGACCGGTTCCGGTTTGGACCTTAAAACCGGTTAACCAGAACCGGTTAAACCGGAACCGGTTAGGCGGTTCCGGTTTTGGAACCGAAACCGGCCGGTTTCCTAACCGGTTCCCGGTCCGGTTCCGGTTGGAACCGGTTGACAGGACTAGTATATGGTTACAATCTCCTTTTTCACAACATATGCAAACATACCTATTTTTTCCATGCAGATGCGACCATCTGAGAAATGGCCGTGTTTACCAGTAGTAAGTATTCACTCATGACTTTAAATAAATAACTTTATTTTACATAGGATACCTGAAAATAATAATTATGTAACTTCAATACTATAGGAGTAGTGATTCTTCCTAAGTATTAGTACGGCAAGTTTAGTGTAAACTTCATGTATTTTATTGGGCAATGCCCAAAATCAGGGTGTGCAAACTCAAGGGGTGGCATAGACCAATAGCCTTTAAAGAAACAAGAAAACAGTAAAACCCATTATCAGGGAACCCAATATTAATTTCTTAAAATGTAAAATGAATAAATTGTTGTTCCATTTTCCCCTGTTTTTAGGGTGAACTATGATGGCATATGTGCAAAATTATAAGAGACAACTCTCGACATTATACGTAAATTTGTACATCTTTAATATCTAAACTGCCACATCGAGCCTGCTAATGAAACCCCTACTCTTTTCTAGCATCTCACTCTAATATACAATTCAATGACAGTAAAACTACAAAATTAAATACCAATTGCAGCTTTTATATATATATAGTAGGTTTTGCTGGAGGGGATCAGGATTGAGCTATAATAGTAGGCAAGGGTTAGAACGAAAGTCAGTAACTTTTGCTTGAATTTTAGAAAATTTATTAAATACTTATATATATTTAATGGTAAACAGAATTACTGTCCTGTTATAAAATTTAGAAGTCATAAATTTCAACTTATAATTCCGTATATGAAGGGGATAGAACATGAGTATACAATGGGTCAAGGATAGTCAATTGAATCGCTTTTATGTTAGATTAAGCACAAGTGATTTTTTTGTTAAACTTGAAAAGCTTTTCGTGTATGATAAAAAAAAATATATATATTTTAAGCGTAAATTGACTTTCAATTACGACCTTGTAACAAATTCTGCCTCCAATGGCTGGCCTCTAGATTGAGCCATTGAGGTGTCCTAAAATATGAGTACAAGCCGTACAAGTTGTCAAGTGGATTCTTGAAGGCAGTGTATCTAAAACCTACAACTACAACTTGATATGTATATACATGCACCAAACCATGATTTTTTATTTTTTTTAATAAAAAGTTCTTTTATTTTCATTTAATTTTATCCAATGGCGGACCTACGTATATAGTACGCAGTGACTGGGTGTTCAAGCAGCAGTTTTTTTTTTTAATTTTATATAATTATAGTATTCGGACTAATTTGTGCATACCTAAATTAATTTTACGATTTACTTTCTCCCTTCTACATGCACAGATATCGGATAATTTTGTCCATCAAAAGCAAAGTCTGGATATATAAGAAGAAACTAACCCGGTATTTTTGTCTTCAATAAAAATTAAAGATGAAACCTCATAGTTCTTAATTAACCGACTTCATCGACCACTGACTTGATTACTGTTGCTCAAGCACAAATTATTTTACTCAAATACTAGTATTATTATCTTTAAATAGGAAATTAGCTTTAAAATATAAATAAATTGACCAAGCACCTTTATCTGACTAGTGGCAACTGTAGAATGATGAGACTCATAATCAGAAATTGCTCCATGATTTTAAGTTTATTTTTCGAATGCAAGGTATATTTGCTTATTGTATTCAAAATAAATAAAATAATTTTTTAATATCATTATAAAATTTGGATTAAAGTTATTAAATTCGTCAAACCCGTAATATGTGACCACCAAGATATGTGGTGAAGTGGATGAAGCTGATTCTCTCTTAATCAGAGGTCTTGAGTTCGGGTTCTAAGTATAGAAAAATTCTTGGTATTGAGCGCTTTCCCGAATGAGTCCTATGCAGCACGAATCCAAAATAATAGGGTTCCAATACGGGTATCGGCTGGACATCAAAAGAAAGAAAAAAACAAATCCGTAATATGTATTAGGTATAGTTTTAATTAGGGTTGAAACCTTTGCTTGTTTCAAGGGGTTCAATGGAGCCAAAGTCATCGATGTTATTTTTGTCATAATTTTGTCATTTAGCCATCCGTGAGGAGAATGAAAATTTTGGACGGAAATGGCAGTAACCAAATCTCCACGTTGCATGAGACACGCAACTTGTAGCTAGCTGCTAGCAATGTACACGTAAATATGGATTCATTCGTTACAAAAGGCGGTGCTATGCTGTTAATGATAAATTAAACAATTTAGTTTTAATTGTTAAGAATTACTAGTAAAATAAAAATACATATCACCTCATTATAATTTTGTTTGATGTGTAAGAAAGACACAGAACCGATATTTAATAATTCAGGGTGAACATCAAATGTAAAACATTTTGAAAGAAATAAAAAAGAAATTCTCATTGAGCGTATATGTATAACCTATGAATTATTGAGGGAGATCGTGAGTTTAAAAAATGGCACCATAGACAGTGTCTAATCTAGAGCATAGCTTATGATTTTATGAGAATCTAGTCATTTTTGCACCGATTCTATATTTTTATTAAAATGTTTAGTATTATATATTTATAATGTAACTGTGACTTCAATAATTATTATATATTAATTTGAAATCATTGATGAAAGTCATAAATTTAAATTTTGAATTCACTCTGATCATATTCTAAACAAGATCTCATATTTGTCAACAACGCACACTAAATTTCCCCGAGAGATGTTATCAATGCGTGTTTAATAGGCATATCTTTAGAACTTGCTTGCATTGTTCACTTTTACTTGTCCGTTGTGGACTTTGCACACCTTTTAAGAAATAATAAATGAAGTGCATATTTTACCATGATATTCATATTAATTGCTATATAATTGCATTGGATTTGAAAAATGATTTGGAATGAGTAATTAATGTTAAGGTAAAATAGGAAAAACAAATGATTTTTCTCTTGATATACGAAAGTGAACAAATAAAAGTGAAAAATTTATTTTTAGAATAATGAACAAGTAAAAGTGAACATGGGGAGGGAGTATAAGGAATTCGATCAATAGGTCGAATTCCAAAATAGAATGTCTAAATGAGAATGAGGCAATATTATGGAACGTCAATATTTGGCCTACTGTAATTTTCACCCTTTTGTAAGTTGTAATTCACGGCCTTAGGCTAAATCAAAATATGTTCATGTAATGAAGATCAAACAAATGTTACTACATACTTACAACTTAAGCAAGTGAAATCGGACAATCAAATTTAAAAATATAATGTACTTGACCTAGCTAAAAAACTTGCTTGCATTCAAAGCAACAAGTATTTTCGACATGTTACTGTATAACAAAATATTGTTCAAGTTCCAAAACTCGTGATCGTCCTAAGAATTGGGGATGAACTAATCCCTATGGAATGAAAATGTTGTTTACTCTTTGCGTATTCATCCAGCAATGAGATTTTCTGCTCCAATTAAAAGCAATTCAACTTAAGTTATACTAGATAAATTTTTGCACTATGCATTTTTATAATTCGTATTACTAATGATATGTCAAGATATATATTCTAGAATTCATTGGTTGTATAGACTCATTCTACTCATCAATAATTCGAAAACATTAACCTAGACAATTTTTAGCCAGATTTTTTTATATTTAAGTTAATTTTTATTAACTAAACAAATTGTATTTGACAAAGCTTACCTTTTCTTGTTAAATGTATGCAAGCCACAACTTAATTACAAGCTTATGAGTATAGCTTATTTAAAATGATAAACAAGTAAAGATTATTATTACACTCGCATTAGAATTGCGTATAACTTATTATGAAGGATTTATTCATACATGAGCTCATGGTACTTTGTATTGCAATTGAAACTAATTATTAAAACAACATGTGATATACCTATCTATCTTCGAGATTGATTCAGCGATCAAGAGATCACAGTTTAAATCGCATGTACGAGTTCAAATCTCTTAGTGAAGAGTAGTATCGTTCAATTGAGCCACTCTACTCTACGTTAAATAGGTGAAAAGTAATAAACTAATTAACCAATTATATCTATTGTTACTCGCTCCGTCTCAAATTATCTATCTATTTTTTGTTGTACATGTCCCTTAAGAAATATTAATTAGGAGAGGTATTTGACTAACTTTACTCTTATTTATGTCTAAGTTATAATCTCTCTGCATTAAATGTTTACTCTATTTATGTGTAATCTCAATTAATGACAAAATTCTACAAAAGGTAAAATGAGAAAAAAATAATTGATTGTGCCTTAAACTTTTAAAACGATAAATATTTGAGATAACTATTTTTAATAACCACGATAAATAATTTGAAAAAGAGAAAGTAATAATTTAATTATTTAATTAAAACAAGAAGGACCTAATTTGCAGGAGAAATGGAGGTTGATCCAATAAAAATACTTGGAACTAGGAATATGGTTTCCCCAATAAGGCAAATGAAATGAATGTGCTCCTCCCCTCGGGTTTACCATCGAGCCGACCCAACCGGACCAAGTTGCACCTTTTACGTCCCTTTGGTTTTGAACCCACATTAATTAATCACATAAATAAATTAACACACTTACTTTTGTACTTTTAACCAGCTACCAATACTAACCCAAAAAATATGCATGCTTAGCACAGGGCTTGCTTAATGGAGGTTATTTTTTTTTTTGCGATTTGCGGACTATTGCATAGGAGGGAATATATTCTATGTGCACCCGAAGGATAGCGGTTACGGTTCTTTGTCATTAAAAAAATATCGTAATACTCGTATTAATTGGTGTATAATCTTAATAGATTTGGAAAATGATTTTGAAATGAGTAATTAAACAAGATTTTTTTTTTGTTTTTCTTTTAATATGCTAAAGAAGACAAGTAAAAATAAAACTTATTTTTAATATAATGAATAAATAAAAGTAAACGGAAGTAGTATATGCATACTTTATTTTATAACTTTTAACTTAAATTATTTCAGCTGTTCCCTTTATTAGGTCAATTTGTTCTCGTGTAATTATTAATTTCATGACGCTATGTCATTTTTACCTAATACCAACACCACTGCCAATACCAATACCAACTAGAGCCTAGAGGAATCCTCTTTTGGTGAGTGTGATCCAAGTCATTGGTCATCCTTCTCAAGAGACCTCATTCAACGGCATGTGACATCAGACGTGGATGTACTAGATTAATGTGAATTATTACCAACAAAAAGAATGAAACTGTTATAAAATATATATATGAATGTCCATAGAGTCTAGATTTTCCACATGTCCTAAAAAGAATACGTACATGTACATTTGGTGGCATGTATGAAATGAAGAAAATGAAGCAAGATGCATGTACATTTGGTGGCATGTATGAAATGAAGAAATGAAGAAATGAAGCAACACAAGTTTGATTTTAACTCTTGGTGTTGTCATTGATGACTTCATCAAGAGATTTACCATCTCTATAAATAGATGGTTAAGTTCTCAATTTGTAAGAGATATAAACAAGAAGTGAATACAATCTCTCTCTCCTTTCTACAAAGTTATTAGTTTGCTTCTCTTGTTTATTTCCAATTATATAGTTTTATAACACGTTATCATCACGAGACTCTACCACTATTAATTGGATTCCAATAGATTGACGAGTTGCTCTTTTGATTGGGGTATGATACTGATCCGAACACTCTGTCTACGAAAACCTTTTGATGAGGAAGGTTTGCACTTTGAATTCGTAGCTTTATTACTCAACCTCAAAGGAAAGTAATTGAGATGTAAGTATTTTTCTGTCACGTAAATTTATGGCTACATATACCTCAAATAAGTCTGGTAGATTTATTGATTATGTTATTATATATGTCAATGACTTCAATATTTTCTTATTACAATAAGTTGCACAAATGCTTTTTGAATATAGCTACTATCTGTATCTATTCTTGTTAATCATGGAATTTTAACTACTGGACAACACGGAAGTTTAGTTTGTAATGATCCAGATATGTAATATTTAAATTATCTTAATCATGTTTTTTATGATAATTTTTAATTTATGCCTATGTCACATGAAGTGATAATATTATCATAAGCATATTGTGATTACAATTGAAGATATGTTAGAGAAAAATACTTTACGTTATGTGGATACCTTGATTTGCTCCTGAAGTAGCAACATCTTAAAAGAGGTATTAAGCTATCATAATTTGATATGCTCAGAACACGCAGAGATGATTTTGTTCTATTCCTGAAGAATGAGAACTTTTGATAAATGTTACAAATACATATCCATTCCCTGAAGTGAATGTGATAATATGTAGCAAAGCCTATAAATATAAACGTGCATTTGATTGTGAAAATATCATGATCCATCTCCAGAAGAGATAATTATTTATTTACAAGTATCATGACACTAGCAATGTCCAAATAATATCTGATTATGATAAATAAATTGAAGTCTCTTGAAGATGTTATATATGATAATACCATTCATCGTAGATCGTAATTGTTACGATCGGAACACTGTAGTAGACCTGAAGTTTACTAACAATAAAAATGGTTATCATATTGAGACTACAAATTATCGGAATATTAAATATCTTCAAGTTACTATGGGTAAGAAATACACAAGTGCAATGTTACCCGAGCATGATGAGATCACATACCACGATAAACCAGAAGTTTATTGATATACAATTTCATGCAATACTAAACCAGAAGTTTATTAAAAGAAATAGCACTCGTCATAGTAAACTTGAACTTTACGGGTACAAATAATTTTATCAGTTGACAAGACCATTTTGATCGTCCTGATTTAAATCTGATGTGCTAATTGAGTATTAAAATATATTGAAGAACTAGAAGATTCTTTAAGAATTTGTTTGTGTTGCTTGTTCTCATGATAAGTTGATTACACCAGCTAATGTTGGGACTGAATCCCCAAAATTTTGAAAAATATAAAAGGTGAATGTGGGCCCCTTCACCTATAATGTGATGTCTTAAATAGATGCATCTATGAGACGGTCACATGTATGTTTATTGTCAACTGGCAGTTTGACATTTACGAAGTTGCTTGCTCAAAATGATTGAGTTGGAAGCACAATTTTCAGAATATGTAATCAAGACAATCATCTTGATAATGCTGGTTTATATCTAAGTTGGTTTGGCATTAGATGCCTCCATAATACAGCTAAACCATTGCTTATGAGAACAGAGTTTCAGATGTTAGTCTGAGATATGATATATTGCATACAACAGCACTTGTATGCTTCAGATTAATAAATTTTTTTAAATTCTCCCCTCATATTTGGTTCAGGGTCAGGAACTAGATATTTCCATCTTTTAGCATTTGATGTGTAGTACATGATTAATGGATATACCATGATGCACACAGATGAATTTTCCCAAAGAAAATGGGAACATATGTCACTAAAATAAGGGGGAGAGAATAAGCAGCTAAGAAATATGTTGTGAATTATCATCAGTATGATCCTCAGATAAAGCATTTGCTGACCCAACTATTTCATATTTCATCTGCAAAATGCTCCTAATGTCCCTGAAGGACAGAGTCTACAACATGCATGGAGCATGGTAGATCAATCGGTTCCAAATATAATAATCCTTGAAAAAAAAAAAAGAGGAGCAAATGATCATAATAAGGAGGCAAAGTTCTCTTGAAGAGCCGACGACATAACACTTCATGAAACCTTATGTGAGGTTCAGGTACCTGAAAATAATGAAGTGATGAGATCTCAGTAAGTTATGTCGAATTGCGAACCGATACAACATGATATCTTGTCGACAATATTTTGATACAATATAGCGCAATATTGTAAAAGATTGTGAGGATCTAAATTCTACGTCTATTAAAGCATGCTGACTTAGAAATTATTATCAAGTGAAATGACGCATCTTGGTAAGCATAAAACTTATTTGACCTGCTGTCCAGACACCAGAAGATGTCATATCATTTAAATAGAAATAGATGTTTTCACATCCTATATGAATTACTTGACAAAATTTATATGAAAAATTCTGAAGGATTCAAAATGCCTGAAGCATATACAAATTCTTGGGAAACTTGTTTATAAATCCTTAAATGGATTAAATGAATCAAGGCTGATGTACTGAAATCACCTTAATGAATATTTATTGACGAAGGGTACCAATAAGATCATGTTTACCCTTGTCTCTATATGATAATCAGAACCTTTCATATTATTATACAAGTTGATGACTTGAATATTATTGGAGCTCTTGAAGAGTTTCCAAAAGCACTTGATTATATCTGCTGAAATGAGAAAATTGAAATGGTCCTGAAGTACCATATATTTGTGCAGTTGATGCATTTATATATCTTACTATAACTACATGCATGATATAATTTACTCCAATATGGAGTTATTGAAATAGATCAACTGCATATTGCAAATGAAAGCCCTGACATGAATATATTTGTCCTAACCAATACTGTCAAGTGTTTTGGACATACAGGGCATTCATCTGATCGACATAAGAATTCAATCCAGATGTTTTATCTATTTCCATGAAGGATTATTGTCATGACAGTCAAATCATAGAAAGACAACAAGAGATTATGAAGCAAGTCATGATGTACTTGTCCTAATTGCAACAGTATTATACGACGATGATGCAACTCTATCTGAGAAAGGAAGATGCAGATCATCAACCAGTTCGTCAAATGATCATTTGACAGATCTGATAAAAGCTCTGTCAATCTCAAGATATGATAAGTTGGTATACAAGATTTGTTACATCATCGTCAAGAATTATGTGATGCTTTAATCAGGGGGAGCAAATACGCACTGTACTCTTTTTCCCTTGACCAAGGTTTTTGTCTCATTTGGGTTTTCCTGGCAAGGTTTTTAATGAGGCAGCTCTCAAAGCGTATTACTAGATATGTGTACTCTTTTTCCTTCATTAGGACTTTTTCCCACAAGGTTTTTTCCTAATAAGGTTTTAACGAGGCACGTCATCTATTAATGGTTTGAAGCAATCCGGGCGCATGTGGTATAACCGCCTTAGTGAATATTTGTTAAAGGAAGGCTATACAAATGATGCAATTTGCCCATGTGTTTTTATAAAGAAAGTAAGATCGGAGTTTGTTGTACTTGCTGTATATGTTGACGACATAAACCTTATTGGAACTCCTGCAGGGTTCAAAAAGGCAATTGATTATTTAAAGAAGGAATTTGAGATGAAAGATCTTGGAAAGACAAAATTATACCTTGGTTTGCAAATTGAACATTTGACAAATGACATTTTTGTCCATCAATCTGCCTATACAGAGAAAGTGTTGAAACGATTTTATATGGATGAAGCACATCCATTAAGTACTCTGATGGTTGTTCGATCACTTGATGCGAATAAAGATCCGTTCCGACCTCAAGAAAATAATGTGAAAATTCTTGGTCCAGAAGTACCATATCTTAGTGCAATTGGTGCACTAATGTATCTTGCCAATACCACAAGGCCTGACATAGTATTTTCAGTTAATGTGTTAGCGAGACATAGTTGTGCTCCTACAAAGAGACACTGGAACAGAATTAAACACATATTGAGGTATCTAAAGAGAACTATCGATTTGGGCTTATTTTATTCTAGCAATTGCAGTCCCGATCTTGTTGGTTATGCCGATGCAGGGTATTTATCTGACCCACACAGAGCTAAATCTCAAACAGGCTATGTATTTATTTGTGGGGGCGCTGCCATATCTTGGCGATCTACAAAGCAGTCTATTGTGGATACCTCATCAAATTATACTGAGATAATAGCTATTCATGAAGCGAGCCGTGAAGTTGTGTGGCTGAGGTCAATGATACATCTCCTTCGAGAAATGTGTGGTTTGAAATGTGATAAAATACCCATAATCTTATATGAAGATAATGCAGCATGCATTGCCCAATTGAAAGGAGAATTCATAAAATAAGATAGGACAAAGCACATTTCACCAAAGTTGTTCTTCACACACGAGCTCCAAAAGAATAGTGATATCAACGTGCAACAGATTCGTTCAAGTGATAATATGGCTGATTTGTTCACCAAGTCTCTACCAACCGCAACTTTCGAGAAGATGGTGCACAAGATTGGAATGCGAAAACTCAAATATTTGGCCTGAAGTTCTCATCAGGGGGAGTTAATACATGTTGTACTCTTTTTTCCATACAAGGTTTTGTCCCACTGGGTTTTTCTTGTAAGGTTTTTAATGAGGCAACCAAAATGTATATTATTAGAAATATGTACTCTTTTTCCTTCACTAGAATTTTTGCCACTGGGTTTTTTTCTAGTAAGGTTTTAACGAGGCATATTATCTATCAATGGACATCCAAGGGGGAGTGTTATAAAATATATATATATATATATATATATATATATATATATATATATATATATATATATATATATGAATGTCCATAGAGTCTAGATTTTCCACATGTCCTAAAAAGAATAGGTACATGTACATTTGGTGGCATGTATGAAATGAAGAAAATGAAGCAAGGTACATGTACATTTGGTGGCATGTATGAAATGAAGAAATGAAGAAATGAAGCAACACAAGTTTGATTTTAACTCTTGGTGTTGTCATTGATGACTTCATCAAGAGATTTACCATCTCTATAAATAGATGGTTAAGTTCTCAATTTGTAAGGGATATAAACAAGAAGTGAATACAATCTCTCTCTCCTTTCTACAAAGTTATTAGTTTGCTTGTCTTGTTTATTTCCAATTATATAGTTTTATAACAGAAACCATATTTGTAATATTAATTTATTAAGCACAATTATTTAACCCCTTACAGGTTACAACTAAAGAAGGGGTGAAATGAACTCGACACACGCCATCACATATAGCTTCATTCACCAAGTTGGCAAGTGCCCACTTGGGGTTAAAACACGTTAAATAGAATCATATATAATTAATCCAACTTGAAGTTTATCTTCAGAAACAAATAAAAATAAGAATAGAATGGAAAAAAAGGACAAATGAAAAAATAGCTGTGAACAAAATTATTAACACTTAATTAGCGGTTCACTTTTCTTCCATGTGGAAGAAATCTAGCAAAGGATAGAAAGTAGTAACATGCAATTCCTTACCTGTATTCATGACTAGTAATTATCCTTTCCCAATCATCGCTCTTATCTGGGTTTACTTCCTTTTCTAGTTCTTATTTTCTTTTATTAAATACTATTTTCTTTCTAAAATGACATTTAGAATACATGAATGATGAGACCGAACTGTTTTTTTCCTTCTATTTACGAAAATTTTCAAGTTTTGGTGAAATATTTTTAATTAAACATGTAATAATTATTATAGAATATATAAATTCTATTAAAAATAAGTTTAGAAATTTACATAACATTATGCATTAATCTCGCACTTTTAACATTGCCAGTCCTTTTAGGACAGAGAGATTGTGCCTTCATTGAAAGATAATAAATAGATTTTAAACTGTGTATACTTCATCATGTGTCAATATATTCACATGTCCGTTGATTATTTTATCAAAAACCTATTTTTTTTTTATCGATATCTATTCATAGTGGGTAACGCAGATAAAAAGAATTTACTATATAATTTTTCGATGACAACAGCAGAGTCCGAACTCCGAACCAATTTAAGCTTTGATTGTTAGTAGGGGTTTGTACATGCGATTTCATCTCATGACAACGTTTGGACATGCGATTTCATCTCATGAGATGAAATCCCAAATCATTCAAAAAAGCATTGTATACAGTAAAAACCGGAATTATGCAAAACCGGTAAAACCGGGGACCGAGGGTAGGAAGAAACAAGCACAAGAATGAAGTCTTTCCTTCGGACCGGGGGATTGCACAGATGCGGTTGATCTGAGAAAAGTGAAGTAAACCTGTTTGGTCCGGTATCTCCGGACCAAACTCTGCATCGCAGTTAGTCCGGTTTCTCCATGATCGAATTGATCGTGGCCGTTAGTCCGGTTTCTCCATGACCGAATTGATCGTGGCCGTTAGTCCGGTTTCTCCATAACCGAATTGATTGTGGCCGTTGGTCCGGTTACCCAGTTGCAGAGTTGCCACGCGTCAAGACCGTTCTGTCACATTGTACTGATAACTGTACGGGCGTCAGATCGTAAAGTCCTACCTTATCCTTTTAGGATATATTTATTCTGAAAGGGTTTTGTGTTGTATGTAAGGCACATAAGACAAAACTATAAATAAAGGACATTTCCCTACTTTTGGGAGAGAGCTTGGAAGATCTAGAACATTGTAATAGAAAACATATATTAAAGCATTATTTCTCTTTTTAGTCCGGTTCAATGAATATTTGTGATCTTTGCATATTCCTCTCACACCATTAGCTTAATCATCTATAGCAACATATTCATTCAAGGCATTAATACATATTCATATATACGTACCATAGCAAGCAAATCCACAAATATTTCTCATAAACCTAAAATAGATTAAAATTATCCACATATCCTATACCTCACTTACAAATTCAATTGATTATTGAAATTCAGGGTAAACAGTTTGGCCCCCACCGTGGGGCCAGGATAATAGTGGTTTTTTAATCTTAGCTTCGACCTCCTTTTACCGTTTGACTAAGGAATCGTCTACTAATTTCCACCAAAAAACGGACTATGACAAGCAGCGAACAATCTGGTCATGTCAATAACAATGAGATTGTGGCCGAAAACGAGAACAATGGGTTACCGAAACTACCAGCAGATCCAATCGACCCAAACTCTGTTGATTCGAGGGAAGGCCTCAACCGGCAGAACACCGTGAACCAAGAGAATGCCACCCTACCGGCCACTAACCCATTGAATACTCGCAACAGAATTACTTTATCCCGGGCACAAGGCCGGAAAGCCCCAGATACTCCGGATGAGATTAACTTACGTTTAATTTTTGAAATGTTGCAGGAACAGGGAGTTGCAATAGCTCAACTGCAGAGCAAAAATGATAAGCCCCCCCCCCCCCCCCCCCCCCGGAAAGGTCAAAAGGCGTCACTGAACCAAGAAGGGATGAAACAGGGAGAGTCAAAAGTAATGGATCGGGAGCCGGTTCGTCCACCGAAGTTCTGAGAATGCTCGAGACCTTGGCAAAACGGGTAGATTCAACAGAGAAGAGGGTGGAAACATATAACTCTCGGGTGGATCAGATCCCAGGGGCTCCACCTATTCTAAAAGGATCGGATTCAAAAAGGTACATTCGAAGGCCTTTTCCTCCAAGTGCGGCTCCGAAATTGATCCCGAAGAGGTTCAAAATGTCGATATCCATAAATATGACGGCACAACGGACCCACATGAGCACGTGACTTCATACACCTGTGCTATAAAAGGCAATGACGTCGAAGAGGATGAAATTGAGTCCGTGTTGTTGAAAACGTTTGGGCAAACCCTATCGAAGGGAGCATTGACTTGGTACGATCATCTGCCCGAGCATTTAATCAATTCTTTCCAAATGCTCGCGAATGCGTTCATAAAAGCCCATGCTGGAGCTAAAAAGGTGCAGGCCCGGACGGGGGATATTTTCTGTATAGCCCAAAGGGTCGATGAGTTATTACGAGAATTTGTCAACTGGTTCCAAAGGGAATGGATGGAGCTCCCTCTGGTCTCGGAGGAATGGGCTGCACAAGCTTTTACCAAAGGGATTAATCCTCGGAGCTCGACGGCCTCGTTCAAACTAAAAGAAAACTTGTTGGAGTACGAGGCTGTGACCTGGGCAGATGTCCATAACAGATACGAATCAAAAATTCGAGTAGAGGATGACCAACTCAAACTTCCCTGGGGGCTCGTAAATGTGAGCAAAAGCTCTGAGAGATCGGGGGAAAATTACAAGCCGGAACCAAGATCGTCGAGGGAAAGGTATCAGCCATACTCTCATTCGGAAAAGCCAAGCTTCAGGTCGAAAAGTTCAAGGGTTGGCCCCAGACAATTCTCCGGTTGTGGTGATAAACGGTCCGAGCGCCCGTCGAACAGTTGAGGTCTCTCATTTAGGAGTGATGCTAGAAGCTCGGCTAGCATCAAAGACTTGCCAAGGATATCGGATTACAACTTCAATGTCAACACTTCAGACCTTATCTCGGCTATGGGCTGTATCGCAGGAGCAAGATGGCCGAGACCCCTAAGATCAGACCCGGTCAACGGGACCAGAGCATGATGTGTGAATATCATGGAATCCATAGGCACAGAACTGAGGACTGTCGCCAACTAAGAGAGAAGGTGGCTCGGTTACTGAAGAATGACCACCTTCAAGAATTCCTGAGTGAACGAGCTAAAAGCCACTACAAGGAAAGGGAATCTCACAAACGAGCCGAACCGGTGAAACCTCAGCATATAATCAATATGATAATCGGAGGAACAGACGCTCCTCGAGGACCGGTGATGAAACGAACAAAGATTTTCGTTGTGTGTGAGAAGCGCAACCTGATGACGTACTCGAGGGCTCCATCTCTTTCAACAATGAGGATGCAGAAGGCATCATTCAACCGCACAATGATGCATTGGTAATTTTTATTCTTATTTTTAAATCACAAGTTAAACGTAATTTGATTGAACCAGGTGGCTCAACCAATATCATCCGGCAGAGAGTGGTCGAACAGCTAAGGCTACTCGATCAGATTGTATCGGTTGCCCGAGTACTCAGTGGATTCAATATGGCAAGTGAGACCATAAAGGGGGAGATTTTTTTTGCCGGTCAACATTGACGACACCATTCAGCAGACGGTGTTCTATGTCATCGAAGGAGATATGAAGTATAATACATTGCTAGGTAGACCGTGGATACATAGCATGAGGGCTGTGCCATCGACATTACATCAGCTGCTGAAATTCCCGACCCCGGAGGGAATAAAAACCATCCGAGGTGAACAGCCCGCTGCAAGGGAGATGTTCGCGATTGAGAAAGTGCCACCCCTTCCTAAAAAATCGGATAAAAAAAAAGATGAATCAATCAGTGGAAAGGACTCTAAATAGCAATTAAAGTGTACGGGTCCGGTAACGGAAAAGAAGGGGTCGGAACCGGGAGATGAAGAGGATGATTTCGGTGTACCCAGATCGTTCGTCTTACCGGATGACTCGGATGCAACAAAGTCTACAGTAGAGGAGCTGGAGCAAGTCATCTTGTTCGAATATCTACCGGATAGAAAGGTATACATGGGCACAGGGTTAACCTCGGAGCTCAGGAACAAGTTAATTAGATTTCTTCAAGTTAATTAGATTTCTTCAAGTCTACAATAGAGGAGCTGATTGTTTCGCATGGTCCCATATAGATATGACAGGTGTGCCACTGGAAGTGACGACTCACAAGCTCAAACTTGACGAGAGGTTTCCCCCGGTGAAGCAGAAGAGGAGGCCCTTGGCACAGGCAAAACACGCCTTCGTAAAGAATGATGTAACAAAGCTTTTGAAAATAGGCTCAATCAGGGAGGTAAAATACCCCCTGGCTAGCTAACGTAGTGGTGGTGCCGAAAAAAGGTAATAAATTTCGAATGTGCGTTGATTATAAAGATCTAAACAAAGCATGCCCCGAAGGATTCATTTTTCGATGCCTCACATCGATAGAATGATCGATGCGACGGTCGGGCACGAGATGTTGAGTTTTCTCGATGCTTACTCCGGGTACAATCAAATTCGGATGCACCCGGAGGATCAAGAGAAAACATCCTTTATTACTCGATACATGACATACTGTTACAATGTCATGCCTTTCGGGTTAAAAAATGTCGGTGCAACTTACCAACGCCTAGTTAATGGAATATTCGATGAATAGATAGGAAAAACAATGGAAGTTTATATTGATGACATAGTAGTCAAGTCCCTGGAAACAGAGGACCATTTAAAACAGTTGCAGGAAACCTTCGATGTACTACGTAAGTACAACATGAAGCTTAACCGAGAGAAATGTGCCTTCGGTGTCCGATCGGGTAAGTTTTTGGGTTTCATGGTGTCCAACCGGGGAATTGAAATTAACTCAGATAAGATCAAAGCCATCAAGGATATTGAAGTGATAAATAACATCAAAGGAGTATAGAGGCTCACCGGAAGGATAGCAGCATTGAGTCGGTTCATATCGAGATCTTCGGATAAAAGTCACCGCTTCTTCTCCTTATTAAGGAAAAAGAATGACTTCATTTGGACATCGGAATTCCAAAGAGCCTTGCAGGAATTGAAAAGGTACCTGTCCAGGCCGCCTCTGCTGCACACAACGAAGGCAGATGAGCAGTTGTTTCTCAAAGAACAACAATGGAGAAGTTGGTAATGTTGGCTTTTCTCACGGTCCAAACAAACAAGAAAGGGAGAAGAGAACGATCGAAACAACAAGAAAAAATAAGATGAAGATGAACAGAAGTGAAAAAGTGAAAGTGGTGAAATTAAGGGGTTAAAGGCCTTATATAAGCATGGTAACTGTAGCGGTTACAGAGGCCAACCAACCGGGGGCGCCACGTGTCTCACAATTAATGAGACTTGATAACGAGGCGACGTGCGTTACTGTGGTTCGTTGGTCGGCCATTCGGGACGAGACACGTGGCTGATGGCAGAGGGACGTGACAAAATTGTTCCCGCCAAAATGAAAAGATAGGAACGAGTTAATAGAACCGCCGGTTTTGTGACTCATCCACTCGATAAAACTACGGTCCGGGAAGTGTGGGGACTATCTGTATACGGTAAAAATCAAATTTATGCAAAACCGGTAAAACCGGGGACCGAGGGTAGGAAGAAACAAGCACGAGTATGAAGTCTTTCTTTCGGACCAGGGGGATTGCACAGATGCGGTTGATCTGAGAAAAGTGAAGTAAATCTGTTTGGTCCGGTATCTCCGGACCAAACTCTGCATCGCAGTTAGTCCGGTTTCTCCATGATCGAATTGATCGTGGCCGTTAGTCCGGTTTCTCCATGACCGAATTGATCGTGGTCGTTAGTCCGGTTTCTCCATAACCGAATTGATTGTGGTCGTTGGTCCGGTTACCCAGTTGCAGAGTTGACACGCGTCAAGACCGTTCTGTCACGTTGTACTGATAACCGCACGGGTGTCGGACCGTACGGTCCTACCTTATCCTTTTAGGATTTATTTATTCTAAAAGGGCTTTGTATTGTATATAAGGCCCATAAGGCAAAACTATAAATAGAGGACATTTTCCTACTTTTGGGAGAGAGCTTGGAAGATCTAGAACATTGTAATAGAAAACATATATTAAAGCATTATCTCTCTTTTTAGTCTAGTTCAGTGAATATTTGTGGTCTTTGCATATTCCTCTCACACCATTAGCTTAATCATCTATAACAACATATTCATTCAAGGCATTAATACATATTCATAAATACATACCATAGCAAGCAAATCCACAAATATTTCTCATAAACCTAAAATAGATTAAAATTATCCACATATCCTATACCTCACTTACAAATTCAATTGATTACCGAAATTCGGGGTAAACAAGCATGATTTGGGATTTGAAATCATGATTTCAAAAAATATAAATGTAAAATTTAACCCATATGTTTATATTTTGTAAAAAAAGACTCATAAGTTGGTAGATATATTTACCAATCATGTTTAGCAATCATAAGTTGGTAGATATATTGTTCGTACCATTTGGGAGGATTACATTAAAGAGTAGTTATATTAATATTCATGTTAAATTTTCCTTTTTACTGAAGTAAAGTTTGATCAATTGATGTTGTATTTTTTAGAAAGGCCTTCTAGTAGCGTATTAATTTTATTATGAAATATGATTTACTCATTTGGTAAGATTGTATAAGAGTTGGGAAAATTTTGATGGTTTTCACAACTTGTGGGGTTTTATGTTTATAAAAAAAACTGCAACTTAAGAAATCCAAATTGCATGTCAAAATATGATTTCATCTCATGATTTCATCTCGTGATTTCATATCATGAGATGAAACCATGTCCAAACGGCTCCTTAGACTATGGTATTAAATTTTGATTTGCCAAATACATACAAACACTATTGCATACTATGTCATATATAGCGCAACTCAATTTTTATTTTTAACCTTTTTTTAATACTTCTACTCTACTCTAAAGTACTTGCTATCTCCTACTTGTACAGTTGTAACGGATGAATTGTTGACTCAGACTTACTCAAATAACAAGAAATCACTTCTATATGCTTCGATCATACGCTGGTATACTTGCACATATCTTAATTATTTCACCGAATACTTGCTATCTATCGCCAATATAGCCGTACGTGTTACTTTTCCCACCAAGACTTAATTAAAATGTGGAGTAATATTTTCTTTTTGTCAGTTATATCTGAGCCAGCTTGTAACTTGCTGCACTTTAATTGTGACTTATTATTTTCCACCTACGTAATTTTATGTGGTGATTCTATCAAAACTTGAGTAGATGAAAAAAAAAAAATCACCTAATATTTTGCGTTCACTCTAGAAGTCGAACCAAACCTAATGTTCCCTTTCATTTTATTAACAACTCCTCACACTTGTTTGTCGTTATTATATATATATATCTTTATGTCCATAAACTCGTGCAATGTAATCACACTGGCTTTTGACCTTTGACTGGGATAGGCACGTGCACTGCATCTTTGACTCAAATATCTCGATGCTTCTTGGGAGAAACACGCACGTGCACTTTCTGCCTTTTGGAACAACTAAAATTGTTATTTTATGGCCCTTATAGTATGCTTACTTATTGAATACTAATCCCCTAATTATTAACTTTTGTTAGCATTTGGTGTATATATTAATCAATAACATAGGATAGGATCCTCTGTCAACCTCAGTGGACAGACAGAATTTGGATTCATCATATTATTTGTGGTCCCACTCTTTATTAAGTTTATTGGAACTTCCCAGATTTTCTATCATTTTAATTTTAACTATATAGAAGCATGGGTTTAGACCCATGGTTTGTCGTCCGTCGTCCATAAAAAATAAAAAATAAAAAATTGTGGGCCTCATATTAAATAACAATCAATATTTAAAAAAAAAAAAAAAAAAAAAAAAAGTGGAACCCACCATCTCCAAACTCACAAAAACAAAAGTGAACCTCATATTAACAAAATCAAGCAATATAAAAAAAAAGTGAATCCCATATTAAAAAATTAAACAATATTCATGTAATTTTCAAAGTATCTCATTAAATCAATAATCAATAATGATGGATTCATTGTCACATGCATATCAACCCATTAGTGGGAGCAAATGAAATTATTGTATAGCAAAAAACATGGACCCTATATTATTGCTTTTCTTCAAAAGGTTAAATAGCCAAACCATACAATTTTTTTTAATATTAGCCTGAGATGTAATCTAGATATTGAACTGTTGGATTTACTATTCCACCATATTATTTATTTGTTATGTTTACTAAAGTAAATATATTTAAAATACTTATATTTTACTACTATATAGAAGAGCCGGTTTATAAGCAAGATCGTCGTCCGTCCTTTGATCCCATTTTTTTATTTAAGGGCAAAAAATATCCTTTGTGATCCCACTCACTTTTTTATTTAAGGGCAAAAGAATGACATTTTATACTTTATATTACAAACTCTTCTAAAAAGTAGATAGAAATACTTTATTATATTTCCATTTTTCTAGTATATAGAAGCATCGGTTTACCCATGCTTCGTCGTGAGTCACTCTTAAAAAAATAATAATAAGGTGGACCCCATACTAAAAACATCAAACAATATTAAAAAAAAAAAAAAAAAGTGGACCCGACCCTCTCCAAACTCATAAAAAAAGTGGATCCTACCCTCTCCAAACTCATGAAAAAAAAAGTACACCCATATTAAAAAAAAAAAAAAACAATGTCAGAATTACCAAAGTATCCCCATTAAGTCAATAATAGTGGATTCATTGCCACATACGTATCAACCCATTAGTGGGAGCAAATGAAATTATTGCACAGCAAAAAACATGGACCCCATATTATTGCTTTCTTCAAAAGGTTAAGTAGCCACATACATACAATTTCCTTTCTTTTCTTATATTAGCCTGAGATCTAATCTAGATATTTAATTACTGTATTTGTTATTCCGACATGTCATTTATTTGTTATGTTTATTAAATAAATATACTTAAATATTTATATTTTAAAATAAGATAGAATTTAATTACTTTTTCATTTTTATTCTTACTCTAATAAATGTGAAAAGAGATAACAAATGGAGATCAAATAATGAATAAGGTGAATTAGTCAAATTATAATTCTAATTGACGTTTACTTAAAAATACTTGCAAAAGACAACATGACAAGTAAAATGAGTTAAACCGAGAATATTTACCAAAAATTAAAAAATAGTATTTCTTCGAAAATAAATTTCTACTTTGTTTCGTTTTAAACATGTAAAATAAATTTAATAATTTGAATTAGAATTATCCAAATCAAAATTTGATAAAAAATAATAAGTATTTTACACCTTTAAATTAATCGAATTAAAATTGAAAGTATTGACTGATGCTTAAATATTGCTATTGTTTTATCTCAAAGAGAGGAAAATAGTTTCCTTTTAAATAAGTCTTCTCTTTTAAAAAATATTAATAAATTTTTGCCGACTTTGTATTCGTAGCAAACACGAATATAATAAAGTTTTAGACACGGAGCACAAACTACAATGTTATATTAATCGTGTTTTGAACATAGTGTGTGGGTGTAGATACACTATAATCCAAAGTGTTGGCACGTGCACAACACGGGCATAGGCCATTTAGTATTTAGTGGTAAGATTTATGGACAGAGTAGATTTTGTCTGCTTTTATTATATGGAAGATTTTGTTAAATCTTAAAGGAAATACTCCTAGGCAGTCGCATTTTTTAAAATTAAAGATGTTGAATATTGAGATGTTTCGCGTGATTTCATATTATTATAGCATATAGGTTAGCATGTACAAAATGAACATGAAATCTTCATTTGTACAGTATTTTTATTTTTATAATTTGGTCAATATTTAAAAATTACTAAATTTTCTAAAATACTCCATCCAATAATTGCAGTTTGTAAAGAATAATAGAAAAAAGCAAAAACTATATTCATTCGATCCATAATTGTCTTTTAAAATTTTTGTAGAAAGATATTTAATGGCCTTAATAATAAGAATATTTACCTGAAATATCCTTTATTTTTATCGTAAACGTCTCATTATTAAAACTTCACTAATTTAAGCAGTAATGGCGGTGAAGTCCAAAAAAAAAAACTCCTTTTATTGAGGAATAAAACATCAAATATTATGAAACATTTTTAATTTATCAAGACGAGTAATATTTGGGATTCCCATTTAAACTGGGGTTTTATGAGAAAGCTGGATGAAAGGACCTTTTGTATGTTAATGCAATTCTGGACCTTAGACCTAACTGGGCCGAATAGACTGTTCGTAACATGGACTTCAACAATATTATTTGGGCCCAAACAACTGTAGACCAGATCATTTTGTGTTGTATTTTGATGTTCGCGCTAGAAAAGGAAGGCCTATTTAATTGGGAAATTTATGTAAATGTTCCAAGCTAAACTTAATTACCGGCAGTATCCCAAATATGCATGTGTGTGTATATATATTAGTGCATGCAGCAAAATCAAGCAAAGGGAAGGGAACTTCTCACCCCTTAGTTTAATTTCACGCCTTATGACCAGTAAGCTATCGCTTCATTCAATGTTTGACAGCTTTCTTCATGCACCGTGACACGTCTATCTTTGACACCCATCAATCAGCTAAAAGACGACGGTTGCGAAGCAAGGAGTGAGGTAGCGCTTGCCATGGGATGAGAGCTCTCACCTTGACAGGAGGATTGACAGGACGAAGATCCAGAACAAGTGTAGCTATCAAGTGGGTTTTGCCACTCCTTGTCACGACTCAAAGAGGTTGTGAAGGTTGCTTGCAATGGTTTATATACATATACATACACACACACACACACACACACACACACACACACATATATATATATATATATATACACACACACATGTGTGTGTATTTAAATACAAATATACAAAATTTGTACATTTGCTGGCTACTTTGTAAACTAGATCACCCAAAGCTCTTACGCCTTAATTTTCCCTATTCAATTTTGTAATGCCATAAATGGTTTGGAACAAAAGCAATCTAGTTACTAATTGTCTACATCATAATCCGCATGTTGATTTGGATATCACATGATTGCTTATAGCTTGAAAGTATAATGACCAGATGTATATGCAGGCACTATAAGAAAGTTGACATAAATGTCGCAAAATTGCTTACCGACATTTATTTTACATTTAGCTTAAATGTCGGAAATTTAGGTGTCGGGAATTTTCCGATATTTATGTAAATGTCGGAAAGAATTTACGACATTTATTTTGTGGCATTTAGGCAAATGTCGGTAAGAAATTTCCGACATTTAGGTAAATGTCGTAAATGTCGGAAAGAATTTACGACATTTATTTTGCAACATTTAGGCAAATGTCGGTAGGAAGTTTTACGAAATTTATTTTCTGGCATTTACCTAAATGTCGGAAAGAATTTATAACATTTACCTCAATGTCGGAAAGAATTTATGACATTTATTTTGTGACTTTTAGGCAAATGTCAGTAAGAATTTACGACATTTATTTTTCGACATTTAAGTAAATGTTGGTAAGGAATTTACCACATTTATTTTCAAAATTTAGTTAAATGTCGGTAAGGGATTTACAACATTTATGAAACACCGCTTAAAATATCTGACATTTAGATTAATGTTGGTAAAAATGTCATTACGACATTTACTTGTTGTATTCTTAAAACGTCACATTAAAATTTCCAACATTTTGATTAATGTCAGCAGATAATAATGTCAAATATCGTAAAAATCTATCTATATAGTTTTTATTATGACACAACTACTTATATTCACTTTATACATTCATATAAATGTCAACCTTTTGTAACAAACATGAAAGATATGTAAAGCAAATGTGTTTTAATGTTATAACCAAAGAACAAAGTAGCAATATAACAAATGTTATGTAAAACTAAACGATGTCAAATCAAATGATATGTTCTATTTCAAGTAAAACGGAAATCTAACTAAATACGATAATTTCAACATGAAATCAGCTTAAGTCCCAATTCAAATTAATTTCCTTAGTTTCTCGAATAAAATCTGCAACAAAGCTTTATGAAACAATCAATCCACAAGTCGAGCATTTCGTTGCCATTAATTGACCTGAGTTCCTTCAAAAATTCTGCACAAGAAATGCACATAAGAAATAGAATTATAACAATACAATAAAAGGAATCGTTGCCTCCTTAACTAGAACAAATTCGGATATCAAAAATAACAAATTGAGTTTCTCTAAAATAAACAGATTGAAGAATTGATGCAAAAGCAGCATCTATAAATGAAAAGGGGAAAAAGGCGTCTTGTAATTTTTCAAACTTACCCACTTCTTTTTATTTGTGCCAACTGCACTAATTCCAGTCTTCTTGATCAACACCCGAGAAGAAATATTAAATTCGTTACTTTAATAGTTTACGAAATTCAAAACTTAACTGATGAGGAATTAAATTCAAACTAACTCTTAAAATTATCTCTAACAGTCTAATATATCAACATGTCAACACTTACATTCTAACACACCTCTTCAAATTCAAAATGAGTGTACCAATTTAAGTTTGCTTATTTTGAAAATACAGAGAAGTAAATAGATACTGGAGTAATCAATTAATATCCTATTATTCTGTTAAGCACCATTGTAAAATAACACCAAACAAAGACCCAA
Source organism: Lycium barbarum (assembly GCF_019175385.1). Lineage (NCBI taxonomy): Eukaryota > Viridiplantae > Streptophyta > Magnoliopsida > Solanales > Solanaceae > Lycium > Lycium barbarum. The sequence continues at coordinate 15,506,097 of NC_083341.1, forward strand.
ACTGAGCAGCATGATTGATAATCAACAAACTCTTCCTCTTTTTCCTTCCTAATCTCTTTGACCTGTTGTCTTTCTAGGGTCCTTTTCTTCATTCATTTCACCGGAAAAACAACTCTTTTGTGCATCAATGCCTCAAAAGTGCTACCTTTAACATAATTGCTATATCATACTATTAATGAATGAAAAGATCTTTCTAGTATTTGATATTCTGAAATTTACAAGAACGTTAACATATAATTATTATTTACAAAAGCAATATTATCTTTCCTCCTTACCAGGAGCATTGACAAAACTAAAATAGGTAATAAACTCAATTCTTCCCCATACTGCATAAGCATATCAAAATATGCACCATGACATTTTTTCCTTCTCATGAATCACCTTTTAATAGATGCTCACTGCTTCTCCAAATGAACCACTACTTTCGCGCCGTTTTACACTTCCTATAAAGCTTTCAGACTATCCTAGTTAAATCAAGATTAGCAACTACTTCTGATAAACCAAACATAAGTATACTCTACATCTCACAATATGACAAGTAGAATTACATAATAGTATCTCATGAGTCAGGATTTGTTTTTAATATTTAGTGAGGCATCCAAGGCTTATGCAAATCAGTTGACAAAATCACATGATGAGTTTCTACTAGGGGTGGGCGTTTGGTTCTTCGGTTCGGTTCTTCGGTTTTCGATTTTTCAATAGTGTGTACGATTTTTTTAACATTCGGTTCGGTCTTTTAAATTCGATTCTTTAGTATTTATTTGGATGGAGCAACTAAAATATAAAATTACAAATAAAATATAATAGCAATTGTAAATTACAGAAATCCACACACAAATAGCAAATCAAGATTAGCAGAATTTAATTTCTCCTCTACCTTCCCATATTGCATCCATCAACGTAACTTTTAAGCAGACTACCTTTACTGTTTCACCATATGCAGCCCTTTAAATTGAAAATTAAGAGCCAACATATTAAACTTGTTAAGTTGTTATTACATCTTGACATAAAAAATAAAAAAAAAGATTAAATAAAAGTTCTCATGAGAACAACTAGTACACTAGCAGCAAGAAAGCAACAACCACTGGAATAGAACTGGGAAAGAGTGAACAGTGATTACCAAATAGGAAAGAAGCTGCTATAACCATCCTGCAAGCTGCTATAACCATCTCAAATAGGAAAGAGAACTAAAGTGTAAAGGGAATTTGGGAATGGGCTTGGGTTGCAGTGGATCTATAAAGGGACTTTAGGAATGAATTGGATTAGGCCGAGACAGAGAGTGTAGCTGATATTTCCTTTGCCATCAACATTCAATAATGTCCAAAATATGTTGTCAAAGACATTCTTTTCAATATGCATCGTGTCAAGATTATGACGAATCACATTGTCTTTCCAGTATTCCAACTCAAAAAATATGCTCTTTTTGTTCCATATATTTTGCAACACATTATCAATATCATTAACACCACCCCGTTTCCTTTTATGTGATTTGACCAATGGATCTTTTCCAAATTTATTTTTTATATTGTTCAATTGCTCATGAACCTCAATTCCTGACAACCGTTTAGGTGCTACCTCCAACTCCGCAAGGCCATTGAATGTAACTTTATCTTTTCGAAACTTGTTCCCATGGGGTAATCATCGCCTATGAGACATGAAACAATACTTATGTCCATTTTTCAATCTTGTAAATTTAGTGTTGGTAAGACAACATGGACAAGCATATCTAGTTTTCACATCATATCCTGATAAGTTACCTAGCGCTGGAAAATCACTGATTGTCCAAAGCAATGATGCGCGCATTTGAAACATATGATTATCGGATGCATCATAAGTGGAAACACCAACCCACAACTCTTTTAACTCATCAACTAAAGGTTGTAGATAAACATCAATATCATTGCCTGGTGCATGAGGGCCATCAATAATCATTGATAATTCCATATATGGTTGTTTCATGCACAACCATGGTGGCAAGTTATATGGAACCAAGACGACTAGCCATGTGCTATGTGAGATAGACATAGACTTGAATGGACTAAAGCCATCTGAAGCTAATCCAAGTCTAACATTCCGAGGATCTTGAGCAAAATCTGCATGTGCTTCATCAAATTTCCTCCAAGCAATACTATCAGCAGGATGTCGCATTACCCCGTCTCTAGTGCGACCTTCAACATGCCATCTCATTTGAGTAGATGTTTTACCCGACATATATAATCTTTGAAGTCGTGGTATCAATGGAAAATATCTAAACACCTTTGCTGGAATTTTTTAGGTTTCTGAACTACAATTAATTGATGCACCTTTGAATTGTTTGTATCTTGGAGCTTTGCAATACATACAATTCGTTCTATCTTCTGTCTCATTCCAATAAATAATACAATCATTTGGACATGCATGTATTTTTTTTGTAATCAAGTCCTAGGTCTTTAATAATTTTCTTTGCATCATTAAAGGACTTGGGTAGTGTTTCACCTTCAGAAAGCACATCTTTTAGCAACTCTAGCTGCATGGAAAATGAATTGTTACTCCACCCATTGAGACACTTTACATGTAATAGACAAACAAGGAAGGAAAGGAGTGAATACTTGCTTCCAGGATATAACTCACGTTCAGCTTCTTTCGATAAGCTAAAAAATTCTTCAGTCTTCTTATCAACCCCCCTGTTATGTTGATTTGACCCACCAAATCAATCACCACTAGTGTTCATATCAACAAAGCCAGATGTAGGCGGAATACCAAATGCTTCATGTAACATTTCTTGCATTTCATCACCTTTATCTAACGGATCGATAGATACTGATGAAGATAATTTCTCACCGTGAAAAAACCATCTAGTGTAACTAGTAAGAAATCCATCAACCACAATATGTTCAACAATCAAATCTTTTTGAACACATTTCATATTACGATACTTTCGGCATGGACACAAGATTTCAGAGGCATCAGGCCTATCTAATGACACAAAATGAAGAAATTTTTTGGCTCCATTCTCATACAAAGGATCGAGCATATTCAATATGTTTATCCAACTCTTATCCATTCAAAGTATAACCTATGCATAGAGCAAAGAAGGAATCAACTAAAAAGTTTAGTCATTCATCCTCAACTAACAATATTAATAAAACAGAAAACACTCAAAAATGCCCTTAATAGTATAAATTGTTCAAAAATGTCATCCTTCCACCTATTGGATCAAAAATGTCATCCTTCCACCTATTTCATTTGTTGATGCAAACATTTACTTGACTAATATTTGTACTGTTGAATTGTGATAGTTGGTTAATGTTAAATTAATGGCGGTTAATATTATTCCTGTCCTGCTGGGTTTTTTTGCTTTAGTCATTCCTTCTTCAATGATGCAAAAAAAATTCTTATGTGATGCCAAAAACAACAGCTTTCAACCCCAAAAAAAAACATCAACTAAAAATGCAACATTTTACCCCAAAATCAACAGCTAATGCAAAATTAAAACCCAAAAACAGAAGCTTTAACCCAACAAATAGCATCTAAAATGCATAATTATATAGCAAAAAGTACATCATTGTATACGGGAGGTGTAAAAGATACAAAAACTGGGTTAGGTTTATTAGAAACGGATTTGGTGTTGGGTTGGTTCGGGTCTTTTAGTTGGGTCAAAATTCATTCTATACCCCATATTCTCTTCTCCTTCTCTTTTTATTTTTCACCTATTACCTTTCATAATCAACTTTAACGTAATATTTCAGTTTGTCTAGCTTTCATTTTTCATCCTCCCAGCAATCGCAACATATGTTTTGAGACTTTTAACCAAATGTTGCTAAACCCCTCTTTCCTCATTCTCTCTTTCTTCTTTCCAAAGAGAATAATGACATGAATAAGCCACCATACTCCACTGGTTCCCATATAACAATTTTCAAATTCATCAGAAGAGTTAGAATCATGGATAAAACCACAATTAACTTTAGATCGTTTTAATGCAGAAAACCAAGGAGACATGTACCATAAATTGCAAATCCCCAAATTAACTTGAGTAATCATAGCCACATATTAAAGCTAATCTATTCATTCATTGTCTTCTAGTTTAATGAATGGCAGAGCAAGTCATTTTGATTTCCCAGCAAATGAACACTATGAGCAACAAAATAAGCATATAAAAGACCCATGGAGTCATAATCACACATCAAACAGAGAAAAATAACTCTCTAATTAGACGAATCATACATGGGATTCTTTGCATTAATAGTCCATAAATCAATAATGAAAGGAAAGTAACCATAATATATGCTGCCAGTAGGGCTGTGCATATTAACGGTTAAACCAATAACCCGAATCAATTATTGGGTTATTGGGTTAATAGTTCGGGTTAATGGATTACTGGTTCGGGTATCGGGTGGTGCCCTGTGGTTATTGGCTTATTGGGTCGGGTCACGGTTTGGCCATTTTTGTTAACGGGTGAACCGATAACCCGGTAACCATTTATTTAATTATAATTCTACCGTTCCATCTATAAAGTCACTTGACTAGATTTAGGGTTCACTTGATTTCCACTTCATAAACTCAGTCTCTCAAGCGGCGTATCACAACAGAAACCCTTCTCCTCCAACTAGCAAGACGCAAGCCCGACTTGAAAACGTAAACTTACTAAGCTATTTTTTACTTCTTCTACATTGCTTGCAATTCTCACTCTTGTTTATGTGTTTTTGTATTTCTCTGTTTTGGGGTGTTTGTTGAGGTTGGGAAATTAGGGAAATCACTTCCTAGCAGAAAAAGTTCTTCGTTCTTGAATTTTTTTTGTTCGGCATAATCTTAGGAGATGAAGCGACTTTCTGTTTTGAAGATGGATTCCTTGTTCTTGAATTTTTTTTGTGTGAAATCTTAACGGTTAAACCGATAACTGAACCGATAATAAAAAACAACCGATTAACTGATAACCCATTAACCGATATCTTAACGGTTCTTTAATGGTTTAACATGTCTACAAACCGATAACCGATAAGTTGAACCGATAACTTTGAAACCCGAACCGAACCGACCGATATGCAGCCCTAGCTGCCAGAGCACATTAAACAGATACGAAAGACGACTGCTGTTGTTTTTCTGCTAGTGTAGGAAATAACTCATCAAAAAATATACTGTATAATTTATAAACCATGAGACATGCGCTTCTAAACGTTTTATACAACATTAGCATAAGAATATGCATATATGGGTGTGAGTTGAAGACCGTTCCACATTCAACTATCTCAAATACCAATGTTCCCTAGACTCTGGATAATCGCACACAAACACCATCTAGTTAGAGAACAAACAAATATGAAGAGTCAACTTCATAGATACTTTCAGAAGACAAAAATACTATTTTTTTAAACACTACAATAATAAATAATTAGATAAACAAAACAGAAAGGAGATAAGAACCTGCAAAAGCCTCACAAATAGTCCTGAACACTATATTAATGTTCTTCCAGTGGCGTTCTCTCCCTTTCCCCGTCTTCTTCAAACTGCAAATCGATGGAAAACTATTAACTGCTCGTAAATAGAATGTGTGAAGGAGATTTATATGAAATTACACAATGTGTGAACACAATATAAGTACTTCAACAACTCTAAATCAAGTTCCACCACACCAATCTATATAACAATTAGTAATAATCTCTATCTATAATTGAATGTTTTCAATAGTAAATATCTAAATTAGAGGAATAGACTCGCCTCCAAAAGTTTTTTCCAAGCTTTGAGAAAATACAAGAATTAAAATTGCAATATAGAAGAGAACCCCAAAATTTTATCGCCAAATTTCTTTTCCTTCTAAATCTTTGGAGCCCATTTGCAGAGAAGTCACTTTCCTTGCAGGTTAGGATTCTTAGGTCTCTTTGAGGTACGGATTTGAGAAATCGCTGGTTCAATTTAGCCTTGTATGGTTCAATTTAGCCTTTAAGCCCTGGGTTTAGCCTTAAATCGAAAAACAAAACTACTATTAACTATTGGACATTTCAGCAAATTAGGATAGCCTTATACGGATAAGTTTTTAGCTAGTTATTTATTTTCTAGAATAGAAGAACAATATACTAAGAGTAATATTTAGTTTATACTCCCTCTGTTTCAATTTATGTGAACTTTTTCGGAGTATGAGGGTCAAACTTTATAACTTTGACCATAACTTTTGACATAAAATTTTCAAGTTTGTAAAAACAAAATTTATATATTTAGAAACTACATAAAAATACTAAATGTCATAATAATTTATAATTGAAAATTTCTAGAAAAAATGTAAGGAAAACGTGATTAAAGAACCACCTCGTAGACTCCCCAAATAGAAATAGGTTCACATAAATTGAAACGGAGGGAGTAGTATTAATAAAGCTAGAAAGAAAAAGATATGCTGTCTGATGTTAACGCTGATTGATAAATAAAAAATATGATACTCCCTCCCTTCTCTTTCACAAGTTCGGTATTGATTTTGCGCGTCTTTTAAAAATTATTTTTTAAATAAATATATTATTAAATATGTTGGAAATTTAAATTTAATAATATTACTCTAATAAGTTTGGGAAATACTGTAATTACTTACTGTGAAGAGTTGTGACCAATATAATAAAATTAAGAATAACAAAATATTTTAGGAATAAGGAAAATATATATTTATGTTAGATTAGCGAAAAAAACACCGAAAATAACTTAAAGCACTTTGTTGAGCCAATATACGCATAATAGCTAAAATTTAACCTATGTACATCGCGTAATTTTACGACGAAGGGTGTGCACCTTACCCGTAGCCCAAGGTGGCTCCATCCATGATCTCGGTTCCTACCCTCATAACCAGAATTCGGGAAGAAAGCATATAAGAGGGTCATATAGAGAAGGTAGTAATTAAGAGATTCATAGTAGAGTCCGACCACAACAAGAAGAGGGCAATGGATACACAAGCTAAATCATAATTTAAAAATAATTTATATTTTTTAAATATTATCCGCAAATATGCTAATTGTACAATAGACCCCTGTAGTCTGGCTCTTTCCTGGACCTCACGCATAGCGACAACTTAATGTGTGGGGCTGCCCTTTGTTTGTGCTAATTGTAATAAAAGTTCATTTTTAAAAAGTCAAACGTTCATTATTATTTTTCTTATTGGCTGAAATGTTAAATAATTCTATTATTATATATAATTTACTTTAACTAATTAAAAAATAATTTAAACCATATTTTTAGTTCCAAACTCATTTGTTATATGGTATTATAAATTATTTTTACCCTTGCCGCAAAATTAGAACATTTGTAGGTTCAAGGGAGGTCAAATACCTCCGATCTCTACCATAAGTGTGAAAAGAGAATGAGACGAAGCCTGAAAAAGATCTAGAAAAAAAAAGAATATAACCTTCAGTACGATAAACAGAACAAAATCATATCGAGGTCCTAATTGTAAAATTTTGACATGATGTCCTTCGAACATAGATTCACATAGAATATCGTGCCACCATACGACGGTGGTATATATGGAAAATGTGGATCATTCGCAAAGTGCAAATGCAAATTATTTTACTTCTGTCATTATTACAAGTAAATAATATTTGGTTGTTTTAAGAAGAAGATTTCCTACAAATTGACATAGCAATTGTTGAGTAGCTACTGACTCAATAATAGATGTTGAGTTATAGTGATGTTTTGATGATCTTATGAAGATTTGAAATTCGACTTTGTGGAATCCTTACCATAAAGTGAATACATGAAATTAACATTAAAGTATGAGAACGAATTGCCGACACACATACAAGGAAATAAGGAAGATCCAAGTCAAACAGGGATTGGTTTCTAGTACAATTAATGAAATCAATACTTGATTGGATTCAAGGGTGACAACTAATTCTATATATACACAACATGAACAAGCGTTGGAGCTTAACCACAATCACAAAATTTAAAATCAAGCAATGTACGTCGAAATAATTAAAACTCATATAATTAAGTTAGGATTAAAGAAAAAAAGAGTTCACACGTTTAATTAATTAAATTGATGTGCTCTGACATGTATTTATCCTCTTTGAAAGGTTTTTCATAGTTAGTGACTTCTTAATTAATTGCCTTCTGTTGGTTATAAATAATCTACTTAGGTATAGGGTTTAAATGAATTTGCCTTTGAACTCTGTGCATTCCGAGTTGGTCCTTGAAATCGCCTGTCAAAATTCATCTCTGCTTCAATTAACCCATAATAAGGATAAGTTGAGCCATTTTGATAAACAACGAGGGTAAAAACGACATATTTTTTAACGGAAGGTAAATTTTCTTTAAAATATATAGTCCAGGGGCAATTTGAACATTTACCCTAAAAAAAGTGATGAATAATTTCAAAAGAATTAGATTTCCAACATTAGGTGTAAATGTCGGTAATTAGCGCCTAATAATATGATATTTTGCAACAAATGTCATAATATATTCGACATTTGTATCAAATGTCATATTTTTAATGACATTTTCGCCAAATGTCGTTAAAACAACGACATTTTGCAACAAATGTCATAATATACTCGACATTTATATCAAATGTCATATTTTTAATGATATTTTCGCCAAATATCGTTTAGAACAACGACATTTTGCAACAAATGTCATAATATACTCGCCATTTATATCAAATGTCATATTTTTAATGACATTTTCGCCAAATGTCGTTTAAAACAACGACATTTTCTAACAAATGTCATAATAAATTTGACATTTGTATAAAATGTCATTGTTTTAACGACATTTTCGCTAAATGTCGCGAAAAACACCGATGTTTTTCAACAAATGTCGTTGATTTAGCGACATTTGGACCAAATATCGGTGTTTTTATGACATTTGACAACAAATGTCGTTGTTTTTACGACATTTGTTCATAAATGTCACGAAATTTCTTATTTCCCGACAGTTGTTGCAAATGTCACAAAACATATGTCGTGGTATCTCTACTTTCTTGTAGTGAGGATCATGCATAAAAGGTATTA